>NC_090850.1:4154318-4458636 GCF_024217435.2 Syngnathus scovelli | reverse complement strand
TCGAGAAAATGCGATTTAAGCAATAAAATTAAAAATGCACCCAAAACCTAAACCAAACGTTGCAGATGGTATTTCTTCATGCGCAGTGGTCAACGCGGCACTCTCTAGCTGCCAAGAGCACTTTTTACTATGCACACCCAACCAGAGTGACGGGAGGAGCACATTTCAGAAAACGTGCTCAGCTCGTCGAGAAAATGCGATTTAAGCAATAAAATTAAAAATGCACCTAAAACCTAAACCAAACGTTGCAGGTGGTTATTTCTTCATGCGCAGCGGTCAACGCGGCACTCTCTAGCTGCCAAGAGCACTTTTTACTATGCGCACCCAACCAGAGTGACGGGAGGAGCACATTTCAGAAAACGTGCTCAGCTCGTCGAGAAAATGCGATTTAAGCAATAAAATTAAAAATGCACCTAAAACCTAAAACAAACGTTGCACGTGGTTATTTCTTCATGCGCAGTGGTCAACGCGGCACTCTCTAGCTGCCAAGAGCACTTTTTACTATGCGCACCCAACCAGAGTGACGGGAGGAGCACATTTCAGAAAACGTGCTCAGCTCGTCGAGAAAATGCGATTTAAGCAATAAAATTAAAAATGCACCCAAAACCTAAACCAAACGTTGCAGGTGGTTATTTCTTCATGCGCAGTGGTCAACGCGGCACTCTCTAGCTGCCAAGAGCACTTTTTACTATGCGCACCCAACCAGAGTGACGGGAGGAGCACATTTCAGAAAACGTGCTCAGCTCGTCGAGAAAATGCGATTTAAGCAATAAAATTAAAAATGCACCCAAAACCTAAAACAAACGTTGCACGTGGTTATTTCTTAATGCGCAGTGGTCAACGCGGCACTCTCTAGCTGCCAAGAGCACTTTTTACTATGCGCACCCAACCAGAGTGACGGGAGGAGCACATTTCAGAAAACGTGCTCAGCTCGTCGAGAAAATGCGATTTAAGCAATAAAATTAAAAATGCACCCAAAACCTAAACCAAACGTTGCAGGTGGTTATTTCTTCATGCGCAGTGGTCAACGCGGCACTCTCTAGCTGCCAAGAGCACTTTTTACTATGCGCACCCAACCAGAATGACGGGAGGAGCACATTTCAGAAAACGTGCTCAGCTTGTCGAGAAAATGCGATTTAAGCAATAAAATTAAAAATGCACCTAAAACCTAAACCAAACGTTGCAGGTGGTTATTTCTCCATGCGCAGCAGTCAACGCGGCACTCTCTAGCTGCCAAGAGCACTTTTTACTATGCGCACCCAACCAGAGTGACGGAAGGAGCACATTTCAGAAAACGTGCTCAGCTCGTCGAGAAAATGCGATTTAAGCAATAAAATTAAAAATGCACCCAAAACCTAAACCAAACGTTGCAGGTGGTTATTTCTTCATGCGCAGTGGTCAACGCGGCACTCTCTAGCTGCCAAGAGCACTTTTTACTATGCGCACCCAACCAGAGTGACGGGAGGAGCACATTTCAGAAAACGTGCTCAGCTCGTCGAGAAAATGTGATTTAAGCAATAAAATTAAAAATGAACCTAAAACCTAAACCAAACGATGCAGGTGGTTATTTCTTCATGCGCAGTGGTCAACGCGGCACTCTCTAGCTGCCAAGAGCACTTTTTACTATGCGCACCCAACCAGAGTGACGGGAGGAGCACATTTCAGAAAACGTGCTCAGCTCGTCGAGAAAATGTGATTTAAGCAATAAAATTAAAAATGCACCTAAAACCTAAACCAAACGATGCAGGTGGTTATTTCTTCATGCGCAGTGGTCAACGCGGCACTCTCTAGCTGCCAAGAGCACTTTTTACTATGCGCACCCAACCAGAGTGACGGGAGGAGCACATTTCAGAAAACGTGCTCAGCTCGTCGAGAAAATGCGATTTAAGCAATAAAATTAAAAATGCACCCAAAACCTAAACCAAACGTTGCAGGTGGTTATTTCTTCATGCGCAGTGGTCAACGCGGCACTCTCTAGCTGCCAAGAGCACTTTTTACTATGCGCACCCAACCAGAGTGACGGGAGGAGCACATTTCAGAAAACGTGCTCAGCTCGTCGAGAAAATGCGATTTAAGCAATAAAATTAAAAATGCACCTAAAACCTAAACCAAACGTTGCAGGTGGTTATTTCTCCATGCGCAGCAGTCAACGCGGCACTCTCTAGCTGCCAAGAGCACTTTTTACTATGCGCACCCAACCAGAGTGACGGAAGGAGCACATTTCAGAAAACGTGCTCAGCTCGTCGAGAAAATGCGATTTAAGCAATAAAATTAAAAATGCACCCAAAACCTAAACCAAACGTTGCAGGTGGTTATTTCTTCATGCGCAGTGGTCAACGCGGCACTCTCTAGCTGCCAAGAGCACTTTTTAATATGCGCACCCAACCAGAGTGACGGGAGGAGCACATTTCAGAAAACGTGCTCAGCTCGTCGAGAAAATGTGATTTAAGCAATAAAATTAAAAATGCACCTAAAACCTAAACCAAACGATGCAGGTGGTTATTTCTTCATGCGCAGTGGTCAACGCGGCACTCTCTAGCTGCCAAGAGCACTTTTTACTATGCGCACCCAACCAGAATGACGGGAGGAGCACATTTCAGAAAACGTGCTCAGCTTGTCGAGAAAATGCGATTTAAGCAATAAAATTAAAAATGCACCTAAAACCTAAACCAAACGATGCAGGTGGTTATTTCTTCATGCGCAGCAGTCAACGCGGCACTCTCTAGCTGCCAAGAGCACTTTTTACTATGCGCACCCAACCAGAGTGACGGAAGGAGCACATTTCAGAAAACGTGCTCAGCTCGTCGAGAAAATGCGATTTAAGCAATAAAATTAAAAATGCACCCAAAACCTAAACCAAACGTTGCAGGTGGTTATTTCTTCATGCGCAGTGGTCAACGCGGCACTCTCTAGCTGCCAAGAGCACTTTTTACTATGCGCACCCAACCAGAGTGACGGGAGGAGCACATTTCAGAAAACGTGCTCAGCTCGTCGAGAAAATGTGATTTAAGCAATAAAATTAAAAATGAACCTAAAACCTAAACCAAACGATGCAGGTGGTTATTTCTTCATGCGCAGTGGTCAACGCGGCACTCTCTAGCTGCCAAGAGCACTTTTTACTATGCGCACCCAACCAGAGTGACGGGAGGAGCACATTTCAGAAAACGTGCTCAGCTCGTCGAGAAAATGTGATTTAAGCAATAAAATTAAAAATGCACCTAAAACCTAAACCAAACGATGCAGGTGGTTATTTCTTCATGCGCAGTGGTCAACGCGGCACTCTCTAGCTGCCAAGAGCACTTTTTACTATGCGCACCCAACCAGAGTGACGGGAGGAGCACATTTCAGAAAACGTGCTCAGCTCGTCGAGAAAATGCGATTTAAGCAATAAAATTAAAAATGCACCCAAAACCTAAACCAAACGTTGCAGGTGGTTATTTCTTCATGCGCAGTGGTCAACGCGGCACTCTCTAGCTGCCAAGAGCACTTTTTACTATGCGCACCCAACCAGAGTGACGGGAGGAGCACATTTCAGAAAACGTGCTCAGCTCGTCGAGAAAATGCGATTTAAGCAATAAAATTAAAAATGCACCTAAAACCTAAACCAAACGTTGCAGGTGGTTATTTCTTCATGCGCAGTGGTCAACGCGGCACTCTCTAGCTGCCAAGAGCACTTTTTACTATGCGCACCCAACCAGAGTGACGGAAGGAGCACATTTCAGAAAACGTGCTCAGCTCGTCGAGAAAATGCGATTTAAGCAATAAAATTAAAAATGCACCCAAAACCTAAACCAAACGTTGCAGGTGGTTATTTCTTCATGCGCAGTGGTCAACGCGGCACTCTCTAGCTGCCAAGAGCACTTTTTAATATGCGCACCCAACCAGAGTGACGGGAGGAGCACATTTCAGAAAACGTGCTCAGCTCGTCGAGAAAATGTGATTTAAGCAATAAAATTAAAAATGCACCTAAAACCTAAACCAAACGATGCAGGTGGTTATTTCTTCATGCGCAGTGGTCAACGCGGCACTCTCTAGCTGCCAAGAGCACTTTTTACTATGCGCACCCAACCAGAGTGACGGGAGGAGCACATTTCAGAAAACGTGCTCAGCTCGTCGAGAAAATGTGATTTAAGCAATAAAATTAAAAATGCACCTAAAACCTAAACCAAACGATGCAGGTGGTTATTTCTTCATGCGCAGTGGTCAACGCGGCACTCTCTAGCTGCCAAGAGCACTTTTTACTATGCGCACCCAACCAGAGTGACGGGAGGAGCACATTTCAGAAAACGTGCTCAGCTCGTCGAGAAAATGCGATTTAAGCAATAAAATTAAAAATGCACCCAAAACCTAAACCAAACGTTGCAGGTGGTTATTTCTTCATGCGCAGTGGTCAACGCGGCACTCTCTAGCTGCCAAGAGCACTTTTTACTATGCGCACCCAACCAGAGTGACGGGAGGAGCACATTTCAGAAAACGTGCTCAGCTCGTCGAGAAAATGCGATTTAAGCAATAAAATTAAAAATGCACCTAAAACCTAAACCAAACGTTGCAGATGGTCATTTCTTCATGCGCAGTGGTCAACGCGGCACTCTCTAGCTGCCAAGAGCACTTTTTACTATGCACACCCAATCACAGTGACGGGAGGAGCACATTTCTAAAAACGTGCTCAGCTCGACGAGAAAATGCGATTTAAGCAATAAAATTAAAAATGCACCCAAAACTTAAAACAAACGTTGCACGTGGTTATTTCTTCATGCGCAGTGGTCAACGCGGCACTCTCTAGCTGCCAAGAGCACTTTTTACTATGCGCACCCAACCAGAGTGAGGGGAGGAGCACATTTCAGAAAACGTGCTCAGCTCGTCGAGAAAATGTGATTTAAGCAATCAAATTAAAAATGCACCTAAAACCTAAACCAAACGATGCAGGTGGTTATTTCTTCATGCGCAGTGGTCAACGCGGCACTCTCTAGCTGCCAAGAGCACTTTTTACTATGCGCACCCAACCAGAGTGACGGGAGGAGCACATTTCAGAAAACGTGCTCAGCTCGTCGAGAAAATGCGATTTAAGCAATAAAATTAAAAATGCACCTAAAACCTAAACCAAACGTTGCAGGTGGTTATTTCTTCATGCGCAGTGGTCAACGCGGCACTCTCTAGCTGCCAAGAGCACTTTTTACTATGCGCCCCCAACCAGAGTGACGGGAGGAGCACATTTCAGAAAACGTGCTCAGCTCGTCGAGAAAATGCGATTTAAGCAATAAAATTAAAAATGCACCCAAAACCTAAACCAAACGTTGCAAGTGGTTATTTCTTCATGCGCAGTGGTCAACGCGGCACTCTCAAGCTGCCAAGAGCACTTTTTACTATGCGCAACCAACCAGAGTGACGGGAGGAGCACATTTTAGAAAACGTGCTCAGCTCGTCGAGAAAATGCGATTTAAGCAATAAAATTAAAAATGCACCCAAAACCTAAACCAAACGTTGCAAGTGGTTATTTCTTCATGCGCAGTGGTCAACGCGGCACTCTCAAGCTGCCAAGAGCACTTTTTACTATGCGCAACCAACCAGAGTGACGGGAGGAGCACATTTCTAAAAACGTGCTCAGCTCGACGAGAAAATGCGATTTAAGCAATAAAATTAAAAATGCACCCAAAACTTAAAACAAACGTTGCACGTGGTTATTTCTTCATGCGCAGTGGTCAACGCGGCACTCTCTAGCTGCCAAGAGCACTTTTTACTATGCGCACCCAACCAGAGTGAGGGGAGGAGCACATTTCAGAAAACGTGCTCAGCTCGTCGAGAAAATGTGATTTAAGCAATCAAATTAAAAATGCACCTAAAACCTAAACCAAACGATGCAGGTGGTTATTTCTTCATGCGCAGTGGTCAACGCGGCACTCTCTAGCTGCCAAGAGCACTTTTTACTATGCGCACCCAACCAGAGTGACGGGAGGAGCACATTTCAGAAAACGTGCTCAGCTCGTCGAGAAAATGCGATTTAAGCAATAAAATTAAAAATGCACCCAAAACCTAAACCAAACGTTGCAGGTGGTTATTTCTTCATGCGCAGTGGTCAACGCGGCACTCTCTAGCTGCCAAGAGCACTTTTTACTATGCGCACCCAACCAGAGTGACGGGAGGAGCACATTTCAGAAAACGTGCTCAGCTCGTCGAGAAAATGCGATTTAAGCAATAAAATTAAAAATGCACCTAAAACCTAAACCAAACGTTACAGGTGGTTATTTCTTCATGCGCAGCAGTCAACGCGGCACTCTCTAGCTGCCAAGAGCACTTTTTACTATGCGCACCCAACCAGAGTGACGGGAGGAGCACATTTCAGAAAACGTGCTCAGCTCGTCGAGAAAATGCGATTTAAGCAATAAAATTTAAAATGCACCCAAAACCTAATCCAAACGTTGCATGTGGTTATTTCTTCATGCGCAGTGGTCAACGCGGCACTCTCTAGCTGCCAAGAGCACTTTTTACTATGCGCACCCAACCAGAGTGACGGGAGGAGCACATTTCAGAAAACGTGCTCAGCTCGTCGAGAAAATGCGATTTAAGCAATAAAATTAAAAATGCACCCACAACCTAAACCAAACGTTGCAGGTGTTTATTTCTTCATGCGCAGTGGTCAACGCGGCACTCTCTAGCGGCCAAGAGCACTTTTTACTATTCGCACCCAACCAGAGTGACGGGAGGAGCACATTTCAGAAAACGTGCTCAGGTCGTCGAGAAAATGCGATTTAAGCAATAAAAATAAAAATGCACCTAAAACCTAAAACAAACGTTGCACGTGGTTATTTCTTCATGCGCAGTGGTCAACGTGGCACTCTCTAGCTGCCAAGAGCACTTTTTACTATGCGCACCCAACCAGAGTGACGGGAGGAGCACATTTCAATAAACGTGCTCAGCTTGTCCAGAAAATGCGATTTAAGCAATAAAATTAAAAATGCACCCAAAACCTAAACCAAACGTTGCAGGTGGTTATTTCTTCATGCGCAGTGGTCAACGCGGCACTCTCTAGCTGCCAAGAGCACTTTTTACTATCCGCACCCAACCAGAGTGACGGGAGGAGCACATTTCAGAAAATGTGCTCAGCTCGTCGAGAAAATGCGATTTAAGCAATAAAATTAAAAATGCACCCAAAACCTAAACCAAACGTTGCAGATGGTCATTTCTTCATGCGCAGTGGTCAACGCCGCATTCTCTAGGTGCCAAGAGCACTTTTTACTATGCGCACCCAACCAGAGTGACGGGAGGAGCACATTTCAGAAAACGTGCTCAGCTCGTCGAAAAAATGCGATTCAAGCAATAAAATTAAAAATGCACCTAAAACCTAAACCAAACGTTGCAGGTGGTTATTTCTTCATGCGCAGTGGCCAACGCGGCACTCTCTAGCTGCCAAGAGCACTTTTTACTATGCGCACCCAACCAGAGTGACGGGAGGAGCACATTTCAGAAAACGTGCTCAGCTCGTCGAGAAAATGCGATTTAAGCAATAAAATTAAAAATGCACCTAAAACCTAAACCAAACGTTGCAGGTGGTTATTTCTTCATGGGCAGTGGTCAACGCGGCACTCTCTAGCTGCCAAGAGCACTTTTTACTATGCACACCCAACCAGAGTCACGGGAGGAGCACATTTCAGAAAACGAGCTTAGCTCGTCGAGAAAATGCGATTTAAGCAATAAAATTAAAAATGCACCCAAAACCTAAACCAAACGTTGCAGATGGTCATTTCTTCACGCGCAGTGGTCAACGCGGCACTCTCTAGCTGCCAAGAGCACTTTTTACTATGCGCACCCAACCAGAGTGACGGGAGGAGCACATTTCAGAAAACGTGCTCGGCTCGTCGAGAAAATGCGATTTAAGAAATAAAATTAAAAATGCACCTAAAACCTAAACCAAACGTTGCAGATGGTCATTTCTTCATGCGCAGTGGTCAACGCGGCACTCTCTAGCTGCCAAGAGCACTTTTTAATATGCGCACCCAAACAGAGTGACGGGAGGAGCACATTTCAGAAAACGTGCTCAGCTCGTCGAGAAAATGCGATTTAAGCAATAAAATTAAAAATGCACCTAAAACCTGAAACAAACGTTGCACGTGGTTATTTCTTCATGCGCAGTGGTCAACGCGGCACTCTCTAGCTGCCAAGAGCACTTTTTCCTATGCGCACCCAACCAGAGTGACGGGAGGAGCACATTTCAGAAAACGTGCTCAGCTCGTCGAGAAAATGCGATTTAAGCAATACAATTAAAAATGCACCTAAAACCTAAACCAAACGTTGCAGGTTGTTATTTCTTCATGGGCAGTGGTCAACGCGGCACTCTCTAGCTGCCAAGAGCACTTTTTACTATGCGCACCCAACCAGAGTGACGGGAGGAGCACATTTCTGAAAACGTGCTCAGCTCGTCGAGAAAATGCGATTAAAGCAATAAAATTAAAAATGCACCTAAAACCTAAACCAAACGTTGCAGGTGGTTATTTCTTCATGCGCAGTGGTCAACGCGGGACTCTCTAGCTGCCAACAGCACTTTTTACTATGCGCACCCAACCAGAGTGACGGGAGGAGCACATTTCAGAAAACGTGCTCAGCTCGTCGAGAAAATGCGATTTAAGCAATAAAATTAAAAATGCACCCAAAACCTAAACCAAACGTTGCAAGTGGTTATTTCTTCATGCGCAGTGGTCAACGCGGCACTCTCTAGCTGCCAAGAGCACTTTTTACTATGCGCAACCAACCAGAGTGACGGGAGGAGCACATTTCAGAAAACGTGCTCAGCTCGTCGAGAAAATGCGATTTAAGCAATAAAATTAAAAATGCACCTAAAACCTAAACCAAACGTTGCAGGTGGTTATTTCTTCATGTGCAGCCGTCAACGCGGCACTCTCTAGCTGCCAAGAGCACTTTTTACTATGCGCACCCAACCAGAGTGACGGGAGGAGCACATTTCAGAAAACGTGCTCAGCTCGTCGAGAAAATGCGATTTAAGCAATAAAATTAAAAATGCACCTAAAACCTAAACCAAACGTTGCAGGTGGTTATTTCTTCATGTGCAGTGGTCAACGCGGCACTCTCTAGCTGCCAAGAGCACTTTTTACTATGCGCACCCAACCAGAGTGACGGGAGGAGCACATTTCAGAAACCGTGCTCAGCTCGTCCAGAAAATGCGATTTAAGCAATAAAATTAAAAATGCACCCAAAACCTAAACCAAACGTTGCAGATGGTCATTTCTTCATGCGCAGTGGTCAACGCGGCACTCTCTAGCTGCCAAGAGCACTTTTTACTATGCGCACCCAACCAGAGTGACGGGAGGAGCACATTTCAGAAAATATGCTCAGCTCGTCGAGAAAATGCGATTTAAGCAATAAAATTAAAAATGCACCTAAAACCTAAACCGAACGTTGCAGATGGTCATTTCTTCATGCGCAGTGGTCAACGCGGCACTCTCTAGCTGCCAAGAGCACTTTTTACTATGCGCACCCAACCAGAGTGACGGGAGGAGCACATTTCAGAAAACGTGCTCAGCTCGTCGAGAAAATGCGATTTAAGCAATAAAATTAAAAAAGCACCTAAAACCTAAACCAAACGTTGCAGGTGGTTACTTCTTCATGCGCAGTGGTCAACGCGGCACTATCTAGCTGCCAAGATCACTTTTTACTATGCTCACCCAACCAGAGTGACGGGAGGAGCACATTTCAGAAAACGTGCTCAGCTCGTCGAGAAAATGCGATTTAAGCAATAAAATTAAAAATGCACCTAAAACCTAAACCAAACGTTGCAGGTGGTTATTTCTTCATGCGCAGTGGTAAACGCGGCACTCTCTAGCTGCCAAGAGCACTTTTTACTATGCGCAGCCAACCAGAGTGACGGGAGGAGCACATTTCAGAAAACGTCCTCAGCTCGTCGAGAAAATGCGATTTAAGCAATAAAATTAAAAATGCACCCAAAACCTAAACCAAACGTTGCAGATGGTCATTTCTTCATGCGCAGTGGTCAACGCGGCACTCTCTAGCTGCCAAGAGCACTTTTTACTATGCGCACCCAACCAGAGTGACGGGAGGAGCACATTTCAGAAAACGTGCTCAGCTCGACGAGAAAATGCGATTTAAGCAATAAAATTAAAAATGCACCAAAACCTAAACCAAACGTTGCAGGTGGTTATTTCTTCATGCGCAGTGGTCAACGCGGCACTCTCTAGCTGCCAAGAGCAGTTTTTACTATGCGCACCCAACCAGAGTGACGGGAGGAGCACATTTCAGAAAACGTGCTCAGCTCGTCGAGAAAATGCGATTTAAGCAATAAAATTAAAAATGCACCTAAAACCTAAACCAAACGTTGCAGGTGGTTATTTCTTCATGCGCAATGGTCAACGTGGCACTCTCTAGCTGCCAAGAACACTTTTTACTATGCGCACCCAACCAGAGTGACGGGAGGAGCACATTTCAGAAAACGTGCTCAGCTCGTCGAGAAAATGCGATTTAAGCAATAAAATTAAAAATGCACCCAAAACCTAAACCAAACGTTGCAGATGGTCATTTCTTCATGCGCAGTGGTCAACGCGGCACTCTCTAGCTGCCAAGAGCACTTTTCACTATGCAAACCCAACCAGAGTGACGGGAGGAGCACATTTCTGAAAACGTGCTCAGCTCGACGAGAAAATGCGATTTAAGCAATAAAATTAAAAATGCACCCAAAACCTAAAACAAACGTTGCACGTGGTTATTTCTTCATGCGCAGTGGTCAACGCGGCACTCTCTAGCTGCCAAGAGCACCTTTTACTATGCGCACCCAACCAGAGTGACGGGAGGAGCACATTTCAGAAAACGTGCTCAGCTCGTCGAGAAAATGCGATTTAAGCAATAAAATTAAAAATGCACCCAAAACCTAAACCAAACGTTGCAGGTGGTTATTTCTTCATGCGCAGTGGTCAACGCGGCACTCTCTAGCTGCCAAGAGCACTTTTTACTATGCACACCCAACGAGAGTGACGGGAGGAGCACATTTCAGAAAACGTGCTCAGCTCGTCGAGAAAATGCGATTTAAGCAATAAAATTAAAAATGCACCTAAAACCTAAACCAAACGTTGCAGGTGGTTATTTCTTCATGCGCAGCGGTCAACGCGGCACTCTCTAGCTGCCAAGAGCACTTTTTACTATGCGCACCCAACCAGAGTGACGGGAGGAGCACATTTCAGAAAACGTGCTCAGCTCGTCGAGAAAATGCGATTTAAGCAATACAATTAAAAATGCACCTAAAACCTAAAACAAACGTTGCACGTGGTTATTTCTTCATGCGCAGTGGTCAACGCGGCACTCTCTAGCTGCCAAGAGAACTTTTTACTATGCGCACCCAACCAGAGTGACGGGAGGAGCACATTTCAGAAAACGTGCTAAGCTCGTCGAGAAATCGCGATTTAAGCAATAAAATTAAAAATGCACCCAAAACCTAAACCAAACGTTGCAGGTGGTTATTTCTTCATGCGCAGTGGTCAACGCGGCACTCTCTAGCTGCCAAGAACACTTTTTACTATGCGCACCCAACCAGAGTGACGGGAGGAGCACATTTCAGAAAACGTGCTCAGCTCGTCGAGAAAATGCGATTTAAGCAATAAAATTAAAAATGCACCCAAAACCTAAACCAAACGTTGCAGATGGTCATTTCTTCATGCGCAGTGGTCAACGCGGCACTCTCTAGCTGCCAAGAGCACTTTTTACTATCCGCACCCAACCAGAGTGACGAGAGGAGCACATTTCAGAAAATGTGCTCAGCTCGTCGAGAAAATGCGATTTAAGCAATAAAATTAAAAATGCACCCAAAACCTAAACCAAACGTTGCAGATGGTCATTTCTTCATGCGCAGTGGTCAACGCGGCATTCTCTCGGTGCCAGGAGCACTTTTTACTATGCGCACCCAACCAGAGTGACGGGAGGAGCACATTTCAGAAAACGTGCTCAGCTCGTCGAAAAAATGCGATTCAAGCAATAAAATTAAAAATGCACCTAAAACCTAAACCAAACGTTGCAGGTGGTTATTTCTTCATGCGCAGTGGCCAACGCGGCACTCTCTAGATGCCAAGAGCACTTTTTACTATGCGCACCCAACCAGAGTGACGGGAGGAGCACATTTCAGAAAACGTGCTCAGCTCGTCGAGAAAATGCGATTTAAGCAATAAAATTAAAAATGCACCTAAAACCTAAACCAAACGTTGCAGGTGGTTATTTCTTCATGGGCAGTGGTCAACGCGGCACTCTCTAGCTGCCAAGAGCACTTTTTACTATGCGCACCCAACCAGAGTGACGGGAGGAGCACATTTCAGAAAACGTGCTTAGCTCGTCGAGAAAATGCGATTTAAGCAATAAAATTAAAAATGCACCCAAAACCTAAACCAAACGTTGCAGATGGTCATTTCTTCATGCGCAGTGGTCAACGCGGCACTCTCTAGCTACCAAGAGCACTTTTTACTATGCGCACCCAACCAGAGTGACGGGAGGAGCACATTTCAGAAAACGTGCTCAGCTCGACGAGAAAATGCGATTTAAGCAATAAAATTAAAAATGCACCCAAAACCTAAACCAAACGTTGCAGGTGGTTATTTCTTCATGCGCAGTGGTCAACGTGGCACTCTATAGCTGCCAAGAGCACTTTTTACTATGCGCACCCAACCAGAGTGACGGGAGGAGCACATTTCAGAAAACGTGCTCAGCTCGTCGAGAAAATGCTATTTAAGCAATAAAATTAAAAATGCACCTAAAACCTGAACCAAACGTTACAGGTGGTTATGTCTTCATGCGCAGTGGTCAACGCGGCACTCTAGCTGCCAAGAGCACTTTTTGCTATGCGCACCCAACCAGAGTGACGGGAGGAGCACATTTCAGAAAACGTGCTCAGCTCGTCGAGAAAATGCGATTTAAGCAATAAAATTAAAAATGCACCCAAAACCTAAACCAAACGTTGCAGATGGTCATTTCTTCATGCGCAGTGGTCAACGCGGCACTCTCTAGCTGCCAAGAGCACTTTTTACTATGCACACCCAACCAGAGTGACGGGAGGAGCACATTTCAGAAAACGTGCTCAGCTCGTCGAGAAAATGCGATTTAAGCAATAAAATTAAAAATGCACCTAAAACCTAAACCAAACGTTGCAGGTGGTTATTTCTTCATGCGCAATGGTCAACGCGGCACTCTCTAGCTGCCAAGAGCACTTTTTACTATGCGCACCCAACCAGAGTGACGGGAGGAGCATATTTCAGAAAACGTGCTCAGCTCGTCGAGAAAATGCGATTTAAGCAATAAAATTAAAAATGCACCTAAAACCTAAACCAAACGCTGCAGATGGTTATTTCTTCATGCGCAGTGGTCAACGCGGCACTCTCTAGCTGCCAAGAGCACTTTTTACTATGCGCACCCAACCAGAGTGACGGGAGGAGCACATTTCAGAAAACGTGCTCAGCTCGTCCAGAAAATGCGATTTAAGCAATAAAATTAAAAATGCCCCCAAAACCTAAACCAAACGTTGCAGGTGGTTATTTCTTCATGTGCAGTGGTCAACGCGGCACTCTCTAGCTGCCAAGAGAACTTTTTACTATGCGCACCCAACCAGAGTGACGGGAGGAGCACATTTCAGAAAACGTGCTCAGCTCGTCGACAAAATGCGATTTAAGCAATAATATTAAAAATGCACCTAAAACCTAAACCAAACGTTGCACGTGGTTATTTCTTCATGCGCAGTGGCCAACGCGGCACTCTCTAGCTGCCAAGAGCACTTTTTACTATGCGCACCCAACCAGAGTGACGGGAGGAGCACATTTCAGAAAACGTGCTCAGCTCGTCGAGAAAATGCGATTTAAGCATTAAAATTAAAAATGGACCTAAAACCTAAACCAAACGTTGCAGGTGGTTATTTCTTCATGGGCAGTGGTCAACGCGGCACTCTCTAGCTGCCAAGAGCACTTTTTACTATGCGCACCCAACCAGAGTGACGGGAGGAGCACATTTCAGAAAACGTGCTCAGCTCGTCGAGAAAATGCGATTTAAGCAATAAAATTAAAAATGCACCTAAAACCTAAACCAAACGTTGCAGGTGGTTATTTCTTCATGCGCAGTGGTCAACGCGGGACTCTCTAGCTGCCAACAGCACTTTTAACTATGCGCACCCAACCAGAGTGACGGGAGGAGCACATTTCCGAAAACGTGCTCAGTTCGTCGAGAAAATGCGATTTAAGCAATAAAATTAAAAATGCACCCAAAACCTAAACCAAACGTTGCAAGTGGTTATTTCTTCATGCGCAGTGGTCAACGCGGCACTCTCTAGCTGCCAAGAGCACTTTTTACTATGCGCAACCAACCAGAGTGACGGGAGGAGCACATTTCAGAAAACGTGCTCAGCTCGTCGAGAAAATGCGATTTAAGCAATAAAATTAAAAATGCACCTAAAACCTAAACAAAACGTTGCAGGTGGTTATTTCTTCATGTGCAGCCGTCAACGCGGCACGCTCTAGCTGCCAAGAGCACTTTTTACTATGCGCACCCAACCAGAGTGACGGGAGGAGCACATTTCAGAAAACGTGCTCAGCTCGTCGAGAAAATGCGATTTAAGCAATAAAATTAAAAATGCACCTAAAACCTAAACCAAACGTTGCAGGTGGTTATTTCTTCATGCGCTGTGGTCAACGCGGCACTCTCTAGCTGCCAAGAGCACTTTTTACTATGCGCACCCAACCAGACTGACGGGAGGAGCACATTTCAGAAAACGTGCTCAGCTCGTCGAGAAAATGCGATTTAAGCAATAAAATTAAAAATGCACCCAAAACCTAAACCAAACGTTGCAGGTGGTTATTTCTTCATGCGCAGTGGTCAACGCGGCACTCTCTAGCTGCCAAGAGCACTTTTTACTATGCGCACCCAACCAGAGTGACGGGAGGAGCACATTTCAGAAAACATGCTCAGCTCGTCGAGAAAATGCGATTTAAGCAATAAAATTAAAAATGCACCTAAAACCTAAACCGAACGTTGCAGATGGTCATTTCTTCATGCGCAGCGGTCAACGCGGCACTATCTAGCTGCCAAGATCACTTTTTACTATGCGCACCCAACCAGAGTGACGGGAGGAGCACATTTTAGAAAACGTGCTCAGCTCGTCGAGAAAATGCGATTTAAGCAATAAAATTAAAAATGCACCTAAAACCTAAACCAAACGTTGCAGGTGGTTATTTCTTCATGCGCAGTGGTAAACGCGGCACTCTCTAGCTGCCAAGAGCACTTTTTACTATGCGCAGCCAACCAGAGTGACTGGAGGAGCACATTTCAGAAAACGTGCTCAGCTCGTCGAGAAAATGCGATTTAAGCAATAAAATTAAAAATGCACCTAAAACCTAAACCAAACGTTGCAGGTGGTTATTTCTTCATGCGCAGTGGTCAACGCGGCACTCTCTAGCTGCCAAGAGCACTTTTTACTATGCGCACCCAACCAGAGTGACGGGAGGAGCACATTTCAGAAAACGTGCTCAGCTCGTCGAGAAAATGCGATTTAAGCAATAAAATTAAAAATGCACCTAAAACCTAAACCAAACGTTGCAGATGGTCTTTTCTTCATGCGCAGTGGTCAACGCGGCACTCTCTAGCTGCCAAGAGCACTTTTTACTATGCGCACCCAACCAGAGTGACGGGAGGAGCACATTTCAGAAAACGTGCTCAGCTCGTCGAGAAAATGCGATTTAAGCAATAAAATTAAAAATGCACCTAAAACCTAAACCAAACGTTGCAGATGGTCATTTCTTCATGCGCAGTGGTCAACGCGGCACTCTCTAGCTGCCAAGAGCACTTTTTACTATGCGCACCCAACCAGAGTGACGGGAGGAGCACTTTTCAGAAAACGTGCTAAGCTCGTCCAGAAAATGCGATTTAAGCAATAAGATTAAAAATGCACCCAAAACCTAAACCAATCGTTGCAGGTGGTTATTTCTTCATGCGCAGTGGTCAACGCGGCACTCTCGAGCTGCCAAGAGCACTTTTTACTATGCACACCCAACCAGAGTGACGGGAGGAGCACATTTCAGAAAACGTGCTCAGCTCGTCGAGAAAATGCGATTTAAGCAATAAAATTAAAAACGCACCTAAAACCTAAACCAAACGTTGCAGGTGGTTATTTCTTCATGTGCAGCGGTCAACGCGGCACTCTCTAGCTGCCAAGAGCACTTTTTACTATGCGCACCCAAACAGAGTGACGGGAGGAGCACATTTCAGAAAACGTGCTCAGCTCGTCGAGAAAATGCGATTTAAGCAATAAAATTAAAAATGCACCTAAAACCTAAAACAAACGTTGCACGTGGTTATTTCTTCATGCGCAGTGGTCAACGCGGCACTCTCTAGCTGCCAAGAGCACTTTTTCCTATGCGCACCCAACCAGAGTGACGGGAGGAGCACATTTCAGAAAACGTGTTCAGCTCGTCGAGAAAATGCGATTTAAGCAATACAATTAAAAATGCACCTAAAACCTAAACCAAACGTTGCAGGTTGTTATTTCTTCATGGGCAGTGGTCAACGCGGCACTCTCTAGCTGCCAAGAGCACTTTTTACTATGCGCACCCAACCAGAGTGACGGGAGGAGCACATTTCAGAAAACGTGCTCAGCTCCTCGAGAAAATGCGATTTAAGCAATAAAATTAAAAATGCACCTAAAACCTAAACCAAACGTTGCAGATGGTTATTTCTTCATGCGCAGTGGTAAACGCGGCACTCTCTAGCTGCCAAGAGCAGTTTTTACTATGCGCACCCAACCAGAGTGACGGGAGGAGCACATTTCAGAAAACGTGCTCAGCTCGTCGAGAAAATGCGATTTAAGCAATAAAATTAAAAATGCACCTAAAACCTAAACCAAACGTTGCAGGTGGTTATTTATTCATGCGCAGCAGTCAACGCGGCACTCTCTAGCAGCCAAGAGCACCTTTTACTATGCGCACCCAACCAGAGTGACGGGAGGAGCACATTTCAGAAAACGTGCTCAGCTCGTCGAGAAAATTCGATTTAAGCAATAAAATTAAAAATGCACCTAAAACCTAAACCAAACGTTGCAGGTGGTTATTTCTTCATGCGCAGTGGTCAACGCGGCACTCTCGAGCTGCCAAGAGCACTTTTTACTATGCACACCCAACCAGAGTGACGGGAGGAGCACATTTCAGAAAACGTGCTCAGCTCGTCGAGAAAATGCGATTTAAGCAATAAAATTAAAAACGCACCTAAAACCTAAACCAAACGTTGCAGGTGGTTATTTCTTCATGTGCAGCGGTCAACGCGGCACTCTCTAGCTGCCAAGAGCACTTTTTACTATGCGCACCCAAACAGAGTGACGGGAGGAGCACATTTCAGAAAACGTGCTCAGCTCGTCGAGAAAATGCGATTTAAGCAATAAAATTAAAAATGCACCTAAAACCTAAAACAAACGTTGCACGTGGTTATTTCTTCATGCGCAGTGGTCAACGCGGCACTCTCTACCTGCCAAGAGCACTTTTTCCTATGCGCACCCAACCAGAGTGACGGGAGGAGCACATTTCAGAAAACGTGTTCAGCTCGTCGAGAAAATGCGATTTAAGCAATACAATTAAAAATGCACCTAAAACCTAAACCAAACGTTGCAGGTTGTTATTTCTTCATGGGCAGTGGTCAACGCGGCACTCTCTAGCTGCCAAGAGCACTTTTTACTATGCGCACCCAACCAGAGTGACGGGAGGAGCACATTTCAGAAAACGTGCTCAGCTCGTCGAGAAAATGCGATTTAAGCAATAAAATTAAAAATGCACCTAAGACCTAAACCAAACGTTGCAGGTGGTTATTTCTTCATGCGCAGTGGTCAACGCGGGACTCTCTAGCTGCCAACAGCACTTTTTACTACGCGCACCCAACCAGAGTGACGGGAGGAGCACATTTCAGAAAACGTGCTCAGCTCGTCGAGAAAATGCGATTTAAGCAATAAAATTAAAAATGCACCCAAAACCTAAACCAAACGTTGCAAGTGGTTATTTCTTCATGCGCAGTGGTCAACGCGGCACTCTCTAGCTGCCAAGAGCACTTTTTACTATGCGCACCCAACCAGAGTGACGGGAGGAGCACATTTCAGAAAACGTGCTCAGCTCGTCGAGAAAATGCGATTTAAGCAATAAAATTAAAAATGCACCTAAAACCTAAACCAAACGTTGCAGATGGTTATTTCTTCATGCGCAGTGGTAAACGCGGCACTCTCTAGCTGCCAAGAGCAGTTTTTACTATGCGCACCCAACCAGAGTGACGGGAGGAGCACATTTCAGAAAACGTGCTCAGCTCGTCGAGAAAATGCGATTTAAGCAATAAAATTAAAAATGCACCCAAAACCTAAACCAAACGTTGCAGATGGTTATTTCTTCATGCGCAGTGGTCAACGCGGCACTCTCTAGCTGCCAAGAGCACTTTTTACTATGCGCACCCAACCAGAGTGACGGGAGGAGCACATTTCAGAAAACGTGCTCAGCTCGTCGAGAAAATGCGATTTAAGCAATAAAATTAAAAATGCACCTAAAACCTAAACCAAACGTTGCAGATGGTTATTTCTTCATGCGCAGCAGTCAACGCGGCACTCTCTAGCTGCCAAGAGCACTTTTTACTATGCGCACCCAACCAGAGTGACGGGAGGAGCACATTTCAGAAAACGTGCTCAGCTCGTCGAGAAAATGCGATTTAAGCAATAAAATTAAAAATGCACCTAAAACCTAAACCAAACGTTGCAGATGGTCATTTCTTCATGCGCAGTGGTCAACGCGGCACTCTCTAGCTGCCAAGAGCACTTTTTACTAAGCGCACCCAACCAGAGTGACGGGAGGAGCACATTTCAGAAAACGTGCTCAGCTCGTCGAGAAAATGCGATTTAAGCAATAAAATTAAAAATGCACCTAAAACCTAAACCAAACGTTGCAGATGGTCATTTCTTCATGCGCAGTGGTCAACACGGCACTCTCTAGCTGCCAAGAGCACTTTTTACTATGCGCACCCAACCAGAGTGACGGGAGGAGCACATTTCAGAAAACGTGCTCAGCTCGACGAGAAAATGCGATTTAAGCAATAAAATTAAAAATGCACCCAAAACCTAAACCAAACGTTGCAGGTGGTTATTTCTTCATGCGCAGTGGTCAACGCGGCACTCTCTAGCTGCCAAGAGCACTTTTTACTATGCGCACCCAACCAGAGTGACGGGAGGAGCACATTTCAGAAAACGTGCTCAGCTCGTCGAGAAAATGCGATTTAAGCAATAAAATTAAAAATGCACCTAAAACCTAAACCAAACGTTGCAGGTGGTTATTTCTTCATGCGCAATGGTCAACGCGGCACTCTCTAGCTGCCAAGAGCACTTTTCACTATGCACACCCAACCAGAGTGACGGGAGGAGCACATTTCAGAAAACGTGCTCAGCTCGTCGAGAAAATGCGATTTAAGCAATAAAATTAAAAATGCACCTAAAACCTAAAACAAACGTTGCACGTGGTTATTTCTTTATGTGCAGTGGTCAACGCGGCACTCTCTAGCTGCCAAGAGCACTTTTTACTATGCGCACCCAACCAGAGTGACGGGAGAAGCACATTTCAGAAAACGTGCTCTGCTCGTCGAGAAAATGCGATTTAAGCAATAAAATTAAAAATGCACCCAAAACCTAAACCAAACGTTGCAGATGGTCATTTCTTCATGCGCAGTGGTCAACGCGGCACTCTCTAGCTGCCAAGAGCACTTTTTACTATGCGCACCGACCAGAGTGACGGGAGGAGCACATTTCAGAACACGTGCTCAGCTCGACGAGAAAATGCAATTTAAGCAATAAAATTAAAAATGCACCCAAAACCTAAACCAAACGTTGCAGGCTGTTATTTCTTCATGTGCAGCCGTCAACGCGGCACTCTCTAGCTGCCAAGAGCACTTTTTACTATGCGCACCCAACCAGAGTGACGGAAGGAGCACATTTCAGAAAACGTGCTCAGCTCGTCGAGAAAATGCGATTTAAGCAATAAAATTAAAAATGCACCTAAAACCTAAACCAAACGTTGCAGGTGGTTATTTCTTCATGCGCAGTGGTCAACGCGGCACTCTCTAGCTGCCAAGAGCACTTTTTACTATGCGCACCCAACCAGAGTGACGGGAGGAGCACATTTCAGAAAACGTGCTCAGCTCGTCCAGAAAATGCGATTTAAGCAATAAAATTAAAAATGCACCTAAAACCTAAACCAAACGTTGCAGGTGATTATTTCTTCATGCGCAGTGGTCAACGCGGCACTCTCTAGCTGCCAAGAGCACTTTTTACTATGCGCACCCAACCAGAGTGACGGGAGGAGCACATTTCAGAAAACGTGCTCAGCTCGTCGAGAAAATGCGATTTAAGCAATAAAATAAAAAATGCACCTAAAACCTAAACCAAACGTTGGGGGTGGTTATTTCTTCATGTGCAGCAGTCAACGCGGCACTCTCTAGCTGCCAAGAGCACTTTTTACTATGCGCACCCGACCAGAGTGACGGGAGGAGCACATTTCAGAAAACGTGCTCAGCTCGTCGAGAAAATGCGATTTAAGCAATAAAATTAAAAATGCACCTAAAACCTAAACCAAACGTTGCAGGTGGTTATTTCTTCATGCGCAGTGGTCAACGCGGCACTCTCTAGCTGCCAAGAGCACTTTTTACTATGCGCACCCAACCAGAGTGACGGGAGGAGCACATTTCAGAAAACGTGCTCAGCTCGTCGAAAAAATGCGATTTAAGCAATAAAATTAAAAATGCACCTAAAACCTAAACCAAACGTTGCAGGTGGTTATTTCTTCATGCGCAGCAGTCAACGCGGCACTCTCTAGCTGCCAAGAGGACTTTTTACTATGCGCACCCAACCAGAGTGACGGGAGGAGCACGTTTCAGAAAACGTGCTCAGCTCGTCGAGAAAATGCGATTTAAGCAATAAAAATAAAAATGCACCTAAAACCTAAAACAAACGTTGAACGTTATTTCTTCATGCGCAGTGGTCAACGTGGCACTCTCTAGCTGCCAAGAGCAGTTTTTACTATGCGCACCCAACCAGAGTGACGGGAGGAGCACATTTCAGAAAACGTGCTCAGCTCGTCGAGAAAATGCGATTTAAGTAATGAAATTAAAAATGCAACCAAAACCTAAACCAAACGTTGCAGATGGTCATTTCTTCATGCGCAGTGGTCAACGCGGCACTCTCTAGCTGCCAAGAGCACTTTTGACTATGCGCACCCAACCAGAGTGACGGGAGGAGCACATTTCAGAAAACGTGCTCAGCTCGTCGAGAAAATGCGATTTAAGCAATAAAATTAAAAATGCACCCAAAACCTAAACCAAACGTTGCAGATGGTCATTTCTTTATTCGCAGTGGTCAACGCGGCACTCTCTAGCTGCCAAGAGCACTTTTTACTATGCGCACCCAACCAGAGTGACGGGAGGAGCACATTTCAGAAAACGTGCTCAGCTCGACGAGAAAATGCGATTTAAGCAATAAAATTAAAAATGCACCCAAAACCTAAACCAAACGTTGCAGGTGGTTATTTCTTCATGCGCAGTGGTCAACGCGGCACTCTCTAGCTGCCAAGAGCAGTTTTTACTATGCGCACCCAACCAGAGTGACGGGAGGAGCACATTTCAGAAAACGTGCTCAGCTCCTCGAGAAAATGCGATTTAAGCAATAAAATTAAAAATGCACCTAAAACCTAAACCAAACGTTGCAGGTGGTTATTTCTTCATGCGCAATGGTCAACGCGGCACTCTCTAGCTGCCAAGATCACTTTTTACTATGCGCACCCAACCAGAGTGACGGGAGGAGCACATTTCAGAAAACGTGCTCAGCTCGTCGAGAAAATGCGATTTAAGCAATAAAATTAAAAATGCACATAAAACCTAAAACAAACGTTGCACGTGGTTATTTCTTTATGTGCAGTGGTCAACGCGGCACTCTCTAGCTGCCAAGAGCACTTTTTACTATGCGCACCCAACCAGAGTGACGGGAGGAGCACATTTCAGAAAACGTGCTCAGCTCGTCGAGTAAATGCGATTTAAGCAATAAAATTAAAAATGCACCCAAAACCTAAACCAAACGTTCCAGATGGTCATTTCTTCATGCGCAGTGGTCAACGCGGCACTCTCTAGCTGCCAAGAGCACTTTTTACTATGCGCACCCAACCAGAGTGACGGGAGGAGCACATTTCAGAAAACGTGCTCAGCTCGACGAGAAAATGCGATTTAAGCAATAAAATTAAAAATGCACCTAAAACCTAAACCAAACGTTGCAGATGGTCATTTCTTCATGCGCAGTGGTCAACGCGGCACTCTCTAGCTGCCAAGAGCACTTTTTACTATGCGCACCCAACCAGAGTGACGGGAGGAGCACATTTCAGAAAACGTGCTCAGCTCGTCGAGAAAATGCGATTTAAGCAATAAAATAAAAAATGCACCCAAAACCTAAACCAAACGTTGCAGGTGGTTACTTCTTCATGCGCAGTGGTCAACGCGGCACTCTCTAGCTGCCAAGAACACTTTTTACTATGCGCACCCAACCAGAGTGACGGGAGGAGCACATTTCAGAAAACGTGCTCAGCTCGTCGAGAAAATGCGATTTAAGCAATAAAATTAAAAATGCACCTAAAACCTAAACCAAAGGTTGCAGATGGTCATTTCTTCATGCGCAGTGGTCAACGCGGCACTCTCTAGCTGCCAAGAGCACTTTTTACTATGCTCACCCAACCAGAGTGACGGGAGGAGCACATTTCAGAAAACGTGCTCAGCTCGTCCAGAAAATGCGATTTAAGCAATAAAATTAAAAATGCACCTAAAACCTAAACCAAACGTTGCAGGTGGTTATTTCTTCATGCGCAGTGTTCAACGCGGGACTCTCTAGCTGCCAACAGCACTTTTTACTATGCGCACCCAACCAGAGTGACGGGAGGAGCACATTTCAGAAAACGTGCTCAGCTCGTCGAGAAAATGCGATTTAAGCAATAAAATTAAAAATGCACCCAAAACCTAAACCAAACGTTGCAAGTGGTTATTTCTTCATGCGCAGTGGTCAACGCGGCACTCTCTAGCTGCCAAGAGCACTTTTTACTATGCGCAACCAACCAGAGTGACGGGAGGAGCACATTTCAGAAAACGTGCTCAGCTCGTCGAGAAAATGCGATTTAAGCAATAAAATTAAAAATGCACCTAAAACCTAAACCAAACGTTGCAGGTGGTTATTTCTTCATGTGCAATGGTCAACGCGGCACTCTCTAGCTGCCAAGAACACTTTTTACTATGCGCACCCAACCAGAGTGACGGGAGGAGCACATTTCAGAAAACGTGCTCAGCTCGTCGAGAAAATGCGATTTAAGCAATAAAATTAAAAATGCACCTAAAACCTAAACCAAACGTTGCAGATGGTCATTTTTTCATGCGCAGTGGTCAACGCGGCACTCTCTAGCTGCCAAGAGCACTTTTTACTATGCGCACCCAACCAGAGTGACGGTAGGAGCACATTTCAGAAAACGTGCTCAGCTCGTCCAGAAAATGCGATTTAAGCAATAAAATTAAAAATGCACCTAAAACCTAAACCAAACGTTGCAGATGGTCATTTCTTCATGCGCAGTGGTCAACGTGGCACTCTCTAGCTGCCAAGAGCACTTTTTACTATGCGCACCCAACCAGAGTGACGGGAGGAGCACATTTCAGAAAACGTGCTCAGCTCGTCGAGAAAATGCGATTTAAGCAATAAAATTAAAAATGCACCCAAAACCTAAACCAAACGTTGCAGATGGTCATTTCTTCATGCGCAGTGGTCAACGCTGCACTCTCTAGCTGCCAAGAGCACTTTTTACTATGCGCACCCAACCAGAGTGACGGGAGGAGCACATTTCAGAAAACGTGCTCAGCTCGACGAGAAAATGCTATTTAAGCAATGAAATTAAAAATGCACCCAAAACAAAAACCAAACGTTGCAGGCGGTTATTTCTTCATGCGCAGTGGTCAACGTGGCACTCTCTAGCTGCCAAGAGCACTTTTTACCATGCGCACCCAACCAGAGTGACGGGAGGAGCACATTTCAGAAAACGTGCTCTGCTCGTCGAGAAAATGCGATTTAAGCAATAAAATTAAAAATGCACCTAAAACCTAAACCAAACGTTGCAGGTGGTTATTTCTTCATGCGCAGCAGTCAACGCGACACTCTCTAGCTGCCAAGAGCACTTTTTACTATGCGCACCCAACCAGAGTGACGGGAGGAGCACATTTCAGAAAGCGTGCTCAGCTCGTCCAGAAAATGCGATTTAAGCAATAAAATTAAAAATGCACCAAAAACCTAAACCAAACGTTGCAGGTGGTTATTTCTTCATGCGCAGTGGTCAACGCGGCACTCTCTAGCTGCCAAGAGCACTTTTTACTATGCGCACCAAACCAGAGTGACGGGACTAGCACATTTCAGAAAACGTGCTCAGCTCGTCCAGAAAATGCGATTTAAGCAATAAAATTAAAAATTCACCTAAAACCTAAACCAAACGTTGCAGGTGGTTATTTCTTCATGCGCAGTGGTCAACGCGGCACTCTCTAGCTGCCAAGAGCACTTTTTACTATGCCCACCCAACCAGAGTGACGGGAGAGCACATTTCAGAAAACGTGCTCAGCTCGTCGAGAAAATGCGATTTAAGCAATAAAATTAAAAATGCACCTAAAACCTAAACCAAACGTTGCAGGTGGTTATTTCTTCATGCGCAGCAGTCAACGCGGCACTCTCTAGCTGCCAAGAGCACTTTTTACTATGCGCACCCAACCAGAGGCACGGGAGGAGCACATTTCAGAAAACGTGCTCAGCTCGTCGAGAAAATGCGATTTAAGCAATAAAAATAAAAATGCACCTAAAACCTAAACCAAACGTTGCAGGTGGTTATTTCTTCATGCGCAGTGGTCAACGCGGCACTCTCTAGCTGCCAAGAGCACTTTTTACTATGCGCCCCCAACCAGAGTGACGGGAGGAGCACATTTCAGAAAACGTGCTCATCTCGTCGAGAAAATGCGATTTAAGCAATAAAATTAAAAATGCACCTAAAACCTAAACCAAACGTTGCAGATGGTCATTTTTTCATGCGCAGTGGTCAACGCGGCACTCTCTAGCTGCCAAGAGCACTTTTTACTATGCGCACCCAACCAGAGTGACGGGAGGAGCACATTTCAGAAAACGTGCTCAGCTCGTCCAGAAAATGCGATTTAAGCAATAAAATTAAAAATGCACCTAAAACCTAAACCAAACGTTGCAGGTGGTTATTTCTTCATGCGCAGTGGTCAACGCGGCACTCTCTAGCTGCCAAGAGCACTTTTTACTATGCGCACCCAACCAGAGTGACGGGAGGAGCACATTTCAGAAAACGTGCTCAGCTCGTCGAGAAAATGCGATTTAAGCAATAAAATTAAAAATGCACCCAAAACCTAAACCAAACGTTGCAGGTGGTTATTTCTTCATGCGCAGTGGTCAACGCGGCACTCTCTAGCTGCCAAGAGCACTTTTTACTATGCGCACCCAACCAGAGTGACGGGACTAGCACATTTCAGAAAACGTGCTCAGCTCGTCCAGAAAATGCGATTTAAGCAATAAAATTAAAAATTCACCTAAAACCTAAACCAAACGTTGCAGGTGGTTATTTCTTCATGCGCAGTGGTCAACGCGGCACTCTCTAGCTGCCAAGAGCACTTTTTACTATGCCCACCCAACCAGAGTGACGGGAGAGCACATTTCAGAAAACGTGCTCAGCTCGTCGAGAAAATGCGATTTAAGCAATAAAATTAAAAATGCACCTAAAACCTAAACCAAACGTTGCAGGTGGTTATTTCTTCATGCGCAGCAGTCAACGCGGCACTCTCTAGCTGCCAAGAGCACTTTTTACTATGCGCACCCAACCAGAGGCACGGGAGGAGCACATTTCAGAAAACGTGCTCAGCTCGTCGAGAAAATGCGATTTAAGCAATAAAAATAAAAATGCACCTAAAACCTAAACCAAACGTTGCAGGTGGTTATTTCTTCATGCGCAGTGGTCAACGCGGCACTCTCTAGCTGCCAAGAGCACTTTTTACTATGCGCCCCCAACCAGAGTGACGGGAGGAGCACATTTCAGAAAACGTGCTCATCTCGTCGAGAAAATGCGATTTAAGCAATAAAATTAAAAATGCACCTAAAACCTAAACCAAACGTTGCAGATGGTCATTTTTTCATGCGCAGTGGTCAACGCGGCACTCTCTAGCTGCCAAGAGCACTTTTTACTATGCGCACCCAACCAGAGTGACGGGAGGAGCACATTTCAGAAAACGTGCTCAGCTCGTCCAGAAAATGCGATTTAAGCAATAAAATTAAAAATGCACCTAAAACCTAAACCAAACGTTGCAGGTGGTTATTTCTTCATGCGCAGTGGTCAACGCGGCACTCTCTAGCTGCCAAGAGCACTTTTTACTATGCGCACCCAACCAGAGTGACGGGAGGAGCACATTTCAGAAAACGTGCTCAGCTCGTCGAGAAAATGCGATTTAAGCAATAAAATTAAAAATGCACCCAAAACCTAAACCAAACGTTGCAGATGGTATTTCTTCATGCGCAGTGGTCAACGCGGCACTCTCTAGCTGCCAAGAGCACTTTTTACTATGCACACCCAACCAGAGTGACGGGAGGAGCACATTTCAGAAAACGTGCTCAGCTCGTCGAGAAAATGCGATTTAAGCAATAAAATTAAAAATGCACCTAAAACCTAAACCAAACGTTGCAGGTGGTTATTTCTTCATGCGCAGCGGTCAACGCGGCACTCTCTAGCTGCCAAGAGCACTTTTTACTATGCGCACCCAACCAGAGTGACGGGAGGAGCACATTTCAGAAAACGTGCTCAGCTCGTCGAGAAAATGCGATTTAAGCAATAAAATTAAAAATGCACCTAAAACCTAAAACAAACGTTGCACGTGGTTATTTCTTCATGCGCAGTGGTCAACGCGGCACTCTCTAGCTGCCAAGAGCACTTTTTACTATGCGCACCCAACCAGAGTGACGGGAGGAGCACATTTCAGAAAACGTGCTCAGCTCGTCGAGAAAATGCGATTTAAGCAATAAAATTAAAAATGCACCCAAAACCTAAACCAAACGTTGCAGGTGGTTATTTCTTCATGCGCAGTGGTCAACGCGGCACTCTCTAGCTGCCAAGAGCACTTTTTACTATGCGCACCCAACCAGAGTGACGGGAGGAGCACATTTCAGAAAACGTGCTCAGCTCGTCGAGAAAATGCGATTTAAGCAATAAAATTAAAAATGCACCCAAAACCTAAAACAAACGTTGCACGTGGTTATTTCTTAATGCGCAGTGGTCAACGCGGCACTCTCTAGCTGCCCAGAGCACTTTTTACTATGCGCACCCAACCAGAGTGACGGGAGGAGCACATTTCAGAAAACGTGCTCAGCTCGTCGAGAAAATGCGATTTAAGCAATAAAATTAAAAATGCACCCAAAACCTAAACCAAACGTTGCAGGTGGTTATTTCTTCATGCGCAGTGGTCAACGCGGCACTCTCTAGCTGCCAAGAGCACTTTTTACTATGCGCACCCAACCAGAATGACGGGAGGAGCACATTTCAGAAAACGTGCTCAGCTTGTCGAGAAAATGCGATTTAAGCAATAAAATTAAAAATGCACCTAAAACCTAAACCAAACGTTGCAGGTGGTTATTTCTCCATGCGCAGCAGTCAACGCGGCACTCTCTAGCTGCCAAGAGCACTTTTTACTATGCGCACCCAACCAGAGTGACGGAAGGAGCACATTTCAGAAAACGTGCTCAGCTCGTCGAGAAAATGCGATTTAAGCAATAAAATTAAAAATGCACCCAAAACCTAAACCAAACGTTGCAGGTGGTTATTTCTTCATGCGCAGTGGTCAACGCGGCACTCTCTAGCTGCCAAGAGCACTTTTTACTATGCGCACCCAACCAGAGTGACGGGAGGAGCACATTTCAGAAAACGTGCTCAGCTCGTCGAGAAAATGTGATTTAAGCAATAAAATTAAAAATGAACCTAAAACCTAAACCAAACGATGCAGGTGGTTATTTCTTCATGCGCAGTGGTCAACGCGGCACTCTCTAGCTGCCAAGAGCACTTTTTACTATGCGCACCCAACCAGAGTGACGGGAGGAGCACATTTCAGAAAACGTGCTCAGCTCGTCGAGAAAATGTGATTTAAGCAATAAAATTAAAAATGCACCTAAAACCTAAACCAAACGATGCAGGTGGTTATTTCTTCATGCGCAGTGGTCAACGCGGCACTCTCTAGCTGCCAAGAGCACTTTTTACTATGCGCACCCAACCAGAGTGACGGGAGGAGCACATTTCAGAAAACGTGCTCAGCTCGTCGAGAAAATGCGATTTAAGCAATAAAATTAAAAATGCACCCAAAACCTAAACCAAACGTTGCAGGTGGTTATTTCTTCATGCGCAGTGGTCAACGCGGCACTCTCTAGCTGCCAAGAGCACTTTTTACTATGCGCACCCAACCAGAGTGACGGGAGGAGCACATTTCAGAAAACGTGCTCAGCTCGTCGAGAAAATGCGATTTAAGCAATAAAATTAAAAATGCACCTAAAACCTAAACCAAACGTTGCAGGTGGTTATTTCTCCATGCGCAGCAGTCAACGCGGCACTCTCTAGCTGCCAAGAGCACTTTTTACTATGCGCACCCAACCAGAGTGACGGAAGGAGCACATTTCAGAAAACGTGCTCAGCTCGTCGAGAAAATGCGATTTAAGCAATAAAATTAAAAATGCACCCAAAACCTAAACCAAACGTTGCAGGTGGTTATTTCTTCATGCGCAGTGGTCAACGCGGCACTCTCTAGCTGCCAAGAGCACTTTTTAATATGCGCACCCAACCAGAGTGACGGGAGGAGCACATTTCAGAAAACGTGCTCAGCTCGTCGAGAAAATGTGATTTAAGCAATAAAATTAAAAATGCACCTAAAACCTAAACCAAACGATGCAGGTGGTTATTTCTTCATGCGCAGTGGTCAACGCGGCACTCTCTAGCTGCCAAGAGCACTTTTTACTATGCGCACCCAACCAGAGTGACGGGAGGAGCACATTTCAGAAAACGTGCTCAGCTCGTCGAGAAAATGTGATTTAAGCAATAAAATTAAAAATGCACCTAAAACCTAAACCAAACGATGCAGGTGGTTATTTCTTCATGCGCAGTGGTCAACGCGGCACTCTCTAGCTGCCAAGAGCACTTTTTACTATGCGCACCCAACCAGAGTGACGGGAGGAGCACATTTCAGAAAACGTGCTCAGCTCGTCGAGAAAATGCGATTTAAGCAATAAAATTAAAAATGCACCCAAAACCTAAACCAAACGTTGCAGGTGGTTATTTCTTCATGCGCAGTGGTCAACGCGGCACTCTCTAGCTGCCAAGAGCACTTTTTACTATGCGCACCCAACCAGAGTGACGGGAGGAGCACATTTCAGAAAACGTGCTCAGCTCGTCGAGAAAATGCGATTTAAGCAATAAAATTAAAAATGCACCTAAAACCTAAACCAAACGTTGCAGATGGTCATTTCTTCATGCGCAGTGGTCAACGCGGCACTCTCTAGCTGCCAAGAGCACTTTTTACTATGCACACCCAATCACAGTGACGGGAGGAGCACATTTCTAAAAACGTGCTCAGCTCGACGAGAAAATGCGATTTAAGCAATAAAATTAAAAATGCACCCAAAACTTAAAACAAACGTTGCACGTGGTTATTTCTTCATGCGCAGTGGTCAACGCGGCACTCTCTAGCTGCCAAGAGCACTTTTTACTATGCGCACCCAACCAGAGTGAGGGGAGGAGCACATTTCAGAAAACGTGCTCAGCTCGTCGAGAAAATGTGATTTAAGCAATCAAATTAAAAATGCACCTAAAACCTAAACCAAACGATGCAGGTGGTTATTTCTTCATGCGCAGTGGTCAACGCGGCACTCTCTAGCTGCCAAGAGCACTTTTTACTATGCGCACCCAACCAGAGTGACGGGAGGAGCACATTTCAGAAAACGTGCTCAGCTCGTCGAGAAAATGCGATTTAAGCAATAAAATTAAAAATGCACCTAAAACCTAAACCAAACGTTGCAGGTGGTTATTTCTTCATGCGCAGTGGTCAACGCGGCACTCTCTAGCTGCCAAGAGCACTTTTTACTATGCGCCCCCAACCAGAGTGACGGGAGGAGCACATTTCAGAAAACGTGCTCAGCTCGTCGAGAAAATGCGATTTAAGCAATAAAATTAAAAATGCACCCAAAACCTAAACCAAACGTTGCAAGTGGTTATTTCTTCATGCGCAGTGGTCAACGCGGCACTCTCAAGCTGCCAAGAGCACTTTTTACTATGCGCAACCAACCAGAGTGACGGGAGGAGCACATTTTAGAAAACGTGCTCAGCTCGTCGAGAAAATGCGATTTAAGCAATAAAATTAAAAATGCACCCAAAACCTAAACCAAACGTTGCAAGTGGTTATTTCTTCATGCGCAGTGGTCAACGCGGCACTCTCAAGCTGCCAAGAGCACTTTTTACTATGCGCAACCAACCAGAGTGACGGGAGGAGCACATTTCTAAAAACGTGCTCAGCTCGACGAGAAAATGCGATTTAAGCAATAAAATTAAAAATGCACCCAAAACTTAAAACAAACGTTGCACGTGGTTATTTCTTCATGCGCAGTGGTCAACGCGGCACTCTCTAGCTGCCAAGAGCACTTTTTACTATGCGCACCCAACCAGAGTGAGGGGAGGAGCACATTTCAGAAAACGTGCTCAGCTCGTCGAGAAAATGTGATTTAAGCAATCAAATTAAAAATGCACCTAAAACCTAAACCAAACGATGCAGGTGGTTATTTCTTCATGCGCAGTGGTCAACGCGGCACTCTCTAGCTGCCAAGAGCACTTTTTACTATGCGCACCCAACCAGAGTGACGGGAGGAGCACATTTCAGAAAACGTGCTCAGCTCGTCGAGAAAATGCGATTTAAGCAATAAAATTAAAAATGCACCCAAAACCTAAACCAAACGTTGCAGGTGGTTATTTCTTCATGCGCAGTGGTCAACGCGGCACTCTCTAGCTGCCAAGAGCACTTTTTACTATGCGCACCCAACCAGAGTGACGGGAGGAGCACATTTCAGAAAACGTGCTCAGCTCGTCGAGAAAATGCGATTTAAGCAATAAAATTAAAAATGCACCTAAAACCTAAACCAAACGTTACAGGTGGTTATTTCTTCATGCGCAGCAGTCAACGCGGCACTCTCTAGCTGCCAAGAGCACTTTTTACTATGCGCACCCAACCAGAGTGACGGGAGGAGCACATTTCAGAAAACGTGCTCAGCTCGTCGAGAAAATGCGATTTAAGCAATAAAATTTAAAATGCACCCAAAACCTAATCCAAACGTTGCATGTGGTTATTTCTTCATGCGCAGTGGTCAACGCGGCACTCTCTAGCTGCCAAGAGCACTTTTTACTATGCGCACCCAACCAGAGTGACGGGAGGAGCACATTTCAGAAAACGTGCTCAGCTCGTCGAGAAAATGCGATTTAAGCAATAAAATTAAAAATGCACCCACAACCTAAACCAAACGTTGCAGGTGTTTATTTCTTCATGCGCAGTGGTCAACGCGGCACTCTCTAGCGGCCAAGAGCACTTTTTACTATTCGCACCCAACCAGAGTGACGGGAGGAGCACATTTCAGAAAACGTGCTCAGGTCGTCGAGAAAATGCGATTTAAGCAATAAAAATAAAAATGCACCTAAAACCTAAAACAAACGTTGCACGTGGTTATTTCTTCATGCGCAGTGGTCAACGTGGCACTCTCTAGCTGCCAAGAGCACTTTTTACTATGCGCACCCAACCAGAGTGACGGGAGGAGCACATTTCAATAAACGTGCTCAGCTTGTCCAGAAAATGCGATTTAAGCAATAAAATTAAAAATGCACCCAAAACCTAAACCAAACGTTGCAGGTGGTTATTTCTTCATGCGCAGTGGTCAACGCGGCACTCTCTAGCTGCCAAGAGCACTTTTTACTATCCGCACCCAACCAGAGTGACGGGAGGAGCACATTTCAGAAAATGTGCTCAGCTCGTCGAGAAAATGCGATTTAAGCAATAAAATTAAAAATGCACCCAAAACCTAAACCAAACGTTGCAGATGGTCATTTCTTCATGCGCAGTGGTCAACGCCGCATTCTCTAGGTGCCAAGAGCACTTTTTACTATGCGCACCCAACCAGAGTGACGGGAGGAGCACATTTCAGAAAACGTGCTCAGCTCGTCGAAAAAATGCGATTCAAGCAATAAAATTAAAAATGCACCTAAAACCTAAACCAAACGTTGCAGGTGGTTATTTCTTCATGCGCAGTGGCCAACGCGGCACTCTCTAGCTGCCAAGAGCACTTTTTACTATGCGCACCCAACCAGAGTGACGGGAGGAGCACATTTCAGAAAACGTGCTCAGCTCGTCGAGAAAATGCGATTTAAGCAATAAAATTAAAAATGCACCTAAAACCTAAACCAAACGTTGCAGGTGGTTATTTCTTCATGGGCAGTGGTCAACGCGGCACTCTCTAGCTGCCAAGAGCACTTTTTCCTATGCGCACCCAACCAGAGTGACGGGAGGAGCACATTTCAGAAAACGTGCTCAGCTCGTCGAGAAAATGCGATTTAAGCAATACAATTAAAAATGCACCTAAAACCTAAACCAAACGTTGCAGGTTGTTATTTCTTCATGGGCAGTGGTCAACGCGGCACTCTCTAGCTGCCAAGAGCACTTTTTACTATGCGCACCCAACCAGAGTGACGGGAGGAGCACATTTCTGAAAACGTGCTCAGCTCGTCGAGAAAATGCGATTAAAGCAATAAAATTAAAAATGCACCTAAAACCTAAACCAAACGTTGCAGGTGGTTATTTCTTCATGCGCAGTGGTCAACGCGGGACTCTCTAGCTGCCAACAGCACTTTTTACTATGCGCACCCAACCAGAGTGACGGGAGGAGCACATTTCAGAAAACGTGCTCAGCTCGTCGAGAAAATGCGATTTAAGCAATAAAATTAAAAATGCACCCAAAACCTAAACCAAACGTTGCAAGTGGTTATTTCTTCATGCGCAGTGGTCAACGCGGCACTCTCTAGCTGCCAAGAGCACTTTTTACTATGCGCAACCAACCAGAGTGACGGGAGGAGCACATTTCAGAAAACGTGCTCAGCTCGTCGAGAAAATGCGATTTAAGCAATAAAATTAAAAATGCACCTAAAACCTAAACCAAACGTTGCAGGTGGTTATTTCTTCATGTGCAGCCGTCAACGCGGCACTCTCTAGCTGCCAAGAGCACTTTTTACTATGCGCACCCAACCAGAGTGACGGGAGGAGCACATTTCAGAAAACGTGCTCAGCTCGTCGAGAAAATGCGATTTAAGCAATAAAATTAAAAATGCACCTAAAACCTAAACCAAACGTTGCAGGTGGTTATTTCTTCATGTGCAGTGGTCAACGCGGCACTCTCTAGCTGCCAAGAGCACTTTTTACTATGCGCACCCAACCAGAGTGACGGGAGGAGCACATTTCAGAAACCGTGCTCAGCTCGTCCAGAAAATGCGATTTAAGCAATAAAATTAAAAATGCACCCAAAACCTAAACCAAACGTTGCAGATGGTCATTTCTTCATGCGCAGTGGTCAACGCGGCACTCTCTAGCTGCCAAGAGCACTTTTTACTATGCGCACCCAACCAGAGTGACGGGAGGAGCACATTTCAGAAAATATGCTCAGCTCGTCGAGAAAATGCGATTTAAGCAATAAAATTAAAAATGCACCTAAAACCTAAACCGAACGTTGCAGATGGTCATTTCTTCATGCGCAGTGGTCAACGCGGCACTCTCTAGCTGCCAAGAGCACTTTTTACTATGCGCACCCAACCAGAGTGACGGGAGGAGCACATTTCAGAAAACGTGCTCAGCTCGTCGAGAAAATGCGATTTAAGCAATAAAATTAAAAAAGCACCTAAAACCTAAACCAAACGTTGCAGGTGGTTACTTCTTCATGCGCAGTGGTCAACGCGGCACTATCTAGCTGCCAAGATCACTTTTTACTATGCTCACCCAACCAGAGTGACGGGAGGAGCACATTTCAGAAAACGTGCTCAGCTCGTCGAGAAAATGCGATTTAAGCAATAAAATTAAAAATGCACCTAAAACCTAAACCAAACGTTGCAGGTGGTTATTTCTTCATGCGCAGTGGTAAACGCGGCACTCTCTAGCTGCCAAGAGCACTTTTTACTATGCGCAGCCAACCAGAGTGACGGGAGGAGCACATTTCAGAAAACGTCCTCAGCTCGTCGAGAAAATGCGATTTAAGCAATAAAATTAAAAATGCACCCAAAACCTAAACCAAACGTTGCAGATGGTCATTTCTTCATGCGCAGTGGTCAACGCGGCACTCTCTAGCTGCCAAGAGCACTTTTTACTATGCGCACCCAACCAGAGTGACGGGAGGAGCACATTTCAGAAAACGTGCTCAGCTCGACGAGAAAATGCGATTTAAGCAATAAAATTAAAAATGCACCAAAACCTAAACCAAACGTTGCAGGTGGTTATTTCTTCATGCGCAGTGGTCAACGCGGCACTCTCTAGCTGCCAAGAGCAGTTTTTACTATGCGCACCCAACCAGAGTGACGGGAGGAGCACATTTCAGAAAACGTGCTCAGCTCGTCGAGAAAATGCGATTTAAGCAATAAAATTAAAAATGCACCTAAAACCTAAACCAAACGTTGCAGGTGGTTATTTCTTCATGCGCAATGGTCAACGTGGCACTCTCTAGCTGCCAAGAACACTTTTTACTATGCGCACCCAACCAGAGTGACGGGAGGAGCACATTTCAGAAAACGTGCTCAGCTCGTCGAGAAAATGCGATTTAAGCAATAAAATTAAAAATGCACCCAAAACCTAAACCAAACGTTGCAGATGGTCATTTCTTCATGCGCAGTGGTCAACGCGGCACTCTCTAGCTGCCAAGAGCACTTTTCACTATGCAAACCCAACCAGAGTGACGGGAGGAGCACATTTCTGAAAACGTGCTCAGCTCGACGAGAAAATGCGATTTAAGCAATAAAATTAAAAATGCACCCAAAACCTAAAACAAACGTTGCACGTGGTTATTTCTTCATGCGCAGTGGTCAACGCGGCACTCTCTAGCTGCCAAGAGCACCTTTTACTATGCGCACCCAACCAGAGTGACGGGAGGAGCACATTTCAGAAAACGTGCTCAGCTCGTCGAGAAAATGCGATTTAAGCAATAAGATTAAAAATGCACCCAAAACCTAAACCAAACGTTGCAGGTGGTTATTTCTTCATGCGCAGTGGTCAACGCGGCACTCTCTAGCTGCCAAGAGCACTTTTTACTATGCACACCCAACGAGAGTGACGGGAGGAGCACATTTCAGAAAACGTGCTCAGCTCGTCGAGAAAATGCGATTTAAGCAATAAAATTAAAAATGCACCTAAAACCTAAACCAAACGTTGCAGGTGGTTATTTCTTCATGCGCAGCGGTCAACGCGGCACTCTCTAGCTGCCAAGAGCACTTTTTACTATGCGCACCCAACCAGAGTGACGGGAGGAGCACATTTCAGAAAACGTGCTCAGCTCGTCGAGAAAATGCGATTTAAGCAATACAATTAAAAATGCACCTAAAACCTAAAACAAACGTTGCACGTGGTTATTTCTTCATGCGCAGTGGTCAACGCGGCACTCTCTAGCTGCCAAGAGAACTTTTTACTATGCGCACCCAACCAGAGTGACGGGAGGAGCACATTTCAGAAAACGTGCTAAGCTCGTCGAGAAATCGCGATTTAAGCAATAAAATTAAAAATGCACCCAAAACCTAAACCAAACGTTGCAGGTGGTTATTTCTTCATGCGCAGTGGTCAACGCGGCACTCTCTAGCTGCCAAGAACACTTTTTACTATGCGCACCCAACCAGAGTGACGGGAGGAGCACATTTCAGAAAACGTGCTCAGCTCGTCGAGAAAATGCGATTTAAGCAATAAAATTAAAAATGCACCCAAAACCTAAACCAAACGTTGCAGATGGTCATTTCTTCATGCGCAGTGGTCAACGCGGCACTCTCTAGCTGCCAAGAGCACTTTTTACTATCCGCACCCAACCAGAGTGACGAGAGGAGCACATTTCAGAAAATGTGCTCAGCTCGTCGAGAAAATGCGATTTAAGCAATAAAATTAAAAATGCACCCAAAACCTAAACCAAACGTTGCAGATGGTCATTTCTTCATGCGCAGTGGTCAACGCGGCATTCTCTCGGTGCCAGGAGCACTTTTTACTATGCGCACCCAACCAGAGTGACGGGAGGAGCACATTTCAGAAAACGTGCTCAGCTCGTCGAAAAAATGCGATTCAAGCAATAAAATTAAAAATGCACCTAAAACCTAAACCAAACGTTGCAGGTGGTTATTTCTTCATGCGCAGTGGCCAACGCGGCACTCTCTAGATGCCAAGAGCACTTTTTACTATGCGCACCCAACCAGAGTGACGGGAGGAGCACATTTCAGAAAACGTGCTCAGCTCGTCGAGAAAATGCGATTTAAGCAATAAAATTAAAAATGCACCTAAAACCTAAACCAAACGTTGCAGGTGGTTATTTCTTCATGGGCAGTGGTCAACGCGGCACTCTCTAGTTGCCAAGAGCACTTTTTACTATGCGCACCCAACCAGAGTGACGGGAGGAGCACATTTCAGAAAACGTGCTTAGCTCGTCGAGAAAATGCGATTTAAGCAATAAAATTAAAAATGCACCCAAAACCTAAACCAAACGTTGCAGATGGTCATTTCTTCATGCGCAGTGGTCAACGCGGCACTCTCTAGCTACCAAGAGCACTTTTTACTATGCGCACCCAACCAGAGTGACGGGAGGAGCACATTTCAGAAAACGTGCTCAGCTCGACGAGAAAATGCGATTTAAGCAATAAAATTAAAAATGCACCCAAAACCTAAACCAAACGTTGCAGGTGGTTATTTCTTCATGCGCAGTGGTCAACGCGGCACTCTCTAGCTGCCAAGAGCACTTTTTACTATGCGCACCCAACCAGAGTGACGGGAGGGGCACATTTCAGAAAACGTGCTCAGCTCGTCGAGAAAATGCGATTTAAGCAATAAAATTAAAAATGCACCTAAAACCTAAACCAAACGTTGCAGGTGGTTATTTCTTCATGCGCAATGGTCAACGCGGCACTCTCTAGCTGCCAAGAGCACTTTTCACTATGCGCACCCAACCAGAGTGACGGGAGGAGCACATTTCAGAAAACGTGCTCAGCTCGTCGAGAAAATGCGATTTAAGCAATAAAATTAAAAATGCACCCAAAACCTAAACCAAACGTTGCAGGTGGTTATTTCTTCATGCGCAGTGGTCAAAGCGGCACTCTCTAGCTGCCAAGAGCACTTTTTACTATGCACACCCAACCAGAGTGACGGGAGGAGCACATTTCAGAAAACGTGCTCAGCTTGTCGAGAAAATGCGATTTAAGCAATAAAATTAAAAATGCACCTAAAACCTAAAACAAACGTTGCAGGTGGTTATTTCTTCATGCGCAGTGGTCAACGCGGCACTCTCTAGCTGCCAAGAGCACTTTTTACTATGCGCACCCAACCAGAGTGACGGGAGGAGTACATTTCAGAAAACGTGCTCAGCTCGTCCAGAAAATGCGATTTAAGCAATAAAATTAAAAATGCACCTAAAACCTAAACCAAACGTTGCAGGTGGTTATTTCTTCATGCGCAGTGGTCAACGTGGCACTCTATAGCTGCCAAGAGCACTTTTTACTATGCGCACCCAACCAGAGTGACGGGAGGAGCACATTTCAGAAAACGTGCTCAGCTCGTCGAGAAAATGCTATTTAAGCAATAAAATTAAAAATGCACCTAAAACCTGAACCAAACGTTACAGGTGGTTATGTCTTCATGCGCAGTGGTCAACGCGGCACTCTAGCTGCCAAGAGCACTTTTTGCTATGCGCACCCAACCAGAGTGACGGGAGGAGCACATTTCAGAAAACGTGCTCAGCTCGTCGAGAAAATGCGATTTAAGCAATAAAATTAAAAATGCACCCAAAACCTAAACCAAACGTTGCAGATGGTCATTTCTTCATGCGCAGTGGTCAACGCGGCACTCTCTAGCTGCCAAGAGCACTTTTTACTATGCACACCCAACCAGAGTGACGGGAGGAGCACATTTCAGAAAACGTGCTCAGCTCGTCGAGAAAATGCGATTTAAGCAATAAAATTAAAAATGCACCTAAAACCTAAACCAAACGTTGCAGGTGGTTATTTCTTCATGCGCAATGGTCAACGCGGCACTCTCTAGCTGCCAAGAGCACTTTTTACTATGCGCACCCAACCAGAGTGACGGGAGGAGCATATTTCAGAAAACGTGCTCAGCTCGTCGAGAAAATGCGATTTAAGCAATAAAATTAAAAATGCACCTAAAACCTAAACCAAACGCTGCAGATGGTTATTTCTTCATGCGCAGTGGTCAACGCGGCACTCTCTAGCTGCCAAGAGCACTTTTTACTATGCGCACCCAACCAGAGTGACGGGAGGAGCACATTTCAGAAAACGTGCTCAGCTCGTCCAGAAAATGCGATTTAAGCAATAAAATTAAAAATGCCCCCAAAACCTAAACCAAACGTTGCAGGTGGTTATTTCTTCATGTGCAGTGGTCAACGCGGCACTCTCTAGCTGCCAAGAGAACTTTTTACTATGCGCACCCAACCAGAGTGACGGGAGGAGCACATTTCAGAAAACGTGCTCAGCTCGTCGACAAAATGCGATTTAAGCAATAATATTAAAAATGCACCTAAAACCTAAACCAAACGTTGCACGTGGTTATTTCTTCATGCGCAGTGGCCAACGCGGCACTCTCTAGCTGCCAAGAGCACTTTTTACTATGCGCACCCAACCAGAGTGACGGGAGGAGCACATTTCAGAAAACGTGCTCAGCTCGTCGAGAAAATGCGATTTAAGCATTAAAATTAAAAATGGACCTAAAACCTAAACCAAACGTTGCAGGTGGTTATTTCTTCATGGGCAGTGGTCAACGCGGCACTCTCTAGCTGCCAAGAGCACTTTTTACTATGCGCACCCAACCAGAGTGACGGGAGGAGCACATTTCAGAAAACGTGCTCAGCTCGTCGAGAAAATGCGATTTAAGCAATAAAATTAAAAATGCACCTAAAACCTAAACCAAACGTTGCAGGTGGTTATTTCTTCATGCGCAGTGGTCAACGCGGGACTCTCTAGCTGCCAACAGCACTTTTAACTATGCGCACCCAACCAGAGTGACGGGAGGAGCACATTTCCGAAAACGTGCTCAGTTCGTCGAGAAAATGCGATTTAAGCAATAAAATTAAAAATGCACCCAAAACCTAAACCAAACGTTGCAAGTGGTTATTTCTTCATGCGCAGTGGTCAACGCGGCACTCTCTAGCTGCCAAGAGCACTTTTTACTATGCGCAACCAACCAGAGTGACGGGAGGAGCACATTTCAGAAAACGTGCTCAGCTCGTCGAGAAAATGCGATTTAAGCAATAAAATTAAAAATGCACCTAAAACCTAAACAAAACGTTGCAGGTGGTTATTTCTTCATGTGCAGCCGTCAACGCGGCACGCTCTAGCTGCCAAGAGCACTTTTTACTATGCGCACCCAACCAGAGTGACGGGAGGAGCACATTTCAGAAAACGTGCTCAGCTCGTCGAGAAAATGCGATTTAAGCAATAAAATTAAAAATGCACCTAAAACCTAAACCAAACGTTGCAGGTGGTTATTTCTTCATGCGCTGTGGTCAACGCGGCACTCTCTAGCTGCCAAGAGCACTTTTTACTATGCGCACCCAACCAGACTGACGGGAGGAGCACATTTCAGAAAACGTGCTCAGCTCGTCGAGAAAATGCGATTTAAGCAATAAAATTAAAAATGCACCCAAAACCTAAACCAAACGTTGCAGGTGGTTATTTCTTCATGCGCAGTGGTCAACGCGGCACTCTCTAGCTGCCAAGAGCACTTTTTACTATGCGCACCCAACCAGAGTGACGGGAGGAGCACATTTCAGAAAACATGCTCAGCTCGTCGAGAAAATGCGATTTAAGCAATAAAATTAAAAATGCACCTAAAACCTAAACCGAACGTTGCAGATGGTCATTTCTTCATGCGCAGCGGTCAACGCGGCACTATCTAGCTGCCAAGATCACTTTTTACTATGCGCACCCAACCAGAGTGACGGGAGGAGCACATTTTAGAAAACGTGCTCAGCTCGTCGAGAAAATGCGATTTAAGCAATAAAATTAAAAATGCACCTAAAACCTAAACCAAACGTTGCAGGTGGTTATTTCTTCATGCGCAGTGGTAAACGCGGCACTCTCTAGCTGCCAAGAGCACTTTTTACTATGCGCAGCCAACCAGAGTGACTGGAGGAGCACATTTCAGAAAACGTGCTCAGCTCGTCGAGAAAATGCGATTTAAGCAATAAAATTAAAAATGCACCTAAAACCTAAACCAAACGTTGCAGGTGGTTATTTCTTCATGCGCAGTGGTCAACGCGGCACTCTCTAGCTGCCAAGAGCACTTTTTACTATGCGCACCCAACCAGAGTGACGGGAGGAGCACATTTCAGAAAACGTGCTCAGCTCGTCGAGAAAATGCGATTTAAGCAATAAAATTAAAAATGCACCTAAAACCTAAACCAAACGTTGCAGATGGTCTTTTCTTCATGCGCAGTGGTCAACGCGGCACTCTCTAGCTGCCAAGAGCACTTTTTACTATGCGCACCCAACCAGAGTGACGGGAGGAGCACATTTCAGAAAACGTGCTCAGCTCGTCGAGAAAATGCGATTTAAGCAATAAAATTAAAAATGCACCTAAAACCTAAACCAAACGTTGCAGATGGTCATTTCTTCATGCGCAGTGGTCAACGCGGCACTCTCTAGCTGCCAAGAGCACTTTTTACTATGCGCACCCAACCAGAGTGACGGGAGGAGCACTTTTCAGAAAACGTGCTAAGCTCGTCCAGAAAATGCGATTTAAGCAATAAGATTAAAAATGCACCCAAAACCTAAACCAATCGTTGCAGGTGGTTATTTCTTCATGCGCAGTGGTCAACGCGGCACTCTCTAGCTGCCAAGAGCACTTTTTACTATGCGCACCCAACCAGAGTGACGGGAGGAGCACATTTCAGAAAACGTGCTCAGCTCGTCGAGAAAATGCGATTTAAGCAATAAAATTAAAAATGCCCCCAAAACCTAAACCAAACGTTGCAGGTGGTTATTTCTTCATGTGCAGTGGTCAACGCGGCACTCTCTAGCTGCCAAGAGAACTTTTTACTATGCGCACCCAACCAGAGTGACGGGAGGAGCACATTTCAGAAAACGTGCTCAGCTCGTCGACAAAATGCGATTTAAGCAATAATATTAAAAACGCACCTAAAACCTAAACCAAACGTTGCAGGTGGTTATTTCTTCATGCGCAGTGGCCAACGCGGCACTCTCTAGCTGCCAAGAGCACTTTTTACTATGCGCACCCAACCAGAGTGACGGGAGGAGCACATTTCAGAAAACGTGCTCAGCTCGTCGAGAAAATGCGATTTAAGCATTAAAATTAAAAATGCACCTAAAACCTAAACCAAACGTTGCAGGTGGTTATTTCTTCATGGGCAGTGGTCAACGCGGCAATCTCTAGCTGCCAAGAGCACTTTTTACTATGCGCACCCAACCAGAGTGACGGGAGGAGCACATTTCAGAAAACGTGCTCAGCTCGTCGAGAAAATGCGATTTAAGCAATAAAATTAAAAATGCACCCAAAACCTAAACCAAACGTTGCAAGTGGTTATTTCTTCATACGCAGTGGTCAACGCGGCACTCTCTAGCTGCCAAGAGCACTTTTTACTATGCGCAACCAACCAGAGTGACGGGAGGAGCACATTTCAGAAAACGTGCTCAGCTCGTCGAGAAAATGCGATTTAAGCAATAAAATTAAAAATGCACCTAAAACCTAAACCAAACGTTGCAGGTGGTTATTTCTTCATGTACAGCCGTCAACGCGGCACTCTCTAGCTGCCAAGAGCACTTTTTACTATGCGCACCCAACCAGAGTGACGGGAGGAGCACATTTCAGAAAACGTGCTCAGCTCGTCGAGAAAATGCGATTTAAGCAATAAAATTAAAAATGCACCTAAAACCTAAACCAAACGTTGCAGGTGGTTATTTCTTCATGCGCAGTGGTCAACGCGGCACTCTCTAGCTGCCAAGAGCACTTTTTACTATGCGCACCCAACCAGAGTGACGGGAGGAGCACATTTCAGAAAACGTGCTCAGCTCGTCCAGAAAATGCGATTTAAGCAATAAAATTAAAAATGCACCCAAAACCTAAACCAAACGTTGCAGATGGTCATTTCTTCATGCGCAGTGGTCAACGCGGCACTCTCTAGCTGCCAAGAGCACTTTTTACTATGCGCACCCAACCAGAGTGACGGGAGGAGCACATTTCAGAAAACATGCTCAGCTCGTCGAGAAAATGCGATTTAAGCAATAAAATTAAAAATGCACTTAAAACCTAAACCGAACGTTGCAGATGCTCATTTCTTCATGCGCAGTGGTCAACGCGGCACTCTCTAGCTGCCAAGAGCACTTTTTACTATGCGCACCCAACCAGAGTGACGGGAGGAGCACATTTTAGAAAACGTGCTCAGCTCGTCCAGAAAATGCGATTTAAGCAATAAAATTAAAAATGCACCCAAAACCTAAACCAAACGTTGCAGGTGGTTATTTCTTCATGCGCAGTGGTCAACGCGGCACTCTCTAGCTGCCAAGAGCACTTTTTACTATGCGCACCCAACCAGAGTGACGGGAGGAGCACATTTCAGAAAACGTGCTCAGCTCGTCGAGAAAATGCGATTTAAGCAATAAAATTAAAAATGCACCTAAAACCTAAACCAAACGTTGCAGGTGGTTATTTCTTCATGCGCAGTGGTCAACGCGGCACTCTCTAGCTGCCAAGAGCACTTTTTACTATGCGCACACAACCAGAGTGACGGGAAGAGCACATTTCAGAAAACGTGCTCAGCTCGTCGAGAAAATGCGATTTAAGCAATAAAATTAAAAAAGCACCTAAAACCTAAACCAAACGTTGCAGGTGGTTACTTCTTCATGCGCAGCGGTCAACGCGGCACTATCTAGCTGCCAAGATCACTTTTTACTATGCTCACCCAACCAGAGTGACGGGAGGAGCACATTTCAGAAAACGTGCTCAGCTCGTCGAGAAAATGCGATTTAAGCAATAAAATTAAAAATGCACCTAAAACCTAAACCAAACGTTGCAGGTGGTTATTTCTTCATGCGCAGTGGTAAAAGCGGCACTCTCTAGCTGCCAAGAGCACTTTTTACTATGCGCAGCCAACCAGAGAGACGGGAGGAGCACATTTCAGAAAACGTGCTCAGCTCGTCGAGAAAATGCGATTTAAGCAATAAAATTAAAAATGCACCTAAAACCTAAACCAAACGTTGCAGGTGGTTATTTCTACATGCGCAGTGGTCAACGCGGCACTCTCTAGCTGCCAAGAGCACTTTTTACTATGCGCACCCAACCAGAGTGACGGGAGGAGCACATTTCAGAAAACGTGCTCAGCTCGTCAAAAAATGCGATTTAAGCAATAAAATTAAAAATGCACCTAAAACTTAAACCGAACGTTGCAGATGGTCATTTCTTCATGCGCAGTGGTCAACGCGGCACTCTCTAGCTGCCAAGAGCACTTTTTACTATGCGCACCCAACCAGAGTGATGGGAGGAGCACATTTCAGAAAACGTGCTCAGCTCGTCGAGAAAATGCGATTTAAGCAATAAAATTAAAAATGCACCTAAAACCTAAACCAAACGTTGCAGATGGTCATTTCTTCATGCGCAGTGGTCAACGCGGCACTCTCTAGCTGCCAAGAGCACTTTTTACTATGCGCACCCAACCAGAGTGACGGGAGGAGCACATTTCAGAAAACGTGCTAAGCTCGTCCAGAAAATGCGATTTAAGCAATAAAATTAAAAATGCACAGAAAACCTAAACCAAACGTTGCATGTGGTTATTTCTTCATGCGCAGTGGTCAACGCGGCACTCTCTAGCTGCCAAGAGCACTTTTTACTATGCGCACCCAACCAGAGTGACGGGAGGAGCACATTTCAGAAAACGTGCTCAGCTCGTCGAGAAAATGCGATTTAAGCAATAAAATTAAAAATGCACCCACAACCTAAACCAAACGTTCCAGGTGGTTATTTCTTCATGCGCAGTGGTCAACGCGGCACTCTCTAGCTGCCAAGAGCACTTTTTACTATGCGCACCCAACCAGAGTGACGGGAGGAGCACATTTCAGAAAACGTGCTCAGGTCGTCGAGAAAATGCGATTTAAGCAATAAAAATAAAAATGCACCTAAAACCTAAAACAAACGTTGCACGTGGTTATTTCTTCATGCGCAGTGGTCAACGTGGCACTCTCTAGCTGCCAAGAGCACTTTTTACTATGCGCACCCAACCAGAGTGACGGGAGGAGCACATTTCAGAAAACGTGCTCAGCTCGTCGAGAAAAAGCGATTTAAGCAATGAAATTAAAAATGCACCCAAAACCTAAACCAAACGTTGCAGATGGTCATTTCTTCATGCGCAGTGGTCAACGCGGCACTCTCTAGCTGCCAAGAGCACTTTTTACTATGCGCACCCAACCAGAGTGACGGGAGGAGAACATTTCAGAAAACGTCCTCAGCTCGTCGAGAAAATGCGATTTAAGCAATAAAATTAAAAATGCACCCAAAACCTAAACCAAACGTTGCAGATGGTCATTTCTTCATGCGCAGTGGTCAACGCGGCACTCTCTAGCTGCCAAGAGCAATTTTTACTATGCGCACCCAACCAGAGTGACGGGAGGAGCACATTTCAGAAAACGTGCTCAGCTCGACGAGAAAATGCGATTTAAGCAATAAAATTAAAAATGCACCAAAACCTAAACCAAACGTTGCAGGTGGTTATTTCTTCATGCGCAGTGGTCAACGCGGCACTCTCTAGCTGCCAAGAGCAGTTTTTACTATGCGCCCCCAACCAGAGTGACGGGAGGAGCACATTTCAGAAAACGTGCTCAGCTCGTCGAGAAAATGCGATTTAAGCAATAAAATTAAAAATGCACCTAAAACCTAAACCAAACGTTGCAGATGGTCATTTCTTCATGCGCAGTGGTCAACGCGGCACTCTCTAGCTGCCAAGAGCACTTTTTACTATGCGCACCCAACCAGAGTGACGGGAGGAGCACATTTCAGAAAACGTGCTCAGCTCGTCGAGAAAATGCGATTTAAGCAATAAAATTAAAAATGCACCTAAAACCTTAAACAAACGTTGCACGTGGTTATTTCTTCATGCGCAGTGGTCAACGCGGCACTCTCTAGCTGCCAAGAGCACTTTTTACTATGCGCACCCAACCAGAGTGACGGGAGGAGCACATTTCAGAAAACGTGCTCAGCTCGTCGAGAAAATGCGATTTAAGCAATAAAATTAAAAATGCACCCAAAACCTAAACCAAACGTTGCAGGTGGTTATTTCTTCATGCGCAGTGGTCAACGCGGCACTCTCTAGCTGCCAAGAGCACTTTTTACTATGCGCACCCAACCAGAGTGACGGGAGGAGCACATTTCAGAAAACGTGCTCAGCTTGTCGAGAAAATGCGATTTAAGCAATAAAACTAAAAATGCACCTAAAACCTAAAACAAACGTTGCGCGTGGTTATTTCTTCATGCGCAGTGGTCAACGCGGCACTCTCTAGCTGCCAAGAGCACTTTTTACTATGCGCACCCAACCAGAGTGACGGGAGGAGTACATTTCAGAAAACGTGCTCAGCTCGTCCAGAAAATGCGATTTAAGCAATAAAATTAAAAATGCACCTAAAACCTAAACCAAACGTTGCAGGTGGTTATTTCTTCATGCGCAGTGGTCAACGTGGCACTCTCTAGCTGCCAAGAGCACTTTTTACTATGCGCACCCAACCAGAGTGACGGGAGGAGCACATTTCAGAAAACGTGCTCAGCTCGTCGAGAAAATGCGATTTAAGCAATAAAATTAAAAATGCACCTAAAACCTAAAACAAACGTTCCAGGTGGTTATTTCTTCATGCGCAGCAGTCAACGTGGCACTCTCTAGCTGCCAACAGCACTTTTTACTATGCACACCCAACCAGAGTGACGGGAGGAGCACATTTCAGAAAACGTGCTCAGCTCGTCGAGAAAATGCGATTTAAGCAATAAAATTAAAAATGCACCTAAAACCTAAACCAAACGTTGCAGGTGGTTATTTCTTCATGCGCAGCGGTCAACGCGGCACTCTCTAGCTGCCAAGAGCACTTTTTACTATGCGCACCCAACCAGAGTGACGGGAGGAGCACATTTCAGAAAACGTGCCCAGCTCGTCGAGAAAATGCGATTTAAGCAATAAAATTAAAAATGCACCTAAAACCTAAAACAAACGTTGCACGTGGTTATTTCTTCATGCGCAGTGGTCAACGCGGCACTCTCTAGCTGCCAAGAGCACTTTTTACTATGCGCACCCAACCAGAGTGACGGGAGGAGCACATTTCAGAAAACGTGCTCAGCTCGTCGAGAAAATGCGATTTAAGCAATAAAATTAAAAATGCACCCAAAACCTAAACCAAACGTTGCAGGTGGTTATTTCTTCATGCGCAGTGGTCAACGCGGCACTCTCTAGCTGCCAAGAGCACTTTTTACTATGCGCACCCAACCAGAGTGACGGGAGAAGCACATTTCAGAAAACGTGCTCAGCTTGTCGAGAAAATGCGATTTAAGCATTAAAATTAAAAATGCACCTAAAACCTAAAACAAACGTTGCACGTGGTTATTTCTTCATGCGCAGTGGTCAACGCGGCACTCTCTAGCTGCCAAGAGCACTTTTTATTATGCGCACCCAACCAGAGTGACGGGAGGAGCACATTTCAGAAAACGTGCTCAGCTCGTCCAGAAAATGCGATTTAAGCAATAAAATTAAAAATGCACCTAAAACCTAAACCAAACGTTGCAGGTGGTTATTTCTTCATGCGCAGTTGTCAACGCGGCACTCTCTAGCTGCCAAGAGCACTTTTTACTATGCGCACCCAACCAGAGTGACGGGAGGAGCACATTTCAGAAAACGTGCTCAGCTCGTCGAGAAAATGCGATTTAAGCAATAAAATTAAAAATGCACCCAAAACCTAAACCAAACGTTGCAGATGGTCATTTCTTCATGCGCAGTGGTCAACGCGGCACTCTCTAGCTGCCAAGAGCACTTTTTACTATGCGCACCCAACCAGAGTGACGGGAGGAGCACATTTCAGAAAACGTGCTCAGCTCGTCGAGAAAATTCGATTTAAGCAATAAAATTAAAAATGCACCCAAAACCTAAACCAAACGTTGCAGGTGGTTATTTCTTCATGCGCAGTGGTCAACGCGGCACTCTCTAGCTGCCAAGAGCACTTTTTACTATGCGCACCCAACCAGAGTGACGGGAGGAGCACATTTCAGAAAACGTGCTCAGCTCGTCGAGAAAATGCGATTTAAGCAATAAAATTAAAAATGCACCTAAAACCTAAACCAAACGTTGCAGATGGTCATTTCTTCATGCGCAGTGGTCAACGCGGCACTCTCTAGCTGCCAAGAGCACTTTTTACTATGCGCACCCAACCAGAGTGACGGGAGGAGCACATTTCAGAAAACGTGCTCAGCTCGTCGAGAAAATGCGATTTAAGCAATAAAATTAAAAATGCACCTAAAACCTTAAACAAACGTTGCACGTGGTTATTTCTTCATGCGCAGTGGTCAACGCGGCACTCTCTAGCTGCCAAGAGCACTTTTTACTATGCGCACCCAACCAGAGTGACGGGAGGAGCACATTTCAGAAAACGTGCTCAGCTCGTCGAGAAAATGCGATTTAAGCAATAAAATTAAAAATGCACCCAAAACCTAAACCAAACGTTGCAGGTGGTTATTTCTTCATGCGCAGTGGTCAACGCGGCACTCTCTAGCTGCCAAGAGCACTTTTTACTATGCGCACCCAACCAGAGTGACGGGAGGAGCACATTTCAGAAAACGTGCTCAGCTTGTCGAGAAAATGCGATTTAAGCAATAAAACTAAAAATGCACCTAAAACCTAAAACAAACGTTGCGCGTGGTTATTTCTTCATGCGCAGTGGTCAACGCGGCACTCTCTAGCTGCCAAGAGCACTTTTTACTATGCGCACCCAACCAGAGTGACGGGAGGAGTACATTTCAGAAAACGTGCTCAGCTCGTCCAGAAAATGCGATTTAAGCAATAAAATTAAAAATGCACCTAAAACCTAAACCAAACGTTGCAGGTGGTTATTTCTTCATGCGCAGTGGTCAACGTGGCACTCTCTAGCTGCCAAGAGCACTTTTTACTATGCGCACCCAACCAGAGTGACGGGAGGAGCACATTTCAGAAAACGTGCTCAGCTCGTCGAGAAAATGCGATTTAAGCAATAAAATTAAAAATGCACCTAAAACCTAAAACAAACGTTCCAGGTGGTTATTTCTTCATGCGCAGCAGTCAACGTGGCACTCTCTAGCTGCCAACAGCACTTTTTACTATGCACACCCAACCAGAGTGACGGGAGGAGCACATTTCAGAAAACGTGCTCAGCTCGTCGAGAAAATGCGATTTAAGCAATAAAATTAAAAATGCACCTAAAACCTAAACCAAACGTTGCAGGTGGTTATTTCTTCATGCGCAGCGGTCAACGCGGCACTCTCTAGCTGCCAAGAGCACTTTTTACTATGCGCACCCAACCAGAGTGACGGGAGGAGCACATTTCAGAAAACGTGCCCAGCTCGTCGAGAAAATGCGATTTAAGCAATAAAATTAAAAATGCACCTAAAACCTAAAACAAACGTTGCACGTGGTTATTTCTTCATGCGCAGTGGTCAACGCGGCACTCTCTAGCTGCCAAGAGCACTTTTTACTATGCGCACCCAACCAGAGTGACGGGAGGAGCACATTTCAGAAAACGTGCTCAGCTCGTCGAGAAAATGCGATTTAAGCAATAAAATTAAAAATGCACCCAAAACCTAAACCAAACGTTGCAGGTGGTTATTTCTTCATGCGCAGTGGTCAACGCGGCACTCTCTAGCTGCCAAGAGCACTTTTTACTATGCGCACCCAACCAGAGTGACGGGAGAAGCACATTTCAGAAAACGTGCTCAGCTTGTCGAGAAAATGCGATTTAAGCATTAAAATTAAAAATGCACCTAAAACCTAAAACAAACGTTGCACGTGGTTATTTCTTCATGCGCAGTGGTCAACGCGGCACTCTCTAGCTGCCAAGAGCACTTTTTATTATGCGCACCCAACCAGAGTGACGGGAGGAGCACATTTCAGAAAACGTGCTCAGCTCGTCCAGAAAATGCGATTTAAGCAATAAAATTAAAAATGCACCTAAAACCTAAACCAAACGTTGCAGGTGGTTATTTCTTCATGCGCAGTTGTCAACGCGGCACTCTCTAGCTGCCAAGAGCACTTTTTACTATGCGCACCCAACCAGAGTGACGGGAGGAGCACATTTCAGAAAACGTGCTCAGCTCGTCGAGAAAATGCGATTTAAGCAATAAAATTAAAAATGCACCCAAAACCTAAACCAAACGTTGCAGATGGTCATTTCTTCATGCGCAGTGGTCAACGCGGCACTCTCTAGCTGCCAAGAGCACTTTTTACTATGCGCACCCAACCAGAGTGACGGGAGGAGCACATTTCAGAAAACGTGCTCAGCTCGTCGAGAAAATTCGATTTAAGCAATAAAATTAAAAATGCACCCAAAACCTAAACCTAACGTTGCAGGTGGTTATTTCTTCATGCGCAGTGGTCAACGCGGCACTCTCTAGCTGCCAAGAGCACTTTTTACTATGCGCACCCAACCAGAGTGACGGGAGGAGCACATTTCAGAAAACGTGCTCAGCTCGTCGAGAAAATGCGATTTAAGCAATAAAATTAAAAATGCACCCAAAACCTAAACCAAACGTTGCAGATGGTCATTTCTTCATGCGCAGTGGTCAACGCGGCACTCTCTAGCTGCCAAGAGCACTTTTTACTGTGCGCACCCAACCAGAGTGACGGGAGGAGCACATTTCAGAAAACGTGCTCAGCTCGTCGAGAAAATGCGATTTAAGCAATAAAATTAAAAATGCACCCAAAACCTAAACCAAACGTTGCAGGTGGTTACTTCTTCATGCGCAGTGGTCAACGCGGCACTCTCTAGCTGCCAAGAGCACTTTTTACTATGCGCACCCAACCAGAGTGACGGGAGGAGCACATTTCAGAAAACGTGCTCAGCTCGTCGAGAAAAATGCGATTTAAGCAATAAAATTAAAAATGCACCTAAAACCTAAACCAAACGTTGCAGATGGTCATTTTTTCATGCGCAGTGGTCAACGCGGCACTCTCTAGCTGCCAAGAGCACTTTTTACTATGCGCACCCAACCAGAGTGACGGGAGGAGCACATTTCAGAAAACGTGCTCAGCTCGTCGAGAAAAATGCGATTTAAGCAATAAAATTAAAAATGCACCTAAAACCTAAACCAAACGTTGCAGATGGTCATTTTTTCATGCGCAGTGGTCAACGCGGCACTCTCTAGCTGCCAAGAGCACTTTTTACTATGCGCACCCAACCAGAGTGACGGGAGGAGCACATTTCAGAAAACGTGCTCAGCTCGTCCAGAAAATGCGATTTAAGCAATAAAATTAAAAATGCACCTAAAACCTAAACCAAACGTTGCAGATGGTCATTTCTTCATGTGCAGTGGTCAACGTGGCACTCTCTAGCTGCCAAGAGCACTTTTTACTATGCGCACCCAACCAGAGTGACGGGAGGAGCACATTTCAGAAAACATGCTCAGCTCGTCGACAAAATGCGATTTAAGCAATAAAATTAAAAATGCACCTAAAACCTAAACCAAACGTTGCAGGTGGTTATTTCTTCATGCGCAGCAGTCAACGCGGCACTCTCTAGCTGCCAAGAGCACTTTTTACTATGCGCACCCAACCAGAGTGACGGGAGGAGCACATTTCAGAAAACGTGCTCAGCTTGTCGAGAAAATGCGATTTAAGTCAAAGTCAAAGTCCCAATGATCATCGTCACACACACATCTGGGTGTGGTGAAATTTGTCCTCTGCATTTAACCCATCCCCATTTGATTTTAATCCATCCCCTGGGGGAGAGGGGAGCAGTGAGCAGCAGCGGTGCCGCGCTCGGGAATCATTTTGGTGATCTAACCCCCCAATTCCAACCCTTAATGCTGAGTGCCAAGCAGGGAGGCAATGGGTCCCATTTTTATAGTCTTTGGTATGACCCGGCCGGGGTTTGAACCCACAACCTTCCAGTCTCAGGGCGGACACTCTACTACTAGGCCACTGAGCTGGTAAAATTTAAGCAAATTTAATTTAAGCAATAAAATTAAAAATGCACCTAAAACCTAAACCAAACGTTGCAGATGGTCATTTCTTCATGGGCAGTGGTCAACGTGGCACTCTCTAGCTGCCAAGAGCACTTTTTACTATGCGCACCCAACCAGAGTGACGGGAGGAGCACATTTCAGAAAACATGCTCAGCTCGTCGAGAAAATGCGATTTAAGCAATAAAATTAAAAATGCACCTAAAACCTAAACCAAACGTTGCAGATGGTCATTTCTTCATGCGCAGTGGTCAACGCGGCACTCTCTAGCTGCCAAGAGCACTTTTTACTATGCGCACCCAACCAGAGTGACGGGAGGAGCACATTTCAGAAAACGTGCTCAGCTCGTCGAGAAAATGCGATTTAAGCAATAAGATTAAAAATGCACCCAAAACCTAAACCAAACGTTGCAGGTGGTTATTTCTTCATGCGCAGTGGTCAACGCGGCACTCTCTAGCTGCCAAGAGCACTTTTTACTATGCGCACCCAACCAGAGTGACGGGAGGAGCACATTTCAGAAAACGTGCTCAGCTCGTCGAGAAAATGCGATTTAAGCAATAAAATTAAAAATGCCCCCAAAACCTAAACCAAACGTTGCAGGTGGTTATTTCTTCATGTGCAGTGGTCAACGCGGCACTCTCTAGCTGCCAAGAGAACTTTTTACTATGCGCACCCAACCAGAGTGACGGGAGGAGCACATTTCAGAAAACGTGCTCAGCTCGTCGACAAAATGCGATTTAAGCAATAATATTAAAAATGCACCTAAAACCTAAACCAAACGTTGCACGTGGTTATTTCTTCATGCGCAGTGGCCAACGCGGCACTCTCTAGCTGCCAAGAGCACTTTTTACTATGCGCACCCAACCAGAGTGACGGGAGGAGCACATTTCAGAAAACGTGCTCAGCTCGTCGAGAAAATGCGATTTAAGCATTAAAATTAAAAATGCACCTAAAACCTAAACCAAACGTTGCACGTGGTTATTTCTTCATGTGCAGCAGTCAACGCGGCACTCTCTAGCTGCCAAGAGCACTTTTTACTATGCGCACCCAACCAGAGTGACGGGAGGAGCACATTTCAGAAAACGTGCTCAGCTCGTCGAGAAAATGCGATTTAAGCATTAAAATTAAAAATGCACCTAAAACCTAAACCAAACGTTGCACGTGGTTATTTCTTCATGTGCAGCAGTCAACGCGGCACTCTCTAGCTGCCAAGAGCACTTTTTACTATGCGCACCCGACCAGAGTGACGGGAGGAGCACATTTCAGAAAACGTGCTCAGCTCGTCGAGAAAATGCGATTTAAGCAATAAAATTAAAAATGCACCTAAAACCTAAACCAAACGTTGCACGTGGTTACTTCTTCATGCGCAGTGGTCAACGCGGCACTCTCTAGCTGCCAAGAGCACTTTTTACTATGCGCACCCAACCAGAGTGACGGGAGGAGCACATTTCAGAAAACGTGCTCAGCTCGTCGAGAAAATGCGATTTAAGCAATAAGATTAAAAATGCACCTAAAACCTAAACCAAACGTTGCAGGTGGTTATTTCTTCATGCGCAGCAGTCAACGCGGCACTCTCTAGCTGCCAAGAGCACTTTTTACTATGCGCACCCAACCAGAGTGACGGGAGGAGCACATTTCAGAAAACGTGCTCAGCTTGTCGAGAAAATGCGATTTAAGCAATAAAATTAAAAATGCACCTAAAACCTAAACCAAACGTTGCAGGTGGTTATTTCTTCATGCGCAGTGGTCAACGCGGCACTCTCTAGCTGCCAAGAGCACTTTTTACTATGCGCACCCAACCAGAGTGACGGGAGGAGCACATTTCAGAAAACGTGCTCAGCTCGTCGAGAAAATGCGATTTAAGCAATAAAATTAAAAATGCACCCAAAACCTAAACCAAACGTTGCAGATGGTCATTTCTTCATGCGCAGTGGTCAACGCGGCACTCTCTAGCTGCCAAGAGCACTTTTTACTATGCGCACCCAACCAGAGTGACGGGAGGAGCACATTTCAGAAAACGTGCTCAGCTCGTCGAGAAAATGCGATTTAAGCATTAAAATTAAAAATGCACCTAAAACCTAAACCAAACGTTGCACGTGGTTATTTCTTCATGTGCAGCAGTCAACGCGGCACTCTCTAGCTGCCAAGAGCACTTTTTACTATGCGCACCCGACCAGAGTGACGGGAGGAGCACATTTCAGAAAACGTGCTCAGCTCGTCGAGAAAATGCGATTTAAGCAATAAAATTAAAAATGCACCCAAAACCTAAACCAAACGTTGCACGTGGTTACTTCTTCATGCGCAGTGGTCAACGCGGCACTCTCTAGCTGCCAAGAGCACTTTTTACTATGCGCACCCAACCAGAGTGACGGGAAGAGCACATTTCAGAAAACGTGCTCAGCTCGTCGAGAAAATGCGATTTAAGCAATAAAATTAAAAATGCACCTAAAACCTAAACCAAACGTTGCAGATGGTCATTTCTTCATGCGCAGTGGTCAACGCGGCACTCTCTAGCTGCCAAGAGCACTTTTTACTATGCGCACCCAACCAGAGTGACGGGAGGAGCACATTTCAGAAAACGTGCTCAGCTCGTCGAGAAAATGCGATTTAAGCAATAAAATTAAAAATGCACCCAAAACCTAAACCAAACGTTGCAGATGGTCATTTCTTCATGCGCAGTGGTCAACGCGGCACTCTCTAGCTGCCAAGAGCACTTTTCACTATGCACACCCAACCAGAGTGACGGGAGGAGCACATTTCTGAAAACGTGCTCAGCTCGACGAGAAAATGCGATTTAAGCAATAAAATTAAAAATGCACCCAAAACCTAAAACAAACGTTGCACGTGGTTATTTCTTCATGCGCAGTGGTCAACGCGGCACTCTCTAGCTGCCAAGAGCACTTTTTACTATGCGCACCCAACCAGAGTGACGGGAGGAGCACATTTCAGAAAACGTGCTCAGCTCGTCGAGAAAATGCGATTTAAGCAATAAGATTAAAAATGCAGCCAAAACCTAAACCAAACGTTGCAGGTGGTTATTTCTTCATGCGCAGTGGTCGACGCGGCACTCTCTAGCTGCCAAGAGCACTTTTTACTATGCGCACCCAACCAGAGTGACGGGAGGAGCACATTTCAGAAAACGTGCTCAGCTCGTCGAGAAAATGCGATTTAAGCAATAAAATTAAAAATGCCCCCAAAACCTAAACCAAACGTTGCAGGTGGTTATTTCTTCATGTGCAGTGGTCAACGCGGCACTCTCTAGCTGCCAAGAGCGCTTTTTACTATGCGCACCCAACCAGAGTGACGGGAGGAGCACATTTCAGAAAACGTGCTCAGCTCGTCGACAAAATGCGATTTAAGCAATAAAATTAAAAATGCACCTAAAACCTAAACCAAACGTTGCAGATGGGCATTTCTTCATGCGCAGTGGTCAACGCGGCACTCTCTAGCTGCCAAGAGCACTTTTTAATATGCGCACCCAACCAGAGTGACGGGAGGAGCACATTTCAGAAAACGTGCTCAGCTCGTCGAGAAAATGCGATTTAAGCAATAAAATTAAAAATGCACCTAAAACCTAAACCAAACGTTGCAGATGGTCATTTCTTCATGTGCAGTGGTCAACGCGGCACTCTCTAGCTGCCAAGAGCACTTTTTACTATGCGCACCCAACCAGAGTGACGGGAGGAGCACATTTCAGAAAACGTGCTCAGCTCGTCCAGAAAATGCGATTTAAGCAATAAAATTAAAAATGCACCCAAAACCTAAACCAAACGTTGCATGTGGTTATTTCTTCATGCGCAGTGGTCAACGCGGCACTCTCTAGCTGCCAAGAGCACTTTTTACTATGCGCACCCAACCAGAGTGACGGGAGGAGCACATTTCAGAAAACGTGCTCAGCTCGTCGAGAAAATGCGATTTAAGCAATAAAATTAAAAATGCCCCCAAAACCTAAACCAAACGTTGCAGTTGGTTATTTCTTCATGTGCAGTGGTCAACGCGGCACTCTCTAGCTGCCAAGAGAACTTTTTACTATGCGCACCCAACCAGAGTGACGGGAGGAGCACATTTCAGAAAACGTGCTCAGCTCGTCGACAAAATGCGATTTAAGCAATAATATTAAAAATGCACCTAAAACCTAAACCAAACGTTGCACGTTGTTATTTCTTCATGCGCAGTGGCCAACGCGGCACTCTCTAGCTGCCAAGAGCACTTTTTACTATGCGCACCCAACCAGAGTGACGGGAGCAGCACATTTCAGAAAACGTGCTCAGCTCGTCGAGAAAATGCGATTTAAGCATTAAAATTAAAAATGCACCTAAAACCTAAACCAAACGTTGCAGGTGGTTATTTCTTCATGGGCAGTGGTCAACGCGGCACTCTCTAGCTGCCAAGAGCACTTTTTACTATGCGCACCCAACCAGAGTGACGGGAGGAGCACATTTCAGAAAACGTGCTCAGCTCGTCGAGAAAATGCGATTTAAGCAATAAAATTAAAAATGCACCTAAAACCTAAACCTAACGTTGCAGGTGGTTATTTCTTCATGCGCAGTGGTCAACGCGGCACTCTCTAGCTGCCAAGAGCACTTTTTACTATGCGCACCCAACCAGAGTGACGGGAGGAGCACATTTCAGAAAACGTGCTCAGCTCGTCGAGAAAATGCGATTTAAGCAATAAAATTAAAAATGCACCTAAAACCTAAACCAAACGTTGCAGATGGTCATTTCTTCATGCGCAGTGGTCAACGCGGCACTCTCTAGCTGCCAAGAGCACTTTTTACTATGCGCACCCAACCAGAGTGACGGGAGGAGCACATTTCAGAAAACGTGCTCAGCTCGTCGAGAAAATGAGATTTAAGCAATAAAATTAAAAATGCACCTAAAACCTAAACCAAACGTTGCAGGTGGTTATTTCTTCATGCGCAATGGTCAACGCGGCACTCTCTAGCTGCCAAGAGCACTTTTTACTATGCGCACCCAACCAGGGTGACGGGAGGAGCACATTTCAGAAAACGTGCTCAGCTCGTCGAGAAAATGCGATTTAAGCAATAAAATTAAAAATGCACCTAAAACCTAAACCAAACGTTGCAGATGGTCATTTATTCATGCCCAGTGGTCAACGCGGCACTCTCTAGCTGCCAAGAGCACTTTTTACTATGCGCATCCAACCAGAGTGACGGGAGGAGCACATTTCAGAAAACGTGCTCAGCTCGTCCAGAAAATGCGATTTAAGCAATAAAATTAAAAATGCACCCAAAACCTAAACCAAACGTTGCAGGTGGTTATTTCTTCATGCGCAGTGGTCAACGCGGCACTCTCTAGCTGCCAAGAGCACATTTTACTATGCGCACCCAACCAGAGTGACGGGAGGAGCACATTTCAGAAAACATGCTCAGCTCGTCGAGAAAATGCGATTTAAGCAATAAAATTAAAAATGCACCTAAAACCTAAACCAAACGTTGCAGATGGTTATTTCTTCATGCGCAGCAGTCAACGCGGCACTCTCTAGCTGCCAAGAGCACTTTTTACTATGCGCACCCAACCAGAGTGACGGGAGGAGCACATTTCAGAAAACGTGCTCAGCTCGTCGAGAAAATGCGATTTAAGCAATAAAATTAAAAATGCACCTAAAACCTAAACCAAACGTTGCAGGTGGTTATTTCTTCATGCGCAGTGGTCAACGCGGCACTCTCTAGCTGCCAAGAGCACTTTTTACTATGCGCACCCAACCAGAGTGACGGGAGGAGCACATTTCAGAAAACGTGCTCAGCTCGTCGAGAAAATGCGATTTAAGCAATAAAATTAAAAAGGCACCTAAAACCTAAACCAAACGTTGCAGGTGGTTATTTCTTCATGCGCAGCGGTCAACGCGGCACTATCTAGCTGCCAAGAGCACTTTTTACTATGCTCACCCAACCAGAGTGACGGGAGGAGCACATTTCAGAAAACGTGCTCAGCTCGTCGAGAAAATGCGATTTAAGCAATAAAATTAAAAATGCACCTAAAACCTAAACCAAACGTTGCAGGTGGTTATTTCTTCATGCGCAGTGGTAAACGCGGCACTCTCTAGCTGCCAAGAGCACTTTTTACTATGCGCAGCCAACCAGAGTGACGGGAGGAGCACATTTCAGAAAACGTGCTCAGCTCGTCGAGAAAATGCGATTTAAGCAATAAAATTAAAAATGCACCTAAAACCTAAACCAAACGTTGCAGATGGTCATTTCTTCATGCGCAGTGGTCAACGCGGCACTCTCTAGCTGCCAAGAGCACTTTTTACTATGCGCACCCAACCAGAGTGACGGGAGGAGCACATTTCAGAAAACGTGCTCAGCTCGTCGAGAAAATGCGATTTAAGCAATAAAATTAAAAACGCACCTAAAACCTAAACCAAACGTTGCGGGTGGTTATTTATTCATGCGCAGCGGTCAACGCGGAACTCTCTAGCTGCCAAGAGCACTTTTTACTATGCGCACCCAACCAGAGTGACGGGAGGAGCACATTTCAGAAAACGTGCTCAGCTCGTCCAGAAAATGCGATTTAAGCAATGAAATTAAAAATGCACCCAAAACCTAAACCAAACGTTGCATGTGGTTATTTCTTCATGCGCAGTGGTCAACGCGGCACTCTCTAGCTGCCAAGAGCACTTTTTACTATGCGCACCCAACCAGAGTGACGGGAGGAGCACATTTCAGAAAACGTGCTCAGCTCGTCCAGAAAATGCGATTTTAGCAATAAAATTAAAAATGCACCTAAAACCTAAACCAAACGTTGCAGATGGTCATTTCTTCATGCGCAGTGGTCAACGCGGCACTCTCTAGCTGCCAAGAGCACTTTTTACTATGCGCACCCAACCAGAGTGACGGGAGGAGCACATTTCAGAAAACATGCTCAGCTCGTCGAGAAAATGCGATTTAAGCAATAAAATTAAAAATGCACCTAAATCCTAAACCAAACGTTGCAGATGGTCATTTCTTCATGCGCAGTGGTCAACGCGGCACTCTCTAGCTGCCAAGAGCACTTTTTACTATGCGCACCCAACCAGAGTGACGGGAGGAGCACATTTTAGAAAACGTGCTCAGCTCGTCCAGAAAATGCGATTTAAGCAATAAAATTAAAAATGCACCCAAAACCTAAACCAAACGTTGCAGGTGGTTATTTCTTCATGCGCAGTGGTAAACGCGGCACTCTCTAGCTGCCAAGAGCACTTTTTACTATGCGCACCCAACCAGAGTGACGGGAGGAGCACATTTCAGAAAACGTGCTCAGCTCGTCGAGAAAATGCGATTTAAGCAATAAAATTAAAAATGCACCTAAAACCTAAACCAAACGTTGCAGGTGGTTATTTCTTCATGCGCAGTGGTCAACGCGGCACTCTCTAGCTGCCAAGAGCACTTTTTACTATGCGCACCCAACCAGAGTGACGGGAGGAGCACATTTCAGAAAACGTGCTCAGCTCGTCCAGAAAATGCGATTTAAGCAATAAAATTAAAAATGCACCTAAAACCTAAACCAAACGTTGCAGGTGGTCATTTCTTCATGCGCAGTGGTCAACGCGGCACTCTCTAGCTGCCAAGAGCACTTTTTACTATGCGCACCCAACCAGAGTGACGGGAGGAGCACATTTCAGAAAACGTGCTCAGCTCGTCCAGAAAATGCGATTTAAGCAATAAAATTAAAAATGCACCCAAAACCTAAACCAAACGTTGCAGGTGGTTATTTCTTCATGCGCAGTGGTCAACGCGGCACTCTCTAGCTGCCAAGAGCACTTTTTACTATGCGCACCAAACCAGAGTGACGGGAGGAGCACATTTCAGAAAACGTGCTCAGCTCGTCGAGAAAATGCGATTTAAGCAATAAAATTAAAAATGCACCCAAAACCTAAAACAAACGTTGCACGTGGTTATTTCTTCATGCGCAGTGGTCAACGCGGCACTCTCTAGCTGCCAAGAGCACTTTTTACTATGCGCACCCAACCAGAGTGACGGGAGGAGCACATTTCAGAAAACGTGCTCAGCTCGTCGAGAAAATGCGATTTAAGCAATACAATTAAAATTGCACATAAAACCTAAACCAAACGTTGCAGGTGGTTATTTCTCATGCGCAGTGGTCAACGCGGCACTCTCTAGCTGCCAAGAGCACTTTTTACTAAGCGCACCCAACCACAGTGACGGGAGGAGCACATTTCAGAAAACGTGCACAGCTCGTCGAGAACATGCGATTTAAGCAATAAAATTAAAAATGCACCCAAAACCTAAACCAAACGTTGCAGGTGGTTATTTCTTCATGCGCAGTGGTCAACGCGGCACTCTCTAGCTGCCAAGAGCACTTTTTACTATGCGCACCCAACCAGAGTGACGGGAGGAGCACATTTCAGAAAACGTGCTCAGCTCGACGAGAAAATGCGATTTAAGCAATAAAATTAAAAATGCACCCAAAACCTAAACCAAACGTTGCAGGTGGTTATTTCTTCATGCGCAGTGGTCAACGCGGCACTCTCTAGCTGCCAAGAGCACTTTTTACTATGCGCACCCAACCAGAGTGACGGGAGGGGCACATTTCAGAAAACGTGCTCAGCTCGTCGAGAAAATGCGATTTAAGCAATAAAATTAAAAATGCACCTAAAACCTAAACCAAACGTTGCAGGTGGTTATTTCTTCATGCGCAATGGTCAACGCGGCACTCTCTAGCTGCCAAGAGCACTTTTCACTATGCGCACCCAACCAGAGTGACGGGAGGAGCACATTTCAGAAAACGTGCTCAGCTCGTCGAGAAAATGCGATTTAAGCAATAAAATTAAAAATGCACCCAAAACCTAAACCAAACGTTGCAGGTGGTTATTTCTTCATGCGCAGTGGTCAAAGCGGCACTCTCTAGCTGCCAAGAGCACTTTTTACTATGCACACCCAACCAGAGTGACGGGAGGAGCACATTTCTGAAAACGTGCTCAGCTCGACGAGAAAATGCGATTTAAGCAATAAAATAAAAAAATGCACCCAAAACCTAAAACAAACGTTGCACGTGGTTATTTCTTCATGCGCAGTGGTCAACGCGGCACTCTCTAGCTGCCAAGAGCACTTTTTACTATGCGCACCCAACCAGAGTGACGGGAGGAGCACATTTCAGAAAACGTGCTCAGCTCGTCGAGAAAATGCGATTTAAGCAATAAAATTAAAAATGCACCTAAAACCTAAACCAAACGTTGGGGGTGGTTATTTCTTCATGTGCAGCAGTCAACGCGGCACTCTCTAGCTGCCAAGAGCACTTTTTACTATGCGCACCCGACCAGAGTGACGGGAGGAGCACATTTCAGAAAACGTGCTCAGCTCGTCCAGAAAATGCGATTTAAGCAATAAAATTAAAAATGTACCCAAAACCTAAACCAAACGTTGCAGGTGGTTATTTCTTCATGCGCAGTGGTCAACGCGGCACTCTCTAGCTGTCAAGAGAACTTTTTACTATGCGCACCCAACCAGAGTGACGGGAGGAGCACATTTCAGAAAACGTGCTCAGCTCGTCGAGAAAATGCGATTTAAGCAATAAAATTAAAAATGCACCTAAAACCTAAACCAAACTTGCAGGTGGTTATTTCTTCATGTGCAGTGGTCAACGCGGCACTCTCTAGCTGCCAAGAGCACTTTTTACTATGCGCACCCAACCAGAGTGACGGGAGGAGCACATTTCAGAAAACGTGCTCAGCTCGTCGAGAAAGTGCTATTTAAACAATAAAATTAAAAATGCACCTAAAACCTAAACCTAACGTTGCAGGTGGTTATTTCTTCATGCGCAGTGGTCAACGCGGCACTCTCTAGCTGCCAAGAGCACTTTTTACTATGCGCACCCAACCAGAGTGACGGGAGGAGCACATTTCAGAAAACGTGCTCAGCTCGTCGAGAAAATGCGATTTAAGCAATAAAATTAAAAATGCACCTAAAACCTAAACCAAACGTTGCAGATGGTCATTTCTTCATGCGCAGTGGTCAACGCGGCACTCTCTAGCTGCCAAGAGCACTTTTTACTATGCGCACCCAACCAGAGTGACGGGAGGAGCACATTTCAGAAAACGTGCTCAGCTCGTCGAGAAAATTCGATTTAAGCAATAAAATTAAAAATGCACCCAAAACCTAAACCAAACGTTGCAGGTGGTTATTTCTTCATGAGCAGTGGTCAACGCGGCACTCTCTAGCTGCCAAGAGCACTTTTTACTATGCGCACCCAACCAGAGTGACGGGAGGAGCACATTTCAGAAAACGTGCTCAGCTCGTCGAGAAAATGCGATTTAAGCAATAAAATTAAAAATGCACCCAAAACCTAAACCAAACGTTGCAGATGGTCATTTCTTCATGCGCAGTGGTCAACGCGGCACTCTCTAGCTGCCAAGAGCACTTTTTACTATGCGCACCCAACCAGAGTGACGGGAGGAGCACATTTCAGAAAACGTGCTCAGCTCGTCGAGAAAATGCGATTTAAGCAATAAAATTAAAAATGCACCTAAAACCTAAACCAAACGTTGCAGATGGTCATTTCTTCATGCGCAATGGTCAACGCGGCACTCTCTAGCTGCCAAGAGCACTTTTTACTATGCGCACCCGACCAGAGTGACGGGAGGAGCACATTTCAGAAAACGTGCTCAGCTCGTCGAGAAAATGCGATTTAAGCAATAAGATTAAAAATGCACCCAAAACCTAAACCAAACGTTGCAGGTGGTTATTTCTTCATGCGCAGTGGTCAACGCGGCACTCTCTAGCTGCCAAGAGCACTTTTTACTATGCGCACCCAACCAGAGTGACGGGAGGAGCACATTTCAGAAAACGTGCTCAGCTCGTCGAGAAAATGCGATTTAAGCAATAAAATTAAAAATGCCCCCAAAACCTAAACCAAACGTTGCAGGTGGTTATTTCTTCATGTGCAGTGGTCAACGCGGCACTCTCTAGCTGCCAAGAGAACTTTTTACTATGCGCACCCAACCAGAGTGACGGGAGGAGCACATTTCAGAAAACGTGCTCAGCTCGTCGACAAAATGCGATTTAAGCAATAATATTAAAAATGCACCTAAAACCTAAACCAAACGTTGCACGTGGTTATTTCTTCATGCGCAGTGGCCAACGCGGCACTCTCTAGCTGCCAAGAGCACTTTTTACTATGCGCACCCAACCAGAGTGACGGGAGGAGCACATTTCAGAAAACGTGCTCAGCTCGTCGAGAAAATGCGATTTAAGCATTAAAATTAAAAATGCACCTAAAACCTAAACCAAACGTTGCACGTGGTTATTTCTTCATGTGCAGCAGTCAACGCGGCACTCTCTAGCTGCCAAGAGCACTTTTTACTATGCGCACCCAACCAGAGTGACGGGAGGAGCACATTTCAGAAAACGTGCTCAGCTCGTCGAGAAAATGCGATTTAAGCATTAAAATTAAAAATGCACCTAAAACCTAAACCAAACGTTGCACGTGGTTATTTCTTCATGTGCAGCAGTCAACGCGGCACTCTCTAGCTGCCAAGAGCACTTTTTACTATGCGCACCCGACCAGAGTGACGGGAGGAGCACATTTCAGAAAACGTGCTCAGCTCGTCGAGAAAATGCGATTTAAGCAATAAAATTAAAAATGCACCTAAAACCTAAACCAAACGTTGCACGTGGTTACTTCTTCATGCGCAGTGGTCAACGCGGCACTCTCTAGCTGCCAAGAGCACTTTTTACTATGCGCACCCAACCAGAGTGACGGGAGGAGCACATTTCAGAAAACGTGCTCAGCTCGTCGAGAAAATGCGATTTAAGCAATAAGATTAAAAATGCACCTAAAACCTAAACCAAACGTTGCAGGTGGTTATTTCTTCATGCGCAGCAGTCAACGCGGCACTCTCTAGCTGCCAAGAGCACTTTTTACTATGCGCACCCAACCAGAGTGACGGGAGGAGCACATTTCAGAAAACGTGCTCAGCTTGTCGAGAAAATGCGATTTAAGCAATAAAATTAAAAATGCACCTAAAACCTAAACCAAACGTTGCAGGTGGTTATTTCTTCATGCGCAGTGGTCAACGCGGCACTCTCTAGCTGCCAAGAGCACTTTTTACTATGCGCACCCAACCAGAGTGACGGGAGGAGCACATTTCAGAAAACGTGCTCAGCTCGTCGAGAAAATGCGATTTAAGCAATAAAATTAAAAATGCACCCAAAACCTAAACCAAACGTTGCAGATGGTCATTTCTTCATGCGCAGTGGTCAACGCGGCACTCTCTAGCTGCCAAGAGCACTTTTTACTATGCGCACCCAACCAGAGTGACGGGAGGAGCACATTTCAGAAAACGTGCTCAGCTCGTCGAGAAAATGCGATTTAAGCATTAAAATTAAAAATGCACCTAAAACCTAAACCAAACGTTGCACGTGGTTATTTCTTCATGTGCAGCAGTCAACGCGGCACTCTCTAGCTGCCAAGAGCACTTTTTACTATGCGCACCCGACCAGAGTGACGGGAGGAGCACATTTCAGAAAACGTGCTCAGCTCGTCGAGAAAATGCGATTTAAGCAATAAAATTAAAAATGCACCCAAAACCTAAACCAAACGTTGCACGTGGTTACTTCTTCATGCGCAGTGGTCAACGCGGCACTCTCTAGCTGCCAAGAGCACTTTTTACTATGCGCACCCAACCAGAGTGACGGGAAGAGCACATTTCAGAAAACGTGCTCAGCTCGTCGAGAAAATGCGATTTAAGCAATAAAATTAAAAATGCACCTAAAACCTAAACCAAACGTTGCAGATGGTCATTTCTTCATGCGCAGTGGTCAACGCGGCACTCTCTAGCTGCCAAGAGCACTTTTTACTATGCGCACCCAACCAGAGTGACGGGAGGAGCACATTTCAGAAAACGTGCTCAGCTCGTCGAGAAAATGCGATTTAAGCAATAAAATTAAAAATGCACCCAAAACCTAAACCAAACGTTGCAGATGGTCATTTCTTCATGCGCAGTGGTCAACGCGGCACTCTCTAGCTGCCAAGAGCACTTTTCACTATGCACACCCAACCAGAGTGACGGGAGGAGCACATTTCTGAAAACGTGCTCAGCTCGACGAGAAAATGCGATTTAAGCAATAAAATTAAAAATGCACCCAAAACCTAAAACAAACGTTGCACGTGGTTATTTCTTCATGCGCAGTGGTCAACGCGGCACTCTCTAGCTGCCAAGAGCACTTTTTACTATGCGCACCCAACCAGAGTGACGGGAGGAGCACATTTCAGAAAACGTGCTCAGCTCGTCGAGAAAATGCGATTTAAGCAATAAGATTAAAAATGCAGCCAAAACCTAAACCAAACGTTGCAGGTGGTTATTTCTTCATGCGCAGTGGTCGACGCGGCACTCTCTAGCTGCCAAGAGCACTTTTTACTATGCGCACCCAACCAGAGTGACGGGAGGAGCACATTTCAGAAAACGTGCTCAGCTCGTCGAGAAAATGCGATTTAAGCAATAAAATTAAAAATGCCCCCAAAACCTAAACCAAACGTTGCAGGTGGTTATTTCTTCATGTGCAGTGGTCAACGCGGCACTCTCTAGCTGCCAAGAGCGCTTTTTACTATGCGCACCCAACCAGAGTGACGGGAGGAGCACATTTCAGAAAACGTGCTCAGCTCGTCGACAAAATGCGATTTAAGCAATAAAATTAAAAATGCACCTAAAACCTAAACCAAACGTTGCAGATGGGCATTTCTTCATGCGCAGTGGTCAACGCGGCACTCTCTAGCTGCCAAGAGCACTTTTTAATATGCGCACCCAACCAGAGTGACGGGAGGAGCACATTTCAGAAAACGTGCTCAGCTCGTCGAGAAAATGCGATTTAAGCAATAAAATTAAAAATGCACCTAAAACCTAAACCAAACGTTGCAGATGGTCATTTCTTCATGTGCAGTGGTCAACGCGGCACTCTCTAGCTGCCAAGAGCACTTTTTACTATGCGCACCCAACCAGAGTGACGGGAGGAGCACATTTCAGAAAACGTGCTCAGCTCGTCCAGAAAATGCGATTTAAGCAATAAAATTAAAAATGCACCCAAAACCTAAACCAAACGTTGCATGTGGTTATTTCTTCATGCGCAGTGGTCAACGCGGCACTCTCTAGCTGCCAAGAGCACTTTTTACTATGCGCACCCAACCAGAGTGACGGGAGGAGCACATTTCAGAAAACGTGCTCAGCTCGTCGAGAAAATGCGATTTAAGCAATAAAATTAAAAATGCCCCCAAAACCTAAACCAAACGTTGCAGTTGGTTATTTCTTCATGTGCAGTGGTCAACGCGGCACTCTCTAGCTGCCAAGAGAACTTTTTACTATGCGCACCCAACCAGAGTGACGGGAGGAGCACATTTCAGAAAACGTGCTCAGCTCGTCGACAAAATGCGATTTAAGCAATAATATTAAAAATGCACCTAAAACCTAAACCAAACGTTGCACGTTGTTATTTCTTCATGCGCAGTGGCCAACGCGGCACTCTCTAGCTGCCAAGAGCACTTTTTACTATGCGCACCCAACCAGAGTGACGGGAGCAGCACATTTCAGAAAACGTGCTCAGCTCGTCGAGAAAATGCGATTTAAGCATTAAAATTAAAAATGCACCTAAAACCTAAACCAAACGTTGCAGGTGGTTATTTCTTCATGGGCAGTGGTCAACGCGGCACTCTCTAGCTGCCAAGAGCACTTTTTACTATGCGCACCCAACCAGAGTGACGGGAGGAGCACATTTCAGAAAACGTGCTCAGCTCGTCGAGAAAATGCGATTTAAGCAATAAAATTAAAAATGCACCTAAAACCTAAACCTAACGTTGCAGGTGGTTATTTCTTCATGCGCAGTGGTCAACGCGGCACTCTCTAGCTGCCAAGAGCACTTTTTACTATGCGCACCCAACCAGAGTGACGGGAGGAGCACATTTCAGAAAACGTGCTCAGCTCGTCGAGAAAATGCGATTTAAGCAATAAAATTAAAAATGCACCTAAAACCTAAACCAAACGTTGCAGATGGTCATTTCTTCATGCGCAGTGGTCAACGCGGCACTCTCTAGCTGCCAAGAGCACTTTTTACTATGCGCACCCAACCAGAGTGACGGGAGGAGCACATTTCAGAAAACGTGCTCAGCTCGTCGAGAAAATGAGATTTAAGCAATAAAATTAAAAATGCACCTAAAACCTAAACCAAACGTTGCAGGTGGTTATTTCTTCATGCGCAATGGTCAACGCGGCACTCTCTAGCTGCCAAGAGCACTTTTTACTATGCGCACCCAACCAGGGTGACGGGAGGAGCACATTTCAGAAAACGTGCTCAGCTCGTCGAGAAAATGCGATTTAAGCAATAAAATTAAAAATGCACCTAAAACCTAAACCAAACGTTGCAGATGGTCATTTATTCATGCCCAGTGGTCAACGCGGCACTCTCTAGCTGCCAAGAGCACTTTTTACTATGCGCATCCAACCAGAGTGACGGGAGGAGCACATTTCAGAAAACGTGCTCAGCTCGTCCAGAAAATGCGATTTAAGCAATAAAATTAAAAATGCACCCAAAACCTAAACCAAACGTTGCAGGTGGTTATTTCTTCATGCGCAGTGGTCAACGCGGCACTCTCTAGCTGCCAAGAGCACATTTTACTATGCGCACCCAACCAGAGTGACGGGAGGAGCACATTTCAGAAAACATGCTCAGCTCGTCGAGAAAATGCGATTTAAGCAATAAAATTAAAAATGCACCTAAAACCTAAACCAAACGTTGCAGATGGTTATTTCTTCATGCGCAGCAGTCAACGCGGCACTCTCTAGCTGCCAAGAGCACTTTTTACTATGCGCACCCAACCAGAGTGACGGGAGGAGCACATTTCAGAAAACGTGCTCAGCTCGTCGAGAAAATGCGATTTAAGCAATAAAATTAAAAATGCACCTAAAACATAAACCAAACGTTGCAGATGGTCATTTCTTCATGCGCAGTGGTCAACGCGGCACTCTCTAGCTGCCAAGAGCACTTTTTACTATGCGCACCCAACCAGAGTGACGGGAGGAGCACATTTCAGAAAACGTGCTCAGCTCGTCGAGAAAATACGATTTAAGCAATAAAATTAAAAATGCACCTAAAACCTAAACCAAACGTTGCAGATGGTCATTTCTTCATGCGCAATGGTCAACGCGGCACTCTCTAGCTGCCAAGAGCACTTTTTACTATGCGCACCCAACCAGAGTGACGGGAGGAGCACATTTCAGAAAACGTGCTCAGCTCGTCCAGAAAATGCGATTTAAGCAATAAAATTAAAAATGCACCCAAAACCTAAACCCAACTTGCAGGTGGTTATTTCTTCATGCGCAGTGGTCAACGCGGCACTCTCTAGCTGCCAAGAGCACTTTTTACTATGCGCACCCAACCAGAGTGACGGGAGGAGCACATTTCAGAAAACGTGCTCAGCTCGTCGAGAAAGTGCTATTTAAGCAATAAAATTAAAAATGCACCTAAAACCTAAACCTAACGTTGCAGGTGGTTATTTCTTCATGCGCAGTGGTCAACGCGGCACTCTCTAGCTGCCAAGAGCACTTTTTACTATGCGCACCCAACCAGAGTGACGGGAGGAGCACATTTCAGAAAACGTGCTCAGCTCGTCGAGAAAATGCGATTTAAGCAATAAAATTAAAAATGCACCTAAAACCTAAACCAAACGTTGCAGATGGTCATTTCTTCATGCGCAGTGGTCAACGCGGCACTCTCTAGCTGCCAAGAGCACTTTTTACTATGCGCACCCAACCAGAGTGACGGGAGGAGCACATTTCAGAAAACGTGCTCAGCTCGTCGAGAAAATGCGATTTAAGCAATAAAATTAAAAATGCACCTAAAACCTAAACCAAACGTTGCAGGTGGTTATTTCTTCATGCGCAATGGTCAACGCGGCACTCTCTAGCTGCCAAGAGCACCTTTTACTATGCGCACCCGACCAGAGTGACGGGAGGAGCACATTTCAGAAAACGTGCTCAGCTCGTCGAGAAAATGCAATTTAAGCAATAAAATTAAAAATGCACCTAAAACCTAAACCAAACGTTGCAGATGGTCATTTCTTCATGCGCAGTGGTCAACGCGGCACTCTCTAGCTGCCAAGAGCACTTTTTACTATGCACACCCAACCAGAGTGACGGGAGGAGCACATTTCAGAAAACGTGCTCAGCTCGTCGAGAAAATGCGATTTTAGCAATAAAATTATAAATGCACCTAAAACCTAAACCAAACGTTACAGGTGGTTATTTCTTCATGCGCAGTGGTCAACGCGGCACTCTAGCTGCCAAGAGCACTTTTTACTATGCGCACCCAACCAGAGTGACGGGAGGAGCACATTCCAGAAAACGTGCTCAGCTCGTCGAGAAAATGCGATTTAAGCAATAAAATTAAAAATGCACCCAAAACCTAAACCAAACGTTGCAGATGGTCATTTCTTCATGCGCAGTGGTCAACGCGGCACTCTCTAGCTGCCAAGAGCACTTTTTACTATGCGCACCCAACCAGAGTGACGGGAGGAGCACATTTCAGAAAACATGCTCAGCTCGTCGAGAAAATGCGATTTAAGCAATAAAATAAAAAATGCACCTAAAACCTAAACCAAACGTTGCAGATGGTCATTTCTTCATGCGCAGTGGTCAACGCGGCACTCTCTAGCTGCCAAGAGCACTTTTTACTATGTGCACCCAACCAGAGTGACGGGAGGAGCACATTTTAGAAAACGTGCTCAGCTCGTCCAGAAAATGCGATTTAAGCAATAAAATTAAAAATGCACCCAAAACCTAAACCAAACGTTGCAGGTGGTTATTTCTTCATGCGCAGTGGTCAACGCGGCACTCTCTAGCTGCCAAGAGCACTTTTTACTATGCGCACCCAACCAGAGTGACGGGAGGAGCACATTTCAGAAAACGTGCTCAGCTCGTCGAGAAAATGCGATTTAAGCAATAAAATTAAAAATGCACCTAAAACCTAAACCAAACGTTGCAGGTGGTTATTTCTTCATGCGCAGTGGTCAACGCGGCACTCTCTAGCTGCCAAGAGCACTTTTTACTATGCGCACCCAACCAGAGTGACGGGAGGAGCACATTTCAGAAAACGTGCTCAGCTCGTCGAGAAAATGCGATTTAAGCAATAAAATTAAAAAGGCACCTAAAACCTAAACCAAACGTTGCAGGTGGTTATTTCTTCATGCGCAGCGGTCAACGCGGCACTATCTAGCTGCCAAGAGCACTTTTTACTATGCTCACCCAACCAGAGTGACGGGAGGAGCACATTTCAGAAAACGTGCTCAGCTCGTCGAGAAAATGCGATTTAAGCAATAAAATTAAAAATGCACCTAAAACCTAAACCAAACGTTGCAGGTGGTTATTTCTTCATGCGCAGTGGTAAACGCGGCACTCTCTAGCTGCCAAGAGCACTTTTTACTATGCGCAGCCAACCAGAGTGACGGGAGGAGCACATTTCAGAAAACGTGCTCAGCTCGTCGAGAAAATGCGATTTAAGCAATAAAATTAAAAATGCACCTAAAACCTAAACCAAACGTTGCAGATGGTCATTTCTTCATGCGCAGTGGTCAACGCGGCACTCTCTAGCTGCCAAGAGCACTTTTTACTATGCGCACCCAACCAGAGTGACGGGAGGAGCACATTTCAGAAAACGTGCTCAGCTCGTCGAGAAAATGCGATTTAAGCAATAAAATTAAAAACGCACCTAAAACCTAAACCAAACGTTGCGGGTGGTTATTTATTCATGCGCAGTGGTCAACGCGGAACTCTCTAGCTGCCAAGAGCACTTTTTACTATGCGCACCCAACCAGAGTGACGGGAGGAGCACATTTCAGAAAACGTGCTCAGCTCGTCCAGAAAATGCGATTTAAGCAATGAAATTAAAAATGCACCCAAAACCTAAACCAAACGTTGCATGTGGTTATTTCTTCATGCGCAGTGGTCAACGCGGCACTCTCTAGCTGCCAAGAGCACTTTTTACTATGCGCACCCAACCAGAGTGACGGGAGGAGCACATTTCAGAAAACGTGCTCAGCTCGTCGAGAAAATGCGATTTAAGCAATAAAATTAAAAATGCCCCCAAAACCTAAACCAAACGTTGCAGGTGGTTATTTCTTCATGCGCAGTGGTGAACGCGGCACTCTCTAGCTGCCAAGAGCACTTTTTACTATGTGCACCCAACCAGAGTGACAGGAGGAGCACATTTTAGAAAACGTGCTCAGCTCGTCCAGAAAATGCGATTTAAGCAATAAAATTAAAAATGCACCCAAAACCTAAACCAAACGTTGCAGGTGGTTATTTCTTCATGCGCAGTGGTCAACGCGGCACTCTCTAGCTGCCAAGAGCACTTTTTACTATGCGCACCCAACCAGAGTGACGGGAGGAGCACATTTCAGAAAACGTGCTCAGCTCGTCGAGAAAATGCGATTTAAGCATTAAAATTAAAAATGCACCTAAAACCTAAACCAAACGTTGCAGGTGGTTATTTCTTCATGGGCAGTGGTCAACGCGGCACTCTCTAGCTGCCAAGAGCACTTTTTACTATGCGCACCCAACCAGAGTGACGGGAGGAGCACATTTCAGAAAACGTGCTCAGCTCGTCGAGAAAATGCGATTTAAGCAATAAAATTAAAAATGCACCTAAAACCTAAACCAAACGTTGCAGGTGGTTATTTCTTCATGCGCAGTGGTCAACGCGGCACTCTCTAGCTGCCAAGAGCACTTTTTACTATGCGCACCCAACCAGAGTGACGGGAGGAGCACATTTCAGAAAACGTGCTCAGCTCGTCCAGAAAATGCGATTTAAGCAATAAAATTAAAAATGCACCTAAAACCTAAACCAAACGTTGCAGGTGGTCATTTCTTCATGCGCAGTGGTCAACGCGGCACTCTCTAGCTGCCAAGAGCACTTTTTACTATGCGCACCCAACCAGAGTGACGGGAGGAGCACATTTCAGAAAACGTGCTCAGCTCGTCCAGAAAATGCGATTTAAGCAATAAAATTAAAAATGCACCCAAAACCTAAACCAAACGTTGCAGGTGGTTATTTCTTCATGCGCAGTGGTCAACGCGGCACTCTCTAGCTGCCAAGAGCACTTTTTACTATGCGCACCAAACCAGAGTGACGGGAGGAGCACATTTCAGAAAACGTGCTCAGCTCGTCGAGAAAATGCGATTTAAGCAATAAAATTAAAAATGCACCCAAAACCTAAAACAAACGTTGCACGTGGTTATTTCTTCATGCGCAGTGGTCAACGCGGCACTCTCTAGCTGCCAAGAGCACTTTTTACTATGCGCACCCAACCAGAGTGACGGGAGGAGCACATTTCAGAAAACGTGCTCAGCTCGTCGAGAAAATGCGATTTAAGCAATACAATTAAAATTGCACATAAAACCTAAACCAAACGTTGCAGGTGGTTATTTCTCATGCGCAGTGGTCAACGCGGCACTCTCTAGCTGCCAAGAGCACTTTTTACTAAGCGCACCCAACCACAGTGACGGGAGGAGCACATTTCAGAAAACGTGCACAGCTCGTCGAGAACATGCGATTTAAGCAATAAAATTAAAAATGCACCCAAAACCTAAACCAAACGTTGCAGGTGGTTATTTCTTCATGCGCAGTGGTCAACGCGGCACTCTCTAGCTGCCAAGAGCACTTTTTACTATGCGCACCCAACCAGAGTGACGGGAGGAGCACATTTCAGAAAACGTGCTCAGCTCGTCGAGAAAATGCGATTTAAGCAATACAATTAAAAATGCACCTAAAACCTAAACCAAACGTTGCAGGTGGTTATTTCTTCATGCGCAATGGTCAACGCGGCACTCTCTAGCTGCCAAGAGCACTTTTTACTATGCGCACCCAACCAGGGTGACGGGAGGAGCACATTTCAGAAAACGTGCTCAGTTCGTCGAGAAAATGCGATTTAAGCAATAAAATTAAAAATGCACCTAAAACCTAAACCAAACGTTGCAGATGGTCATTTCTTCATGCGCAGTGGTCAACGCGGCACTCTCTAGCTGCCAAGAGCACTTTTTACTATGCGCACCCAACCAGAGTGACGGGAGGAGCACATTTCAGAAAACGTGCTCAGCTCGTCGAGAAAATACGATTTAAGCAATAAAATTAAAAATGCACCTAAAACCTAAACCAAACGTTGCAGATGGTCATTTCTTCATGCGCAGTGGTCAACGCGGCACTCTCTAGCTGCCAAGAGCACTTTTTACTATGCGCACCCAACCAGAGTGACGGGAGGAGCACATTTCAGAAAACGTGCTCAGCTCGTCCAGAAAATGCGATTTAAGCAATAAAATTAAAAATGCACCCAAAACCTAAACCAAACGTTGCAGGTGGTTATTTCTTCATGCGCAGTGGTCAACGCGGCACTCTCTAGCTGCCAAGAGCACTTTTTACTATGCGCACCCAACCAGAGTGACGGGAGGAGCACATTTCAGAAAACGTGCTCAGCTCGTCGAGAAAATGCGATTTAAGCAATAAAATTAAAAATGCACCTAAAACCTAAACCAAACGTTGCAGATGGTTATTTCTTCATGCGCGGCAGTCAACGCGGCACTCTCTAGCTGCCAAGAGCACTTTTTACTATGCGCACCCAACCAGAGTGACGGGAGGAGCACATTTCAGAAAACGTGCTCAGCTCGTCGAGAAAATGCGATTTAAGCAATAAAATTAAAAATGCACCTAAAACCTAAACCAAACGTTGCAGATGGTCATTTCTTCATGCGCAGTGGTCAACGCGGCACTCTCTAGCTGCCAAGAGCACTTTTTACTATGCGCACCCAACCAGAGTGACGGGAGGAGCACATTTCAGAAAACGTGCTCAGCTCGTCGAGAAAGTGCTATTTAAGCAATAAAATTAAAAAATGCACCTAAAACCTAAACCTAACGTTGCAGGTGGTTTTTTCTTCATGCGCAGTGGTCAACGCGGCACTCTCTAGCTGCCAAGAGCACTTTTTACTATGCGCACCCAACCAGAGTGACGGGAGGAGCACATTTCAGAAAACGGGCTCAGCTCGTCGAGAAAATGCGATTTAAGCAATAAAATTAAAAATGCACCTAAAACCTAAACCAAACGTTGCAGATGGTCATTTCTTCATGCGCAGTGGTCAACGTGGCACTCTCTAGCTGCCAAGAGCACTTTTTACTATGCGCACCCAACCAGAGTGACGGGAGGAGCACATTTCAGAAAACGTGCTCAGCTCGTCGAGAAAATGCGATTTAAGCATTAAAATTAAAAATGCACCTAAAACCTAAACCAAACGTTGCAGGTGGTTATTTCTTCATGGGCAGTGGTCAACGCGGCACTCTCTAGCTGCCAAGAGCACTTTTTACTATGCGCACCCAACCAGAGTGACGGGAGGAGCACATTTCAGAAAACGTGCTCAGCTCGTCGAGAAAATGCGATTTAAGCAATAAAATTAAAAATGCACCTAAAACATAAACCAAACGTTGCAGGTGGTTATTTCTTCATGCGCAGTGGTCAACGCGGGACTCTCTAGCTGCCAAGAGCACTTTTTACTATGCGCACCCAACCAGAGTGACGGGAGGAGCACATTTCAGAAAACGTGCTCAGCTCGTCGAGAAAATGCGATTTAAGCAATAAAATTAAAAATGCACCCAAAACCTAAACCAAACGTTGCAAGTGGTTATTTCTTCATGCGCAGTGGTCAACGCGGCACTCTCTAGCTGCCAAGAGCACTTTTTACTATGCGCACCCAACCAGAGTGAGGGGAGGAGCACATTTCAGAAAACGTGCTCAGCTCGTCGAGAAAATGCGATTTAAGCAATAAAATTAAAAATGCACCTAAAACCTAAACCAAACGTTGCAGGTGGTTATTTCTTCATGTGCAGCCGTCAACGCGGCACTCTCTAGCTGCCAAGAGCACTTTTTACTATGCGCACCCAACCAGAGTGACGGGAGGAGCACATTTCAGAAAACGTGCTCAGCTCGTCGAGAAAATGCGATTTAAGCAATAAAATTAAAAATGCACCTAAAACCTAAACCAAACGTTGCAGGTGGTTATTTCTTCATGCGCAGTGGTCAACGCGGCACTCTCTAGCTGCCAAGAGCACTTTTTACTATGCGCACCCAACCAGAGTGACGGGAGGAGCACATTTCAGAAAACGTGCTCAGCTCGTCCAGAAAATGCGATTTTAGCAATAAAATTAAAAATGCACCTAAAACCTAAACCAAACGTTGCAGATGGTCATTTCTTCATGCGCAGTGGTCAACGCGGCACTCTCTAGCTGCCAAGAGCACTTTTTACTATGCGCACCCAACCAGAGTGACGGGAGGAGCACATTTCAGAAAACATGCTCAGCTCGTCGAGAAAATGCGATTTAAGCAATAAAATTAAAAATGCACCTAAATCCTAAACCAAACGTTGCAGATGGTCATTTCTTCATGCGCAGTGGTCAACGCGGCACTCTCTAGCTGCCAAGAGCACTTTTTACTATGCGCACCCAACCAGAGTGACGGGAGGAGCACATTTTAGAAAACGTGCTCAGCTCGTCCAGAAAATGCGATTTAAGCAATAAAATTAAAAATGCACCCAAAACCTAAACCAAACGTTGCAGGTGGTTATTTCTTCATGCGCAGTGGTAAACGCGGCACTCTCTAGCTGCCAAGAGCACTTTTTACTATGCGCACCCAACCAGAGTGACGGGAGGAGCACATTTCAGAAAACGTGCTCAGCTCGTCGAGAAAATGCGATTTAAGCAATAAAATTAAAAATGCACCTAAAACCTAAACCAAACGTTGCAGGTGGTTATTTCTTCATGCGCAGTGGTCAACGCGGCACTCTCTAGCTGCCAAGAGCACTTTTTACTATGCGCACCCAACCAGAGTGACGGGAGGAGCACATTTCAGAAAACGTGCTCAGCTCGTCCAGAAAATGCGATTTAAGCAATAAAATTAAAAATGCACCTAAAACCTAAACCAAACGTTGCAGGTGGTCATTTCTTCATGCGCAGTGGTCAACGCGGCACTCTCTAGCTGCCAAGAGCACTTTTTACTATGCGCACCCAACCAGAGTGACGGGAGGAGCACATTTCAGAAAACGTGCTCAGCTCGTCCAGAAAATGCGATTTAAGCAATAAAATTAAAAATGCACCCAAAACCTAAACCAAACGTTGCAGGTGGTTATTTCTTCATGCGCAGTGGTCAACGCGGCACTCTCTAGCTGCCAAGAGCACTTTTTACTATGCGCACCAAACCAGAGTGACGGGAGGAGCACATTTCAGAAAACGTGCTCAGCTCGTCGAGAAAATGCGATTTAAGCAATAAAATTAAAAATGCACCCAAAACCTAAAACAAACGTTGCACGTGGTTATTTCTTCATGCGCAGTGGTCAACGCGGCACTCTCTAGCTGCCAAGAGCACTTTTTACTATGCGCACCCAACCAGAGTGACGGGAGGAGCACATTTCAGAAAACGTGCTCAGCTCGTCGAGAAAATGCGATTTAAGCAATACAATTAAAATTGCACATAAAACCTAAACCAAACGTTGCAGGTGGTTATTTCTCATGCGCAGTGGTCAACGCGGCACTCTCTAGCTGCCAAGAGCACTTTTTACTAAGCGCACCCAACCACAGTGACGGGAGGAGCACATTTCAGAAAACGTGCACAGCTCGTCGAGAACATGCGATTTAAGCAATAAAATTAAAAATGCACCCAAAACCTAAACCAAACGTTGCAGGTGGTTATTTCTTCATGCGCAGTGGTCAACGCGGCACTCTCTAGCTGCCAAGAGCACTTTTTACTATGCGCACCCAACCAGAGTGACGGGAGGAGCACATTTCAGAAAACGTGCTCAGCTCGTCGAGAAAATGCGATTTAAGCAATACAATTAAAAATGCACCTAAAACCTAAACCAAACGTTGCAGGTGGTTATTTCTTCATGCGCAATGGTCAACGCGGCACTCTCTAGCTGCCAAGAGCACTTTTTACTATGCGCACCAGACCAGGGTGACGGGAGGAGCACATTTCAGAAAACGTGCTCAGCTCGTCGAGAAAATGCGATTTAAGCAATAAAATTAAAAATGCACCTAAAACCTAAACCAAACGTTGCAGATGGTCATTTCTTCATGCGCAGTGGTCAACGCGGCACTCTCTAGCTGCCAAGAGCACTTTTTACTATGCGCACCCAACCAGAGTGACGGGAGGAGCACATTTCAGAAAACGTGCTCAGCTCGTCGAGAAAATACGATTTAAGCAATAAAATTAAAAATGCACCTAAAACCTAAACCAAACGTTGCAGATGGTCATTTCTTCATGCGCAGTGGTCAACGCGGCACTCTCTAGCTGCCAAGAGCACTTTTTACTATGCGCACCCAACCAGAGTGACGGGAGGAGCACATTTCAGAAAACGTGCTCAGCTCGTCCAGAAAATGCGATTTAAGCAATAAAATTAAAAATGCACCCAAAACCTAAACCAAACGTTGCAGGTGGTTATTTCTTCATGCGCAGTGGTCAACGCGGCACTCTCTAGCTGCCAAGAGCACTTTTTACTATGCGCACCCAACCAGAGTGACGGGAGGAGCACATTTCAGAAAACGTGCTCAGCTCGTCGAGAAAATGCGATTTAAGCAATAAAATTAAAAATGCACCTAAAACCTAAACCAAACGTTGCAGATGGTTATTTCTTCATGCGCAGCAGTCAACGCGGCACTCTCTAGCTGCCAAGAGCACTTTTTACTATGCGCACCCAACCAGAGTGACGGGAGGAGCACATTTCAGAAAACGTGCTCAGCTCGTCGAGAAAATGCGATTTAAGCAATAAAATTAAAAATGCACCTAAAACCTAAACCAAACGTTGCAGATGGTCATTTCTTCATGCGCAGTGGTCAACGCGGCACTCTCTAGCTGCCAAGAGCACTTTTTACTATGCGCACCCAACCAGAGTGACGGGAGGAGCACATTTCAGAAAACGTGCTCAGCTCGTCGAGAAAGTGCTATTTAAGCAATAAAATTAAAAAATGCACCTAAAACCTAAACCTAACGTTGCAGGTGGTTTTTTCTTCATGCGCAGTGGTCAACGCGGCACTCTCTAGCTGCCAAGAGCACTTTTTACTATGCGCACCCAACCAGAGTGACGGGAGGAGCACATTTCAGAAAACGGGCTCAGCTCGTCGAGAAAATGCGATTTAAGCAATAAAATTAAAAATGCACCTAAAACCTAAACCAAACGTTGCAGATGGTCATTTCTTCATGCGCAGTGGTCAACGCGGCACTCTCTAGCTGCCAAGAGCACTTTTTACTATGCGCACCCAACCAGAGTGACGGGAGGAGCACATTTCAGAAAACGTGCTCAGCTCGTCGAGAAAATGCGATTTAAGCAATAAAATTAAAAATGCACCTAAAACCTAAACCAAACGTTGCAGGTGGTTATTTCTTCATGCGCAGTGGTCAACGCGGCACTCTCTAGCTGCCAAGAGCACTTTTTACTATGCGCACCCAACCAGAGTGACGGGAGGAGCACATTTCAGAAAACGTGCTCAGCTCGTCCAGAAAATGCGATTTTAGCAATAAAATTAAAAATGCACCTAAAACCTAAACCAAACGTTGCAGATGGTCATTTCTTCATGCGCAGTGGTCAACGCGGCACTCTCTAGCTGCCAAGAGCACTTTTTACTATGCGCACCCAACCAGAGTGACGGGAGGAGCACATTTCAGAAAACATGCTCAGCTCGTCGAGAAAATGCGATTTAAGCAATAAAATTAAAAATGCACCTAAATCCTAAACCAAACGTTGCAGATGGTCATTTCTTCATGCGCAGTGGTCAACGCGGCACTCTCTAGCTGCCAAGAGCACTTTTTACTATGCGCACCCAACCAGAGTGACGGGAGGAGCACATTTTAGAAAACGTGCTCAGCTCGTCCAGAAAATGCGATTTAAGCAATAAAATTAAAAATGCACCCAAAACCTAAACCAAACGTTGCAGGTGGTTATTTCTTCATGCGCAGTGGTCAACGCGGCACTCTCTAGCTGCCAAGAGCACTTTTTACTATGCGCACCCAACCAGAGTGACGGGAGGAGCACATTTCAGAAAACGTGCTCAGCTCGTCGAGAAAATGCGAATTAAGCAATAAAATTATAAATGCACCTAAAACCTAAACCAAACGTTGCAGGTGGTTATTTCTTCATGCGCAGTGGTCAACGCGGCACTCTATAGCTGCCAAGAGCACTTTTTACTATGCGCACCCAACAGGAGTGACGGGAGGAGCACATTTCAGAAAACGTGCTCAGCTCGTCCAGAAAATGCGATTTAAGCAATAAAATTAAAAATGCACCTAAAACCTAAACCAAACGTTGCAGGTGGTTATTTCTTCATGCGCAGTGGTCAACGCGGCACTCTTTAGCTGCCAAGAGCACTTTTTACTATGCACACCCAACAAGAGTGACGGGAGGAGCACATTTAAGAAAACGTGCTCAGCTCGTCGAGAAAATTCGATTTAAGCAATAAAATTAAAAATGCACCCAAAACCTAAACCAAACGTTGCAGGTGGTTATTTCTTCATGCGCAGTGGTCAACGCGGCACTCTCTAGCTGCCAAGAGCACTTTTTACTATGCGCACCCAACCAGAGTGACGGGAGGAGCACATTTCAGAAAACGTGCTCAGCTCGTCGAGAAAATGCGATTTAAGCAATAAAATTAAAAATGCACCCAAAACCTAAACTAAACGTTGCAGGTGGTTATTTCTTCATGCGCAGTGGTCAACGCGGCACTCTCTAGCTGCCAAGAGCACTTTTTACTATGCGCACCCAACCAGAGTGACGGGAGGAGCACATTTCAGAAAACGTGCTCAGCTCGTCGAGAAAATGCGATTTAAGCAATAAAATTAAAAATGCACCCAAAACCTAAACCAAACGTTGCAGATGGTCATTTCTTCATGCGCAGTGGTCAACGCGGCACTCTCTAGCTGCCAAGAGCACTTTTTACTATGCACACCCAACCAGAGTGACGGGAGGAGCACATTTCTGAAAACGTGCTCAGCTCGACGAGAAAATGCGATTTAAGCAATAAAATAAAAAAATGCACCCAAAACCTAAAACAAACGTTGCACGTGGTTATTTCTTCATGCGCAGTGGTCAACGCGGCACTCTCTAGCTGCCAAGAGCACTTTTTACTATGCGCACCCAACCAGAGTGACGGGAGGAGCACATTTCAGAAAACGTGCTCAGCTCGTCGAGAAAATGCGATTTAAGCAATAAAATTAAAAATGCACCTAAAACCTAAACCAAACGTTGGGGGTGGTTATTTCTTCATGTGCAGCAGTCAACGCGGCACTCTCTAGCTGCCAAGAGCACTTTTTACTATGCGCACCCGACCAGAGTGACGGGAGGAGCACATTTCAGAAAACGTGCTCAGCTCGTCCAGAAAATGCGATTTAAGCAATAAAATTAAAAATGTACCCAAAACCTAAACCAAACGTTGCAGGTGGTTATTTCTTCATGCGCAGTGGTCAACGCGGCACTCTCTAGCTGTCAAGAGAACTTTTTACTATGCGCACCCAACCAGAGTGACGGGAGGAGCACATTTCAGAAAACGTGCTCAGCTCGTCGAGAAAATGCGATTTAAGCAATAAAATTAAAAATGCACCTAAAACCTAAACCAAACTTGCAGGTGGTTATTTCTTCATGTGCAGTGGTCAACGCGGCACTCTCTAGCTGCCAAGAGCACTTTTTACTATGCGCACCCAACCAGAGTGACGGGAGGAGCACATTTCAGAAAACGTGCTCAGCTCGTCGAGAAAGTGCTATTTAAACAATAAAATTAAAAATGCACCTAAAACCTAAACCTAACGTTGCAGGTGGTTATTTCTTCATGCGCAGTGGTCAACGCGGCACTCTCTAGCTGCCAAGAGCACTTTTTACTATGCGCACCCAACCAGAGTGACGGGAGGAGCACATTTCAGAAAACGTGCTCAGCTCGTCGAGAAAATGCGATTTAAGCAATAAAATTAAAAATGCACCTAAAACCTAAACCAAACGTTGCAGATGGTCATTTCTTCATGCGCAGTGGTCAACGCGGCACTCTCTAGCTGCCAAGAGCACTTTTTACTATGCGCACCCAACCAGAGTGACGGGAGGAGCACATTTCAGAAAACGTGCTCAGCTCGTCGAGAAAATTCGATTTAAGCAATAAAATTAAAAATGCACCCAAAACCTAAACCAAACGTTGCAGGTGGTTATTTCTTCATGAGCAGTGGTCAACGCGGCACTCTCTAGCTGCCAAGAGCACTTTTTACTATGCGCACCCAACCAGAGTGACGGGAGGAGCACATTTCAGAAAACGTGCTCAGCTCGTCGAGAAAATGCGATTTAAGCAATAAAATTAAAAATGCACCCAAAACCTAAACCAAACGTTGCAGATGGTCATTTCTTCATGCGCAGTGGTCAACGCGGCACTCTCTAGCTGCCAAGAGCACTTTTTACTATGCGCACCCAACCAGAGTGACGGGAGGAGCACATTTCAGAAAACGTGCTCAGCTCGTCGAGAAAATGCGATTTAAGCAATAAAATTAAAAATGCACCTAAAACCTAAACCAAACGTTGCAGGTGGTTATTTCTTCATGCGCAGCAGTCAACGCGGCACTCTCTAGCTGCCAAGAGCACTTTTTACTATGCGCATCCAACCAGAGTGACGGGAGGAGCACATTTCAGAAAACGTGCTCAGCTCGTCCAGAAAATGCGATTTAAGCAATAAAATTAAAAATGCACCCAAAACCTAAACCAAACGTTGCAGGTGGTTATTTCTTCATGCGCAGTGGTCAACGCGGCACTCTCTAGCTGCCAAGAGCACATTTTACTATGCGCACCCAACCAGAGTGACGGGAGGAGCACATTTCAGAAAACGTGCTCAGCTCGTCGAGAAAATGCGATTTAAGCAATAAAATTAAAAATGCACCTAAAACCTAAACCAAACGTTGCAGATGGTTATTTCTTCATGCGCAGCAGTCAACGCGGCACTCTCTAGCTGCCAAGAGCACTTTTTACTATGCGCACCCAACCAGAGTGACGGGAGGAGCACATTTCAGAAAACGTGCTCAGCTCGTCGAGAAAATGCGATTTAAGCAATAAAATTAAAAATGCACCTAAAACATAAACCAAACGTTGCAGATGGTCATTTCTTCATGCGCAGTGGTCAACGCAGCACTCTCTAGCTGCCAAGAGCACTTTTTACTATGCGCACCCAACCAGAGTGACGGGAGGAGCACATTTCAGAAAACGTGCTCAGCTCGTCGAGAAAATACGATTTAAGCAATAAAATTAAAAATGCACCTAAAACCTAAACCAAACGTTGCAGGTGGTTATTTCTTCATGCGCAGCAGTCAACGCGGCACTCTCTAGCTGCCAAGAGCACTTTTTACTATGTGCACCCAACCAGAGTGACGGGAGGTGCACGTTTCGGAAAACGTGCTCAGCTCGTCGAGAAAATGCGATTTAAGCAATAAAATTAAAAATGCACCTAAAACCTAAAACAAACGTTGCACGTGGTTATTTCTTTATGCGCAGTGGTCAACGCGGCACTCTCTAGCTGCCAAGAGCACTTTTTACTATGCACACCCAACCAGAGTGACGGGAGGAGCACATTTCTGAAAACGTGCTCAGCTCGACGAGAAAATGCGATTTAAGCAATAAAATTAAAAATGCACCCAAAACCTAAAACAAACGTTGCACGTGGTTATTTCTTCATGCGCAGTGTTCAACGCGGCACTCTCTAGCTGCCAAGAGCACTTTTTACTATGCGCACCCAACCAGAGTGACGGGAGGAGCACATTTCAGAAAACGTGCTCAGCTCGTCGAGAAAATGCGATTTAAGCAATAAAATTAAAAATGCACCTAAAACCTAAACCAAACGTTGCAAGTGGTTATTTCTTCATGCGCAGCAGTCAACGCGGCACTCTCTAGCTGCCAAGAGCACTTTTTACTATGTGCACCCAACCAGAGTGACGGGAGGAGCACGTTTCGGAAAACGTGCTCAGCTCGTCGAGAAAATGCGATTTAAGCAATAAAATTAAAAATGCACCTAAAACCTAAACCAAACGTTGCAGGTGGTTATTTCTTCATGCGCAGTGGTCAACGCGGCACTCTCTAGCTGCCAAGAGCACTTTTTACTATGCGCACCCAACCAGAGTGACGGGAGGAGCACATTTCAGAAAACGTGCTCAGCTCGTCGAGAAAATGCGATTTAAGCAATAAAATTAAAAATGCACCTAAAACCTAAACCAAACGCTGCAGATGGTCATTTCTTCATGCGCAGTGGTCAACGCGGCACTCTCTAGCTGCCAAGACCACTTTTTACTATGCGCACTCAACCAGAGTGACGGGAGGAGCACATTTCAGAAAACGTGCTCAGCTCGTCGAGAAAATGCGATTTAACCGATAAAATTAAAAATGCACCTAAAACCTAAACCAAACGTTGCAGATGGTCATTTCTTCATGCGCAGTGGTCAACGCGGCACTCTCTAGCTGCTAAGAGCACTTTTTATTATGCGCACCCAACCAGAGTGACGGGAGGAGCACATTTCAGAAAACGTGCTCAGCTCGACGAGAAAATGCGATTTAAGCAATAAAATTAAAAATGCACCTAAAACCTAAACCAAACGTTGCGGGTGGTTATTTCTTCATGCGCAGCAGTCAACGCGGCACTCTCTAGCTGCCAAGAGCACTTTTTACTATGTGCACCCAACCAGAGTGACGGGAGGAGCACGTTTCGGAAAACGTGCTCAGCTCGTCGAGAAAATGCGATTTAAGCAATAAAATTAAAAATGCACCCAAAACCTAAACCAAACGTTGCAGGTGGTTATTTCTTCATGCGCAATGGTCAACGCGGCACTCTCTAGCTGCCAAGAGCACTTTTTACTATGCGCACCCAACCAGAGTGACGGGAGGAGCACATTTCAGAAAACATGCTCAGCTCGTCGAGAAAATGCGATTTAAGCAATAAAATTAAAAATGCACCTAAAACCTAAACCAAACGTTGCAGATGGTCATTTCTTCATGCGCAGTGGTCAACGCGGCACTCTCTAGCTGCCAAGAGCACTTTTTACTATGCGCACCCAACCAGAGTGACGGGAGGAGCACATTTCAGAAAACGTGCTCAGCTCGTCGAGAAAATGCGATTTAAGCAATAAAATTAAAAATGCACCTAAAACCTAAACTAAACGTTGCAGATGGTCATTTCTTCATGCGCAGTGGTCAACGCGGCACTCTCTAGCTGCCAAGAGCACTTTTTACTATGCGCACCCAACCAGAGTGACGGGAGGAGCACATTTCAGAAAACGTGCTCAGCTCGCCGAGAAAATGCGATTTAAGCAATAAAATTAAAAATGCATCTAAAACCTAAACCAAACGTTGCAGGTGGTTATTTCTTCATGCGCAGTGGTCAACGCGGCACTCTCTAGCTGCCAAGAGCACTTTTTACTATGCTCACCCAACCAGAGTGACGGGAGGAGCACATTTCAGAAAACGTGCTCAGCTCGTCAAGAAAATGCGATTTAAGCAATAAAATTAAAAATGCACCCAAAACCTAAACCAAACGTTGCAGATGGTCATTTCTTCATGCGCAGTGGTCAACGCGGCACTCTCTAGCTGCCAAGAGTACTTTTTACTATGCGCACCCAACCAGAGTGACGGGAGGAGCACATTTCAGAAAACGTGTTCAGCTCGACGAGAAAATGCAATTTAAGCAATAAAATTAAAAATGCACCCAAAACCTAAACCAAACGTTGCAGGCGGTTATTTCTTCATGCGCAGTGGCCAACGCGGCACTCTCTAGCTGCCAAGAGCACTTTTTACTATGCGCACCCAACCAGAGTGACGGGAGGAGCACATTTCAGAAAACCTGCTCAGCTCGTCGAGAAAATGCGATTTAAGCAATAAAATTAAAAATGCACCTAAAACCTAAACCAAACGTTGCAGGTGGTTATTTCTTCATGCGAAGCAGTCAACGCGGCACTCTCTAGCTGCCAAGAGCACTTTTTACTATGCGCACCCAACCAGAGTGACGGGAGGAGCACATTTCAGAAAACGTGCTCAGCTCGTCGAGAAAATGCGATTTAAGCAATAAAATTAAAAATGCACCTAAAACCTAAAACAAACGTTGCACGTGGTTATTTCTTCATGCGCAGTGGTCAACGCGGCACTCTCTAGCTGCCAAGAGCAGTTTTTACTATGCGCACCCAACCAGAGTGACGGGAGGAGCACATTTCAGAAAACGTGCTCAGCTCGACGAGAAAATGCGATTTAAGCAATAAAATTAAAAATGCACCAAAAACCTAAACCAAATGTTGCAGGTGGTTATTTCTTCATGCGCAGTGGTCAACGCGGCACTCTCTAGCTGCCAAGAGCACTTTTTACTATGCGCACCCAACCAGAGTGACGGGAGGAGCACATTTCAGAAAACGTGCTCAGCTCGTCGAGAAAATGCGATTTAAGCAATAAAATTAAAAATGCACCCAAAACCTACACCAAACGTTGCAGATGGTCATTTCTTCATGCGCAGTGGTCAACGCGGCACTCTCTAGCTGCCAAGAGCACTTTTTACTATGCGCACCCAACCAGAGTGACGGGAGGAGCACATTTCAGAAAACGTGCTCGACTCGTCGAGAAAATGCGATTTAAGCAATAAAATTAAAAATGCACATAAAACCTAAACCAAACGTTGCAGATGGTCATTTCTTCATGCGCAGTGGTCAACGCGGCACTCTCGAGCTGCCAAGAGCACTTTTTACTATGCACACCCAACCAGAGTGACGGGAGGAGCACATTTCAGAAAACGTGCTCAGCTTGTCCAGAAAGTGCGATTTAAGCAATAAAATTAAAAATGCACCCAAAACCTAAACCAAACGTTGCAGGTGGTTATTTCTTCATGCGCAGTGGTCAACGCGGCACTCTCTAGCTGCCAAGAGCACTTTTTACTATGCGCACCCAACCAGAGTGACGGGAGGAGCACATTTCAGAAAATGTGCTCAGCTCGTCAAGAAAATGCGATTTAAGCAATAAAATTAAAAATGCACCTAAAACCTAAAGCAAACTTTGCAGGTGGTTATTTCTTCATGCGCAGTGGTCAACGCGGCACTCTCTAGCTGCCAAGAGCACTTTTTACTATGCGCACCCAACCAGAGTGACGGGAGGAGCACATTTAAGAAAACGTGCTCAGCTCGTCGAGAAAATGCGATTTAAGCAATAACATTAAAAATGCACCCAAAACCTAAACCAAACGTTGCAGGTGGTTATTTCTTCATGCGCAGTGGTCAACGCGGCACTCTCTAGCTGCCAAGAGCACTTTTTACTATGCGCACCCAACCAGAGTGACGGGAGGAGCACATTTCAGAAAACGTGCTCAGCTCGTCGAGAAAATGCGATTTAAACAATAAAATTAAAAATGCACCCAAAACCTAAACCAAACGTTGCAGATGGTCATTTCTTCATGAGCAGTGGTCAACGCGGCACTCTCTAGCTGCCAAGAGCACTTTTTACTATGCGCACCCAACCAGAGTGACGGGAGGAGCACATTTCAGAAAACGTGCTCAGCTCGACGAGAAAATGCGATTTAAGCAATAAAATTAAAAATGCACCTAAAACCTAAACCAAACGTTGCAGGTGGTTATTTCTTCATGCGCAATGGTCAACGCGGCACTCTCTAGCTGCCAAGAGCACTTTTTACTATGCGCACCCAACCACAGTGACGGGAGGAGCACATTTCAGAAAACGTGCTCAGCTCGTCGAGAAAATGCGATTTAAGCAATAAAAATAAAAATGCACCTAAAACCTAAACCAAACGTTGCAGATGGGCATTTCTTCATGCGCAGTGGTCAACGCGGCACTCTCTAGCTGCCAAGAGCACTTTTTACTATGCGCACCCAACCAGAGTGACGGGAGGAACACGTTTGGGAAAACGTGCTCAGCTCGTCGAGAAAATGCGATTTAAGCAATAAAATTAAAAATGCACCTAAAACCTAAACCAAACGTTGCAGGTGGTTATTCCTTCATGCGCAATGGTCAACGCGGCACTCTCTAGCTGCCAAGAGCACTTTTTACTATGCGCACCCAACCAGAGTGACGGGAGGAGCACATTTCAGAAAACGTGCTCAGCTCGTCGAGAAAATGCAATTTAAGCAATAAAATTAAAAATGCACCTAAAACCTAAACCAAACGTTGCAGGTGGTTATTTCTTCATGCGCAGTGGTCAACGCGGCACTCTCTAGCTGCCAAGAGCACTTTTTACTATGCGCACCCAACAAGAGTGACGGGATGAGCACATTTCAGAAAACGTGCTCAGCTCGTCGAGAAAATGCGATTTAAGCAATAAAATTAAAAATGCACCTAAAACCTAAACCAAACTTGCAGGTGGTTATTTCTTCATGCGCAGTGGTCAACGCGGCACTCTCTAGCTGCCAAGAGCACTTTTTACTATGCGCACCCAACCAGAGTGACGGGAGGAGCACATTTCAGAAAACGTGCTCAGCTCGTCGAGAAAATGCGATTTAAGCAATAAAATTAAAAATGCACCTAAAACTTAAACCAAACGTTGCAGGTGGTTATTTCTTCATGCGCAGTGGTCAACGCGGCACTCTCTAGCTGCCAAGAGCACTTTTTACTATGCGCACCCAACCAGAGTGACGGGAGGAGCACATTTCAGAAAACGTGCTCAGCTCGTCGAGAAAATGCGATTTAAGCAATAAAATTAAAAATGCACCCAAAACCTAAACCAAACGTTGCAGGTGGTTATTTCTTCATGCGCAGTGGTCAACGCGGCACTCTCTAGCTGCCAAGAGCACTTTTTACTATGCGCACCGAACCAGAGTGACGGGAGGAGCACATTTCAGAAAACGTGCTCAGCTCGTCGAGAAAATGCGATTTAAGCAATAAAATTAAAAATGCACCTAAAACCTAAACCAAACGCTGCAGATGGTCATTTCTTCATGCGCAGTGGTCAACGCGGCACTCTCTAGCTGCCAAGACCACTTTTTACTATGCTCACCCAACCAGAGTGACGGGAGGAGCACATTTCAGAAAACGTGCTCAGCTCGTCGAGAAAATGCGATTTAAGCAATAAAATTAAAAATGCACCTAAAACCTAAACCAAACGTTGCAGATGGTCATTTCTTCATGCGCAGTGGTCAACGCGGCACTCTCTAGCTGCCAAGAGCACTTTTTACTATAAGCACCCAACAAGAGTGACGGGAGGAGCACATTTCAGAAAACGTGCTCAGCTCGTCGAGAAAATGCGATTTAAGCAATACAATTAAAAATGCACCCAAAACCTAAACCAAACGTTGCAGGTGGTTATTTCTTCATGCGCAGTGGTCAACGCGGCACTCTCTAGCTGCCAAGAGCACTTTTTATTATGCGCACCCAACCAGAGTGACGGGAGGAGCACATTTCAGAAAATGTGCTCAGCTCGTCGAGAAAATGCGATTTAAGCAATAAAATTAGAAATGCACCCAAAACCTAAACCAAACGTTGCAGATGGTCATTTCTTCATGCGCAGTGGTCAACGCGGCACTCTCTAGCTGCCAAGAGCACATTTTACTATGCGCACCCAACCAGAGTGACGGGAGGAGCACATTTCAGAAAACGTGCTCAGCTCGACGAAAAAATGCGATCTAAGCAATAAAATTAAAAATGCACCCAAAACCTAAACCAAACGTTGCAGGTGGTTATTTCTTCATGCGCAGTGGTCAACGCGGCACTCTCTAGCTGCCAAGAGCACTTTTTACTATGCGCACCCAACCAGAGTGACGGGAGCACATTTCAGAAAACGTGCTCAGCTCGTCGAGAAAATGCGATTTAAGCAATAAAATTAAAAATGCACCTAAAACCTAAACCAAACGTTGAGGTGGTTATTTCTTCATGCGCAATGGTCAACGCGGCACTCTCTAGCTGCCAAGAGCACTTTTTACTATGCGCACCCAACCAGAGTGACGGGAGGAGCACATTTCAGAAAACGTGCTCAGCTCGTCGAGAAAATGCGATTTAAGCAATAAAATTAAAAATGCACCTAAAACCTAAACCAAACGTTGCAGGTGGTTATTTCTACATGCGCAATGGTCAACGCGGCACTCTCTAGCTGCCAAGAGCACTTTTTACTATGCGCACCCAACCAGAGTGACGGGAGGAGCACATTTCAGAAAACGTGCTCAGCTCGTCGAGAAAATGCGATTTAAGCAATAAAATTAAAAATGCACCCAAAACCTAAACCAAACGTTGCAAGTGGTTATTTCTTCATGCGCAGTGGTCAACGCGAAACTCTCTAGCTGCCAAGAGCACTTTTTACTATGCGCACCCAACCAGAGTGACGGGAGGAGCACATTTCAGAAAACGTGCTCAGGTCGTCGAGAAAATGCGATTTAAGCAATAAAATTAAAAATGCACCCAAAACCTAAACCAAACGTTGCAGGTGGTTATTTCTTCATGCGCAGCAGTCAACGCGGCACTCTCTAGCTGCCAAGAGCACTTTTTACTATGTGCACCCAACCAGAGTGACGGGAGGTGCACGTTTCGGAAAACGTGCTCAGCTCGTCGAGAAAATGCGATTTAAGCAATAAAATTAAAAATGCACCTAAAACCTAAACCAAACGTTGCAGGTGGTTATTTCTTCATGCGCAGTGGTCAACGCGGCACTCTCTAGCTGCCAAGAGCACTTTTTACTATGCGCACCCAACCAGAGTGACGGGAGGAGCACATTTCAGAAAACGTGCTCAGCTCGTCGAGAAAATGCGATTTAAGCAATAAAATTAAAAATGCACCTAAAACCTAAACCAAACGCTGCAGATGGTCATTTCTTCATGCGCAGTGGTCAACGCGGCACTCTCTAGCTGCCAAGACCACTTTTTACTATGCGCACTCAACCAGAGTGACGGGAGGAGCACATTTCAGAAAACGTGCTCAGCTCGTCGAGAAAATGTGATTTAACCGATAAAATTAAAAATGCACCTAAAACCTAAACCAAAGGTTGCAGATGGTCATTTCTTCATGCGCAGTGGTCAACGCGGAACTCTCTAGCTGCCAAGAGCACTTTTTACTATGCGCACCCAACAAGAGTGACGGGAGGAGCACATTTCAGAAAACGTGCTCAGCTCGTCGAGAAAATGCGATTTAAGCAATACAATTAAAAATGCACCCAAAACCTAAACCAAACGTTGCAGATGGTCATTTCTTCATGCGCAGTGGTCAACGCGGCACTCTCTAGCTGCCAAGAGCACTTTTTATTATGCGCACCCAACCAGAGTGACGTGAGGAGCACATTTCAGAAAACGTGCTCAGCTCGACGAGAAAATGCGATTTAAGCAATAAAATTAAAAATGCACCTTAAACCTAAACCAAACGCTGCAGATGGTCATTTCTTCATGCCCAGTGGTCAACGCGGCACTCTCTAGCTGCCAAGACCACTTTTTACTATGCGCACCCAACCAGAGTGACGGGAGGAGCACATTTCAGAAAACGTGCTCAGCTCGTCGAGAAAATGCGATTTAAGCAATCAAATTAAAAATGCACCTAAAACCTAAAACAAACGTTGCACGTGGTTATTTCTTTATGCGCAGTGGTCAACGCGGCACTCTCTAGCTGCCAAGAGTACTTTTTACTATGCACACCCAACCAGAGTGACGGGAGGAGCACATTTCTGAAAACGTGCTCAGCTCGACGAGAAAATGCGATTTAAGCAATAAAATTAAAAATGCACCCAAAACCTAAAACAAACGTTGCACGTGGTTATTTCTTCATGCGCAGTGTTCAACGCGGCACTCTCTAGCTGCCAAGAGCACTTTTTACTATGCGCACCCAACCAGAGTGACGGGAGGAGCACATTTCAGAAAACGTGCTCAGCTCGTCGAGAAAATGCGATTTAAGCAATAAAATTAAAAATGCACCTAAAACCTAAACCAAACGTTGCAAGTGGTTATTTCTTCATGCGCAGCAGTCAACGCGGCACTCTCTAGCTGCCAAGAGCACTTTTTACTATGTGCACCCAACCAGAGTGACGGGAGGAGCACGTTTCGGAAAACGTGCTCAGCTCGTCGAGAAAATGCGATTTAAGCAATAAAATTAAAAATGCACCTAAAACCTAAACCAAACGTTGCAGGTGGTTATTTCTTCATGCGCAGTGGTCAACGCGGCACTCTCTAGCTGCCAAGAGCACTTTTTACTATGCGCACCCAACCAGAGTGACGGGAGGAGCACATTTCAGAAAACGTGCTCAGCTCGTCGAGAAAATGCGATTTAAGCAATAAAATTAAAAATGCACCTAAAACCTAAACCAAACGCTGCAGATGGTCATTTCTTCATGCGCAGTGGTCAACGCGGCACTCTCTAGCTGCCAAGACCACTTTTTACTATGCGCACCCAACCAGAGTGACGGGAGGAGCACATTTCAGAAAACGTGCTCAGCTCGTCGAGAAAATGCGATTTAACCGATAAAATTAAAAATGCACCTAAAACCTAAACCAAAGGTTGCAGATGGTCATTTCTTCATGCGCAGTGGTCAACGCGGAACTCTCTAGCTGCCAAGAGCACTTTTTACTATGCGCACCCAACAAGAGTGACGGGAGGAGCACATTTCAGAAAACGTGCTCAGCTCGTCGAGAAAATGCGATTTAAGCAATACAATTAAAAATGCACCCAAAACCTAAACCAAACGTTGCAGATGGTCATTTCTTCATGCGCAGTGGTCAACGCGGCACTCTCTAGCTGCCAAGAGCACTTTTTATTATGCGCACCCAACCAGAGTGACGTGAGGAGCACATTTCAGAAAACGTGCTCAGCTCGACGAGAAAATGCGATTTAAGCAATAAAATTAAAAATGCACCTTAAACCTAAACCAAACGCTGCAGATGGTCATTTCTTCATGCGCAGTGGTCAACGCGGCACTCTCTAGCTGCCAAGACCACTTTTTACTATGCGCACCCAACCAGAGTGACGGGAGGAGCACATTTCAGAAAACGTGCTCAGCTCCTCGAGAAAATGCGATTTAAGCAATCAAATTAAAAATGCACCTAAAACCTAAAACAAACGTTGCACGTGGTTATTTCTTTATGCGCAGTGGTCAACGCGGCACTCTCTAGCTGCCAAGAGCACTTTTTACTATGCACACCCAACCAGAGTGACGGGAGGAGCACATTTCTGAAAACGTGCTCAGCTCGACGAGAAAATGCGATTTAAGCAATAAAATTAAAAATGCACCCAAAACCTAAAACAAACGTTGCACGTGGTTATTTCTTCATGCGCAGTGTTCAACGCGGCACTCTCTAGCTGCCAAGAGCACTTTTTACTATGCGCACCCAACCAGAGTGACGGGAGGAGCACATTTCAGAAAACGTGCTCAGCTCGTCGAGAAAATGCGATTTAAGCAATAAAATTAAAAATGCACCTAAAACCTAAACCAAACGTTGCAAGTGGTTATTTCTTCATGCGCAGCAGTCAACGCGGCACTCTCTAGCTGCCAAGAGCACTTTTTACTATGTGCACCCAACCAGAGTGACGGGAGGAGCACGTTTCGGAAAACGTGCTCAGCTCGTCGAGAAAATGCGATTTAAGCAATAAAATTAAAAAAGGACCTAAAACCTAAACCAAACGTTGCAGGTGGTTATTTCTTCATGCGCAGTGGTCAACGCGGCACTCTCTAGCTGCCAAGAGCACTTTTTACTATGCGCACCCAACCAGAGTGACGGGAGGAGCACATTTCAGAAAACGTGCTCAGCTCGTCGAGAAAATGCGATTTAAGCAATAAAATTAAAAATGCACCTAAAACCTAAACCAAACGCTGCAGATGGTCATTTCTTCATGCGCAGTGGTCAACGCGGCACTCTCTAGCTGCCAAGACCACTTTTTACTATGCGCACTCAACCAGAGTGACGGGAGGAGCACATTTCAGAAAACGTGCTCAGCTCGTCGAGAAAATGCGATTTAACCGATAAAATTAAAAATGCACCTAAAACCTAAACCAAACGTTGCAGATGGTCATTTCTTCATGCGCAGTGGTCAACGCGGCACTCTCTAGCTGCCAAGAGCACTTTTTATTATGCGCACCCAACCAGAGTGACGGGAGGAGCACATTTCAGAAAACGTGCTCAGCTCGACGAGAAAATGCGATTTAAGCAATAAAATTAAAAATGCACCCAAAACCTAAACCAAACGTTGCAGGTGGTTATTTCTTCATGCGCAGTGGTCAACGCGGCACTCTCTAGCTGCCAAGAGCACTTTTTACTATGCGCACCCAACCAGAGTGACGGGAGGAGCACATTTCAGAAAACGTGCTCAGCTCGTCGAGAAAATGCGATTTAAGCAATAAAATTAAAAATGCACCCAAAACCTAAAACAAACGTTGCACGTGGTTATTTCTTCATGCGCAGTGTTCAACGCGGCACTCTCTAGCTGCCAAGAGCACTTTTTACTATGCGCACCCAACCAGAGTGACGGGAGGAGCACATTTCAGAAAACGTGCTCAGCTCGACGAGAAAATGCGATTTAAGCAATAAAATTAAAAATGCACCCAAAACCTAAAACAAACGTTGCACGTGGTTATTTCTTCATGCGCAGTGTTCAACGCGGCACTCTCTAGCAGCCAAGAGCACTTTTTACTATGCGCACCCAACCAGAGTGACGGGAGGAGCACATTTCAGAAAACGTGCTCAGCTCGTCGAGAAAATGCGATTTAAGCAATAAAATTAAAAATGCACCTAAAACCTAAACCAAACGTTGCGGGTGGTTATTTCTTCATGCGCAGCAGTCAACGCGGCACTCTCTAGCTGCCAAGAGCACTTTTTACTATGTGCACCCAACCAGAGTGACGGGAGGAGCACGTTTCGGAAAACGTGCTCAGCTCGTCGAGAAAATGCGATTTAAGCAATAAAATTAAAAATGCACCCAAAACCTAAACCAAACGTTGCAGGTGGTTATTTCTTCATGCGCAATGGTCAACGCGGCACTCTCTAGCTGCCAAGAGCACTTTTTACTATGCGCACCCAACCAGAGTGACGGGAGGAGCACATTTCAGAAAACATGCTCAGCTCGTCGAGAAAATGCGATTTAAGCAATAAAATTAAAAATGCACCTAAAACCTAAACCAAACGTTGCAGATGGTCATTTCTTCATGCGCAGTGGTCAACGCGGCACTCTCTAGCTGCCAAGAGCACTTTTTACTATGCGCACCCAACCAGAGTGACGGGAGGAGCACATTTCAGAAAACGTGCTCAGCTCGTCGAGAAAATGCGATTTAAGCAATAAAATTAAAAATGCACCTAAAACCTAAACCAAACGTTGCAGATGGTCATTTCTTCATGCGCAGTGGTCAACGCGGCACTCTCTAGCTGCCAAGAGCACTTTTTACTATGCGCACCCAACCAGAGTGACGGGAGGAGCACATTTCAGAAAACGTGCTCAGCTCGCCGAGAAAATGCGATTTAAGCAATAAAATTAAAAATGCATCTAAAACCTAAACCAAACGTTGCAGGTGGTTATTTCTTCATGCGCAGTGGTCAACGCGGCACTCTCTAGCTGCCAAGAGCACTTTTTACTATGCTCACCCAACCAGAGTGACGGGAGGAGCACATTTCAGAAAACGTGCTCAGCTCGTCAAGAAAATGCGATTTAAGCAATAAAATTAAAAATGCACCCAAAACCTAAACCAAACGTTGCAGATGGTCATTTCTTCATGCGCAGTGGTCAACGCGGCACTCTCTAGCTGCCAAGAGCACTTTTTACTATGCGCATCCAACAAGAGTGACGGGAGGAGCACATTTCAGAAAACGTGCTCAGCTCGTCCAGAAAATGCGATTTAAGCAATAAAATTAAAAATGCACCCAAAACCTAAACCAAACGTTTCAGGTGGTTATTTCTTCATGCGCAGTGGTCAATGCGGCACTCTCTAGCTGCCAAGAGCACTTTTTACTATGCGCACCCAACCAGAGTGACGGGAGGAGCACATTTCAGAAAACGTGCTCAGCTCGTCGAGAAAATGCGATTTAAGCAATAACATTAAAAATGCACCCAAAACCTAAACCAAACGTTGCAGGTGGTTATTTCTTCATGCGCAGTGGTCAACGCGGCACTCTCTAGCTGCCAAGAGCACTTTTTACTATGCGCACCCAACCAGAGTGACGGGAGGAGCACATTTCAGAAAACGTGCTCAGCTCGGCGAGAAAATGCGATTTAAACAATAAAATTAAAAATGCACCCAAAACCTAAACCAAACGTTGCAGATGGTCATTTCTTCATGAGCAGTGGTCAACGCGGCACTCTCTAGCTGCCAAGAGCACTTTTTACTATGCGCACCCAACCAGAGTGACGGGAGGAGCACATTTCAGAAAACGTGCTCAGCTCGACGAGAAAATGCGATTTAAGCAATTAAATTAAAAATGCACCTAAAACCTAAACCAAACGTTGCAGGTGGTTATTTCTTCATGCGCAATGGTCAACGCGGCACTCTCTAGCTGCCAAGAGCACTTTTTACTATGCGCACCCAACCAGAGTGACGGGAGGAGCACATTTCAGAAAACGTGCTCAGCTCGTCGAGAAAATGCGATTTAAGCAATAAAATTAAAAATGCACCTAAAACCTAAACCAAACGTTGCAGATGGGCATTTCTTCATGCGCAGTGGTCAACGCGGCACTCTCTAGCTGCCAAGAGCACTTTTTACTATGCGCACCCAACCAGAGTGACGGGAGGAGCACATTTCAGAAAACGTGCTCAGCTCGTCTAGAAAATGCGATTTAAGCAATAAAATTAAAAATGCACCCAAAACCTAAACCGAACGTTGCAGGTGGTTATTTCTTCATGCGCAGTGGTCAACGCGGCACTCTCTAGCTGCCAAGAGCACATTTTATTATGCACACCCAACCAGAGTGACGGGAGGAGCACATTTCAGAAAACGTGCTCAGCTCGTCGAAAAAATGCGATTTAAGCAATAAAATTAAAAATGCACCCAAAACCTAAACCAAACGTTGCAGGTGGTTATTTCTTCATGCACAGTGGTCAACGCGGCACTCTTTAGCTGCCAAGAGCACTTTTTACTATGCGCACCCAACCAGAGTGACGGGAGGAGCACATTTCAGAAAACGTGCTCAGCTCGTCGAGAAAATGCGATTTAAGCAATAAAATTAAAAATGCAGCTAAAACCTAAACCAAACGTTGCAGATGGTCATTTCTTCATGCGCAGTGGTCAACGCGGCACTCTCTAGCTGCCAAGAGCACTTTTTACTATGCGCACCCAACCAGAGTGACGGGAGGAGCACATTTCAGAAAACGTGCTCAGCTCGTCGAGAAAATGCAATTTAAGCAATAAAATTAAAAATGCACATAAAACCTAAACCAAACGTTGCAGGTGGTTATTTCTTCATGCGCAGTGGTCAACGCGGCACCCTCTTGCTGCCAAGAGCACTTTTTACTATGCGCACCCAACCGGAGTGACGGGAGGAGCACATTTCAGAAAACGTGCTCAGCTCGTCGAGAAAATGCGATTTAAGCAATAAAATTAGAAATGCACCTAAAACCTAAACCAAACGTTGCAGATGGTCATTTCTTCATGCACAGTGGTCAACGCGGCACTCTCTAGCTGCCAAGAGCACTTTTTACTATGCGCACCCAACCAGAGTGACGGGAGGAGCACATTTCAGAAAACGTGCTCAGCTCGTCGAGAAAATGCGATTTAAGCAATAAAATTAAAAATGCACCTAAAACCTAAACCACACGTTGCAGGTGGTTATTTCTTCATGCGTAGTGGTCAACGCGGCACTCTCTAGCTGCCAAGAGCACTTTTTACTATGCGCACCCAACCAGAGTGACGGGAGGAGCACATTTCAGAAAACGTGCTCAGCTCGTCCAGAAAATGCAATTTAAGCAATAAAATTAAAAATGCACCCAAAACCTAAACCAAACGTTGCATGTGGTTATGTCTTCATGCGCAGTGGTCAACGCGGCACTCTCTAGCTGCCAAGAGCACTTTTTACTATGCGCACCCAACCAGAGTGACGGGAGGAGCACATTTCAGAAAACGTGCTCAGCTCGTCGAAAAAATGCGATTTAAGCAATAAAATTAAAAATGCACCCAAAACCTAAACCAAACGTTGCAGATGGTCATTTCTTCATGCGCAGTGGTCAACGCGGCACTCTCTAGCTGCCAAGAGCACTTTTTACTATGCGCACCCAACCAGAGTGACGGAAGGAGCACATTTCAGAAAACGTGCTCAGCTCGACGAGAAAATGCGATTTAAGCAATAAAATTAAAAATGCACCTAAAACCTAAACCAAACGTTGCAGATGGTCATTTCTTCATGCGCAGTGGTCAACGCTGCACTCTCTAGCTGCCAAGAGCACTTTTTACTATGCGCACCCAACCAGAGTGACGGGAGGAGCACATTTCAGAAAACGTGCTCAGCTCGTCGAGAAAATGCAATTTAAGCAATAAAATTAAAAATGCACCTAAAACCTAAACCAAACGTTGCAAATGGTCATTTCTTCATGCGCAGTGATCAACGCGGCACTCTCTAGCTGCCAAGAGCACTTTTTACTATGCGCACCCAACCATAGTGACGGAAGGAGCACATTTCAGAAAACGTGCTCAGCTCGTCGAGAAAATGCAATTTAAGCAATAAAATTAAAAATGCACCTAAAACCTAAACCAAACGTTGCAGATGGTCATTTCTTCATGCGCAGTCGTCAACGCGGGACTCTCTACCTACCAAGAGCACTTTTTACTATGCGCACCCAACCAGAGTGACGGGAGGAGCACATTTCAGAAAACGTGCTCAGCTCGTCCAGAAAATGCGATTTAAGCAATAAAATTAAAAATGCACCCAAAACCTAAACCAAACGTTGCTGGTGGTTATTTCTTCATGCGCAGTGGTCAACGCGGCACTCTCTAGCTGCCAAGAGCACTTTTTACTATGCACACCCAACCAGAGTGACGAGAGGAGCACATTTCTGAAAACGTGCTCAGCTCGACGAGAAAATGCGATTTAAGCAATAAAATTAAAAATGCACCCAAAACCTAAACCAAACGTTGCAAATGGTCATTTCTTCATGCGCAGTGGTCAACGCGGCACTCTCTAGCTGCCAAGAGCACTTTTTACTATGAGCACCCAACCAGAGTGACGGAAGGAGCACATTTCAGAAAACGTGCTCAGCTCGTCGAGAAAATGCGATTTAAGCAATAAAATTAAAAATGCACCTAAAACCTAAACCAAACGTTGCAGATGGTCATTTCTTCATGCGCAGTGGTCAACGCGGCACTCTCTAGCTGCCAAGAGCACTTTTTACTATGCGCACCCAACCAGAGTGACGGGAGGAGCACATTTCAGAAAACGTGCTCAGCTCGTCCAGAAAATGCGATTTAAGCAATAAAATTAAAAATGCACCCAAAACCTAAACCAAACGTTGCAGATGGTCATTTCTTCATGCGCAGTGGTCAACGCGGCACTCTCTAGCTGCCAAGAGCACTTTTTACTATGCACACCCAACCAGAGTGACGGGAGGAGCACATTTCAGAAAACGTGATCAGCTCGTCGAGAAAATGCGATTTAAGCAATAAAAATAAAAATGCACCTAAAACCTAAACCAAACGTTGCAGGTGGTTATTTCTTCATGCGCAGTGGTCAACGCGGCACTCTCTAGCTGCCAAGAGCACTTTTTACTATGCGCACCCAACCAGAGTGTCGGGAGGAGCACATTTCAGAAAACGTGCTCAGCTCGTCGAGAAAATGCAATTTAAGCAATACAATTAAAAATGAACCTAATACCTAGCCAAACGTTGCAGGTGGTTATTTCTTCATGCGCAGTGGTCAACGCGGCACTCTCTAGCTGCCAAGAGCACTTTTTACTATGCGCATCCAACAAGAGTGACGGGAGGAGCACATTTCAGTAAACGTGCTCAGCTCGTCCAGAAAATGCGATTTAAGCAATAAAATTAAAAATGCACCCAAAACCTAAACCAAACGTTTCAGGTGGTTATTTCTTCATGCGCAGTGGTCAATGCGGCACTCTCTAGCTGCCAAGAGCACTTTTTACTATGCGCACCCAACCAGAGTGACGGGGAGGAGCACATTTCAGAAAACGTACTGAGCTCGTCGAGAAAATGCGATTTAAGTAATAAAATTAAAAATGCACCTAAAACCTAAAGCAAACGTTGCAGGTGGTTATTTCTTCATGCGCAGTGGTCAACACGGCACTCTCTAGCTGCCAAGAGCACTTTTTACTATGCGCACCCAACAAGAGTGACGGGAGGAGCACATTTAAGAAAACGTGCTCAGCTCGTCGAGAAAATGCGATTTAAGCAATAACATTAAAAATGCACCCAAAACCTAAACCAAACGTTGCAGGTGGTTATTTCTTCATGCGCAGTGGTCAACGCGGCACTCTCTAGCTGCCAAGAGCACTTTTTACTATGCGCACCCAACCAGAGTGACGGGAGGAGCACATTTCAGAAAACGTGCTCAGCTCGTCGAGAAAATGCGATTTAAACAATAAAATTAAAAATGCACCCAAAACCTAAACCAAACGTTGCAGATGGTCATTTCTTCATGAGCAGTGGTCAACGCGGCACTCTCTAGCTGCCAAGAGCACTTTTTACTATGCGCACCCAACCAGAGTGACGGGAGGAGCACATTTCAGAAAACGTGCTCAGCTCGACGAGAAAATGCGATTTAAGCAATAAAATTAAAAATGCACCTAAAACCTAAACCAAACGTTGCAGGTGGTTATTTCTTCATGCGCAATGGTCACCGCGGCACTCTCTAGCTGCCAAGAGCACTTTTTACTATGCGCACCCAACCAGAGTGACGGGAGGAGCACATTTCAGAAAACGTGCTCAGCTCGTCGAGAAAATGCGATTTAAGCAATAAAATTAAAAATGCACCTAAAACCTAAACCAAACGTTGCAGATGGGCATTTCTTCATGCGCAGTGGTCAACGCGGCACTCTCTAGCTGCCAAGAGCACTTTTTACTATGCGCACCCAACCAGAGTGACGGGAGGAACACGTTTGGGAAAACGTGCTCAGCTCGTCGAGAAAATGCGATTTAAGCAATAAAATTAAAAATGCACCTAAAACCTAAACCAAACGTTGCAGGTGGTTATTCCTTCATGCGCAATGGTCAACGCGGCACTCTCTAGCTGCCAAGAGCACTTTTTACTATGCGCACCCAACCAGAGTGACGGGAGGAGCACATTTCAGAAAACGTGCTCAGCTCGTCGAGAAAATGCAATTTAAGCAATAAAATTAAAAATGCACCTAAAACCTAAACCAAACGTTGCAGGTGGTTATTTCTTCATGCGCAGTGGTCAACGCGGCACTCTCTAGCTGCCAAGAGCACTTTTTACTATGCGCACCCAACCAGAGTGACGGGAGGAGCACATTTCAGAAAACGTGCTCAGCTCGACGAGAAAATGCGATTTAAGCAATAAAATTAAAAATGCACCTAAAACCTAAACCAAACGTTGCAGGTGGTTATTTCTTCATGCGCAATGGTCAACGCGGCACTCTCTAGCTGCCAAGAGCACTTTTTACTATGCGCACCCAACCAGAGTGACGGGAGGAGCACATTTCAGAAAACGTGCTCAGCTCGTCGAGAAAATGCGATTTAAGCAATAAAATTAAAAATGCACCTAAAACCTAAACCAAACGTTGCAGATGGGCATTTCTTCATGCGCAGTGGTCAACGCGGCACTCTCTAGCTGCCAAGAGCACTTTTTTCTATGCGCACCCAACCAGAGTGACGGGAGGAACACGTTTGGGAAAACGTGCTCAGCTCGTCGAGAAAATGCGATTCAAGCAATAAAATTAAAAATGCACCTAAAACCTAAACCAAACGTTGCAGGTGGTTATTCCTTCATGCGCAATGGTCAACGCGGCACTCTCTAGCTGCCAAGAGCACTTTTTACTATGCGCACCCAACCAGAGTGACGGGAGGAGCACATTTCAGAAAACGTGCTCAGCTCGTCGAGAAAATGCAATTTAAGCAATAAAATTAAAAATGCACCTAAAACCTAAACCAAACGTTGCAGGTGGTTATTTCTTCATGCGCAGTGGTCAACGCGGCACTCTCTAGCTGCCAAGAGCACTTTTTACTATGCGCACCCAACAAGAGTGACGGGATGAGCACATTTCAGAAAACGTGCTCAGCTCGTCGAGAAAATGCGATTTAAGCAATAAAATTAAAAATGCACCTAAAACCTAAACCAAACTTGCAGGTGGTTATTTCTTCATGCGCAGTGGTCAACGCGGCACTCTCTAGCTGCCAAGAGCACTTTTTACTATGCGCACCCAACCAGAGTGACGGGAGGAGCACATTTCAGAAAACGTGCTCAGCTCGTCGAGAAAATGCGATTTAAGCAATAAAATTAAAAATGCACCTTAAACTTAAACCAAACGTTGCAGGTGGTTATTTCTTCATGCGCAGTGGTCAACGCGGCACTCTCTAGCTGCCAAGAGCACTTTTTACTATGCGCACCCAACCAGAGTGACGGGAGGAGCACATTTCAGAAAACGTGCTCAGCTCGTCGAGAAAATGCGATTTAAGCAATAAAATTAAAAATGCACCCAAAACCTAAACCAAACGTTGCAGGTGGTTATTTCTTCATGCGCAGTGGTCAACGCGGCACTCTCTAGCTGCCAAGAGCACTTTTTACTATGCGCACCGAACCAGAGTGACGGGAGGAGCACATTTCAGAAAAAGTGCTCAGCTCGTCGAGAAAATGCGATTTAAGCAATAAAATTAAAAATGCACCTAAAACCTAAACCAAACGCTGCAGATGGTCATTTCTTCATGCGCAGTGGTCAACGCGGCACTCTCTAGCTGCCAAGACCACTTTTTACTATGCGCACCCAACCAGAGTGACGGGAGGAGCACATTTCAGAAAACGTGCTCAGCTCGTCGAGAAAATGCGATTTAAGCAATAAAATTAAAAATGCACCTAAAACCTAAACCAAACGTTGCAGATGGTCATTTCTTCATGCGCAGTGGTCAACGCGGCACTCTCTAGCTGCCAAGAGCACTTTTTACTATGCGCACCCAACAAGAGTGACGGGAGGAGCACATTTCAGAAAACGTGCTCAGCTCGTCGAGAAAATGCGATTTAAGCAATACAATTAAAAATGCACCCAAAACCTAAACCAAACGTTGCACGTGGTTATTTCTTCATGCGCAGTGGTCAACGCGGCACTCTCTAGCTGCCAAGAGCACTTTTTATTATGCGCACCCAACCACAGTGACGGGAGGAGCACATTTCAGAAAATGTGCTCAGCTCGTCGAGAAAATGCGATTTAAGCAATAAAATTAGAAATGCACCCAAAACCTAAACCAAACGTTGCAGATGGTCATTTCTTCATGCGCAGTGGTCAACGCGGCACTCTCTAGCTGCCAAGAGCACATTTTACTATGCGCACCCAACCAGAGTGACGGGAGGAGCACATTTCAGAAAACGTGCTCAGCTCGACGAAAAAATGCGATCTAAGCAATAAAATTAAAAATGCACCCAAAACCTAAACCAAACGTTGCAGGTGGTTATTTCTTCATGCGCAGTGGTCAACGCGGCACTCTCTAGCTGCCAAGAGCACTTTTTACTATGCGCACCCAACCAGAGTGACGGGAGCACATTTCAGAAAACGTGCTCAGCTCGTCGAGAAAATGCGATTTAAGCAATAAAATTAAAAATGCACCTAAAACCTAAACCAAACGTTGCAGGTGGTTATTTCTTCATGCGCAATGGTCAACGCGGCACTCTCTAGCTGCCAAGAGCACTTTTTACTATGCGCACCCAACCAGAGTGACGGGAGGAGCACATTTCAGAAAACGTACTCAGCTCGTCGAGAAAATGCGATTTAAGCAATAAAATTAAAAATGCACCTAAAACCTAAACCAAACGTTGCAGGTGGTTATTTCTTCATGCGCAATGGTCAACGCGGCACTCTCTAGCTGCCAAGAGCACTTTTTACTATGCGCACCCAACCAGAGTGACGGGAGGAGCACATTTCAGAAAACGTGCTCAGCTCGTCGAGAAAATGCGATTTAAGCAATAAAATTAAAAATGCACCCAAAACCTAAACCAAACGTTGCAAGTGGTTATTTCTTCATGCGCAGTGGTCAACGCGAAACTCTCTAGCTGCCAAGAGCACTTTTTACTATGCGCACCCAACCAGAGTGACGGGAGGAGCACATTTCAGAAAACGTGCTCAGCTCGTCGAGAAAATGCGATTTAAGCAATAAAATTAAAAATGCACCCAAAACCTAAACCAAACGTTGCAAGTGGTTATTTCTTCATGCGCAGTGGTCAACGCGGCACTCTCTAGCTGCCAAGAGCACTTTTTACTATGCACACCCAACCAGAGTGACGGGAGGAGCACATTTCAGAAAACGTGCTCAGCTCGTCGAGAAAATGCGATTTAAGCAATAAAATTAAAAATGCACCTAAAACCTAAACCAAACGTTGCAGGTGGTTATTTCTTCATGTGCAGCCGTCAACGCGGCACTCTCTAGCTGCCAAGAGCACTTTTTACTATGCGCACCCAACCAGAGTGACGGGAGGAGCACATTTCAGAAAACGTGCTCAGCTCGTCGAGAAAATGCGATTTAAGCAATAAAATTAAAAATGCACCTAAAACCTAAACCAAACGTTGCAGGTGGTTATTTCTCCATGCGCAGTGGTCAACGCGGCACTCTCTAGCTGCCAAGAGCACTTTTTACTATGCGCACCCAACCAGAGTGACGGGAGGAGCACATTTCAGAAAACGTGCTCAGCTCGTCGAGAATATGCGATTTAAGCAATAAAATTAAAAATACACCTAAAACCTAAACCAAACGTTGCAGATGGTCATTTCTTCATGCGCAGTGGTCAACGCGGCACTCTCTAGCTGCCAAGAGCACTTTTTAATATGCGCACCCAACCAGAGTGACGGGAGGAGCACATTTCAGAAGACGTGCTCAGCTCATCCAGAAAATGCGATTTAAGCAATAAAATTAAAAATGCACCCAAAACCTAAACCAAACGTTGCAGGTGGTTATTTCTTCATGCGCAGTGGTCAACGCGGCACTCTCTAGCTGCCAAGAGCACTTTTTACTATGCGCACCCAACCAGAGTGACGGGAGGAGCACATTTCAGAAAACGTGCTCAGCTCGTCGAGAAAATGCGATTTAAGCAATAAAATTAAAAATGCACCTAAAACCTAAACCAAACGTTGCAGGTGGTTATTTCTTCATGCGCAGCAGTCAACGCGGCACTCTCTAGCTGCCAAGAGCACTTTTTACTATGTGCACCCAACCAGAGTGACGGGAGGAGCACGTTTCGGAAAACGTGCTCAGCTCGTCGAGAAAATGCGATTTAAGCAATAAAATTAAAAATGCACCTAAAACCTAAACCAAACGTTGCAGGTGGTTATTTCTTCATGCGCAGTGGTCAACGCGGCACTCTCTAGCTGCCAAGAGCACTTTTTACTATGCGCACCCAACCAGAGTGACGGGAGGAGCACATTTCAGAAAACGTGCTCAGCTCGTCGAGAAAATGCGATTTAAGCAATAAAATTAAAAATGCACCTAAAACCTAAACCAAACGCTGCAGATGGTCATTTCTTCATGCGCAGTGGTCAACGCGGCACTCTCTAGCTGCCAAGAGTACTTTTTACTATGCGCACCCAACCAGAGTGACGGGAGGAGCACATTTCAGAAAACGTGTTCAGCTCGACGAGAAAATGCGATTTAAGCAATAAAATTAAAAATGCACCCAAAACCTAAACCAAACGTTGCAGGCGGTTATTTCTTCATGCGCAGTGGCCAACGCGGCACTCTCTAGCTGCCAAGAGCAGTTTTTACTATGCGCACCCAACCAGAGTGACGGGAGGAGCACATTTCAGAAAACGTGCTCAGCTCGACGAGAAAATGCGATTTAAGCAATAAAATTAAAAATGCACCAAAAACCTAAACCAAATGTTGCAGGTGGTTATTTCTTCATGCGCAGTGGTCAACGCGGCACTCTCTAGCTGCCAAGAGCACTTTTTACTATGCACACCCAACCAGAGTGACGGGAGGAGCACATTTCAGAAAACGTGCTCAGCTCGTCGAGAAAATGCGATTTAAGCAATAAAATTAAAAATGCACCCAAAACCTAAACCAAACGTTGCAGATGGTCATTTCTTCATGCGCAGTGGTCAACGCGGCACTCTCTAGCTGCCAAGAGCACTTTTTACTATGCGCACCCAACCAGAGTGACGGGAGGAGCACATTTCAGAAAACGTGCTCGACTCGTCGAGAAAATGCGATTTAAGCAATAAAATTAAAAATGCACATAAAACCTAAACCAAACGTTGCAGATGGTCATTTCTTCATGCGCAGTGGTCAACGCGGCACTCTCTAGCTGCCAAGAGCACTTTTTACTATGCACACCCAACCAGAGTGACGGGAGGAGCACATTTCAGAAAACGTGCTCAGCTTGTCCAGAAAGTGCGATTTAAGCAATAAAATTAAAAATGCACCCAAAACCTAAACCAAATGTTGCAGGTGGTTATTTCTTCATGCGCAGTGGTCAACGCGGCACTCTCTAGCTGCCAAGAGCACTTTTTACTATGCGCACGCAACCAGAGTGACGGGAGGAGCACATTTCAGAAAACGTGCTCAGCTCGTCGAGAAAATGCGATTTAAGCAATAAAATTAAAAATGCACCCAAAACCTAAACCAAACGTTGCAGATGGTCATTTCTTCATGCGCAGTGGTCAACGCGGCACTCTCTAGCTGCCAAGAGCACTTTTTACTATGCGCACCCAACCAGAGTGACGGGAGGAGCACATTTCAGAAAACGTGCTCGACTCGTCGAGAAAATGCGATTTAAGCAATAAAATTAAAAATGCACATAAAACCTAAACCAAACGTTGCAGATGGTCATTTCTTCATGCGCAGTGGTCAACGCGGCACTCTCGAGCTGCCAAGAGCACTTTTTACTATGCACACCCAACCAGAGTGACGGGAGGAGCACATTTCAGAAAACGTGCTCAGCTTGTCCAGAAAGTGCGATTTAAGCAATAAAATTAAAAATGCACCCAAAACCTAAACCAAATGTTGCAGGTGGTTATTTCTTCATGCGCAGTGGTCAACGCGGCACTCTCTAGCTGCCAAGAGCACTTTTTACTATGCGCACCCAACCAGAGTGACGGGAGGAGCACATTTCAGAAAACGTGCTCAGCTCGTCGAGAAAATGCGATTTAAGCAATAAAATTAAAAATGCACCCAAAACCTAAACCAAACGTTGCAGATGGTCATTTGTTCATGCGCAGTGGTCAACGCGGCACTCTCTAGCTGCCAAGAGCACTTTTTACTATGCGGACCCAACCAGAGTGACGGGAGGAGCACATTTCAGAAAACGTGCTCGACTCGTCGAGAAAATGCGATTTAAGCAATAAAATTAAAAATGCACATAAAACCTAAACCAAACGTTGCAGATGGTCATTTCTTCATGCGCAGTGGTCAACGCGGCACTCTCGAGCTGCCAAGAGCACTTTTTACTATGCACACCCAACCAGAGTGACGGGAGGAGCATATTTCAGAAAACGTGCTCAGCTTGTCCAGAAAGTGCGATTTAAGCAATAAAATTAAAAATGCACCCAAAACCTAAACCAAACGTTGCAGGTGGTTATTTCTTCATGCGCAGTGGTCAACGCGGCACTCTCTAGCTGCCAAGAGCACTTTTTACTATGCGCACCCAACCAGAGTGACGGGGAGGAGCACATTTCAGAAAACGTACTGAGCTCGTCGAGAAAATGCGATTTAAGTAATAAAATTAAAAATGCACCTAAAACCTAAAGCAAACGTTGCAGGTGGTTATTTCTTCATGGGCAGTGGTCAACACGGCACTCTCTAGCTGCCAAGAGCACTTTTTACTATGCGCACCCAACAAGAGTGACGGGAGGAGCACATTTAAGAAAACGTGCTCAGCTCGTCGAGAAAATGCGATTTAAGCAATAACATTAAAAATGCACCCAAAACCTAAACCAAACGTTGCAGGTGGTTATTTCTTCATGCGCAGTGGTCAACGCGGCACTCTCTAGCTGCCAAGAGCACTTTTTACTATGCGCACCCAACCAGAGTGACGGGAGGAGCACATTTCAGAAAACGTGCTCAGCTCGTCGAGAAAATGCGATTTAAACAATAAAATTAAAAATGCACCCAAAACCTAAACCAAACGTTGCAGATGGTCATTTCTTCATGAGCAGTGGTCAACGCGGCACTCTCTAGCTGCCAAGAGCACTTTTTACTATGCGCACCCAACCAGAGTGACGGGAGGAGCACATTTCAGAAAACGTGCTCAGCTCGACGAGAAAATGCGATTTAAGCAATAAAATTAAAAATGCACCTAAAACCTAAACCAAACGTTGCAGGTGGTTATTTCTTCATGCGCAATGGTCAACGCGGCACTCTCTAGCTGCCAAGAGCACTTTTTACTATGCGCACCCAACCAGAGTGACGGGAGGAGCACATTTCAGAAAACGTGCTCAGCTCGTCGAGAAAATGCGATTTAAGCAATAAAATTAAAAATGCACCTAAAACCTAAACCAAACGTTGCAGATGGGCATTTCTTCATGCGCAGTGGTCAACGCGGCACTCTCTAGCTGCCAAGAGCACTTTTTACTATGCGCACCCAACCAGAGTGACGGGAGGAACACGTTTGGGAAAACGTGCTCAGCTCGTCGAGAAAATGCGATATAAGCAATAAAATTAAAAATGCACCTAAAACCTAAACCAAACGTTGCAGGTGGTTATTCCTTCATGCGCAATGGTCAACGCGGCACTCTCTAGCTGCCAAGAGCACTATTTACTATGCGCACCCAACCAGAGTGACGGGAGGAGCACATTTCAGAAAACGTGCTCAGCTCGTCGAGAAAATGCAATTTAAGCAATAAAATTAAAAATGCACCTAAAACCTAAACCAAACGTTGCAGGTGGTTATTTCTTCATGCGCAGTGGTCAACGCGGCACTCTCTAGCTGCCAAGAGCACTTTTTACTATGCGCACCCAACAAGAGTGACGGGATGAGCACATTTCAGAAAACGTGCTCAGCTCGTCGAGAAAATGCGATTTAAGCAATAAAATTAAAAATGCACCCAAAACCTAAACCAAACGTTGCAAGTGGTTATTTCTTCATGCGCAGTGGTCAACGCGAAACTCTCTAGCTGCCAAGAGCACTTTTTACTATGCGCACCCAACCAGAGTGACGGGAGGAGCACATTTCAGAAAACGTGCTCAGCTCGTCGAGAAAATGCGATTTAAGCAATAAAATTAAAAATGCACCCAAAACCTAAACCAAACGTTGCAGGTGGTTATTTCTTCATGCGCAGCAGTCAACGCGGTACTCTCTAGCTGCCAAGAGCACTTTTTACTATGTGCACCCAACCAGAGTGACGGGAGGAGCACATTTCTGAAAACGTGCTCAGCTCGACGAGAAAATGCGATTTAAGCAATAAAATTAAAAATGCACCCAAAACCTAAAACAAACGTTGCACGTGGTTATTTCTTCATGCGCAGTGTTCAACGCGGCACTCTCTAGCTGCCAAGAGCACTTTTTACTATGCGCACCCAACCAGAGTGACGGGAGGAGCACATTTCAGAAAACGTGCTCAGCTCGTCGAGAAAATGCGATTTAAGCAATAAAATTAAAAATGCACCTAAAACCTAAACCAAACGTTGCGGGTGGTTATTTCTTCATGCGCAGCAGTCAACGCGGCACTCTCTAGCTGCCAAGAGCACTTTTTAATATGCGCACCCAACCAGAGTGACGGGAGGAGCACATTTCAGAAAACGTGCGCAGCTTGTCCAGAAAGTGCGATTTAAGCAATAAAATTAAAAATGCACCCAAAACCTAAACCAAACGTTGCAGGTGGTTATTTCTTCATGCGCAGTGGTCAACGCGGCACTCTCTAGCTGCCAAGAGCACTTTTTACTATGCGCACCCAACCAGAGTGACGGGAGGAGCACATTTCAGAAAATGTGCTCAGCTCGTCGAGAAAATGCGATTTAAGCAATAAAATTAAAAATGCACCCAAAACCTAAACCAAACGTTGCAGGTGGTTATTTCTTCATGCGCAGTGGTCAACGCGGCACTCTCTAGCTGCCAAGAGCACTTTTTACTATGCGCACCCAACCAGAGTGACGGGAGGAGCACATTTCAGAAAACGTGCTCAGCTCGTCGAGAAAATGCGATTTAAGCAATAAAATTAAAAATGCACCTAAAACCTAAACCAAACGTTGCAGGTGGTTATTTCTTCATGCGCAGCAGTCAACGCGGCACTCTCTAGCTGCCAAGAGCACTTTTTACTATGTGCACCCAACCAGAGTAACGGGAGGAGCACGTTTCGGAAAACGTGCTCAGCTCGTCGAGAAAATGCGATTTAAGCAATAAAATTAAAAATGCACCTAAAACCTAAACCAAACGTTGCAGGTGGTTATTTCTTCATGCGCAGTGGTCAACGCGGCACTCTCTAGCTGCCAAGAGCACTTTTTACTATGCGCACCCAACCAGAGTGACGGGAGGAGCACATTTCAGAAAACGTGCTCAGCTCGTCGAGAAAATGCGATTTAAGCAATAAAATTAAAAATGCACCTAAAACCTAAACCAAACGCTGCAGATGGTCATTTCTTCATGCGCAGTGGTCAACGCGGCACTCTCTAGCTGCCAAGACCACTTTTTACTATGCGCACTCAACCAGAGTGACGGGAGGAGCACATTTCAGAAAACGTGCTCAGCTCGTCGAGAAAATGCGATTTAACCGATAAAATTAAAAATGCACCTAAAACCTAAACCAAACGTTGCAGATGGTCATTTCTTCATGCGCAGTGGTCAACGCGGAACTCTCTAGCTGCCAAGAGCACTTTTTACTATGCGCACCCAACAAGAGTGACGGGAGGAGCACATTTCAGAAAACGTGCTCAGCTCGTCGAGAAAATGCGATTTAAGCAATACAATTAAAAATGCACCCAAAACCTAAACCAAACGTTGCAGATGGTCATTTCTTCATGCGCAGTGGTCAACGCGGCACTCTCTAGCTGCCAAGAGCACTTTTTATTATGCGCACCCAACCAGAGTGACGGGAGGAGCACATTTCAGAAAACGTGCTCAGCTCGACGAGAAAATGCGATTTAAGCAATAAAATTAAAAATGCACCCAAAACCTAAACCAAACGTTGCAGGTGGTTATTTCTTCATGCGCAGTGGTCAACGCGGCACTCTCTAGCTGCCAAGAGCACTTTTTACTATGCGCACCCAACCAGAGTGACGGGAGGAGCACATTTCAGAAAACGTGCTCAGCTCGTCGAGAAAATGCGATTTAAGCAATAAAATTAAAAATGCACCCAAAACCTAAAACAAACGTTGCACGTGGTTATTTCTTCATGCGCAGTGTTCAACGCGGCACTCTCTAGCTGCCAAGAGCACTTTTTACTATGCGCACCCAACCAGAGTGACGGGAGGAGCACATTTCAGAAAACGTGCTCAGCTCGACGAGAAAATGCGATTTAAGCAATAAAATTAAAAATGCACCCAAAACCTAAAACAAACGTTGCACGTGGTTATTTCTTCATGCGCAGTGTTCAACGCGGCACTCTCTAGCAGCCAAGAGCACTTTTTACTATGCGCACCCAACCAGAGTGACGGGAGGAGCACATTTCAGAAAACGTGCTCAGCTCGTCGAGAAAATGCGATTTAAGCAATAAAATTAAAAATGCACCTAAAACCTAAACCAAACGTTGCGGGTGGTTATTTCTTCATGCGCAGTGGCCAACGCGGCACTCTCTAGCTGCCAAGAGCACTTTTTACTATGCTCACCCAACCAGAGTGACGGGAGGAGCACATTTCAGAAAACGTGCTCAGCTCGTCGAGAAAATGCGATTTAAGCAATAAAATTAAAAATGCACCTAAAACCTAAACCAAACGTTGCAGGTGGTTATTTCTTCATGCGCAGTGGTCAACGCGGCACTCTCTAGCTGCCAAGAGCACTTTTTACTATGCGCACCCAACCAGAGTGACGGGAGGAGCACATTTCAGAAAACGTGCTCAGCTCGTCCAGAAAATGCGATTTAAGCAATAAAATTAAAAATGCACCTAAAACCTAAACCAAACGTTGCAGATGGTCATTTCTTCATGCGCAGTGGTCAACGCGGCACTCTCTAGCTGCCAAGAGCACTTTTTACTATGCGCATCCAACAAGAGTGACGGGAGGAGCACATTTCAGAAAACGTGCTCAGCTCGTCCAGAAAATGCGATTTAAGCAATAAAATTAAAAATGCACCCAAAACCTAAACCAAACGTTTCAGGTGGTTATTTCTTCATGCGCAGTGGTCAATGCGGCACTCTCTAGCTGCCAAGAGCACTTTTTACTATGCGCACCCAACCAGAGTGACGGGAGGAGCACATTTAAGAAAACGTGCTCAGCTCGTCGAGAAAATGCGATTTAAGCAATAACATTAAAAATGCACCCAAAACCTAAACCAAACGTTGCAGGTGGTTATTTCTTCATGCGCAGTGGTCAACGCGGCACTCTCTAGCTGCCAAGAGCACTTTTTACTATGCGCACCCAACCAGAGTGACGGGAGGAGCACATTTCAGAAAACGTGCTCAGCTCGGCGAGAAAATGCGATTTAAACAATAAAATTAAAAATGCACCCAAAACCTAAACCAAACGTTGCAGATGGTCATTTCTTCATGAGCAGTGGTCAACGCGGCACTCTCTAGCTGCCAAGAGCACTTTTTACTATGCGCACCCAACCAGAGTGACGGGAGGAGCACATTTCAGAAAACGTGCTCAGCTCGACGAGAAAATGCGATTTAAGCAATAAAATTAAAAATGCACCTAAAACCTAAACCAAACGTTGCAGGTGGTTATTTCTTCATGCGCAATGGTCAACGCGGCACTCTCTAGCTGCCAAGAGCACTTTTTACTATGCGCACCCAACCAGAGTGACGGGAGGAGCACATTTCAGAAAACGTGCTCAGCTCGTCGAGAAAATGTGATTTAAGCAATAAAATTAAAAATGCACCTAAAACCTAAACCAAACGTTGCAGATGGGCATTTCTTCATGCGCAGTGGTCAACGCGGCACTCTCTAGCTGCCAAGAGCACTTTTTACTATGCGCACCCAACCAGAGTGACGGGAGGAGCACATTTCAGAAAACGTGCTCAGCTCGTCCAGAAAATGCGATTTAAGCAATAAAATTAAAAATGCACCCAAAACCTAAACCGAACGTTGCAGGTGGTTATTTCTTCATGCGCAGTGGTCAACGCGGCACTCTCTAGCTGCCAAGAGCACATTTTATTATGCACACCCAACCAGAGTGACGGGAGGAGCACATTTCAGAAAACGTGCTCAGCTCGTCGAGAAAATGCGATTTAAGCAATAAAATTAAAAATGCACCCAAAACCTAAACCAAACGTTGCAGGTGGTTATTTCTTCATGCACAGTGGTCAACGCGGCACTCTCTAGCTGCCAAGAGCACTTTTTACTATGCGCACCCAACCAGAGTGACGGGAGGAGCACATTTCAGAAAACGTGCTCAGCTCGTCGAGAAAATGCGATTTAAGCAATAAAATTAAAAATGCACCTAAACCCTAAACCAAACGTTGCAGGTGGTTATTTCTTCATGCGCAGTGGTCAACGCGGCGCTCTCTAGCTGCCAAGAGCACTTTTTACTATGCGCACCCAACCAGAGTGACGGGAGGAGCACATTTAGGAAAACGTGCTCAGCTCGTCCAGAAAATGCGATTTAAGCAATAAAATTAAAAATGCACCTAAAACCTAAACCAAACGTTGCAGATGGTCATTTCTTCATGCGCAGTGGTCAACGCGGCACTCTCTAGCTGCCAAGAGCACTTTTTACTATGCGCACCCAACCAGAGTGACGGGAGGAGCACATTTCAGAAAACGTGCTCAGCTCGTCCAGAAAATGCGATTTAAGCAATAAAATTAAAAATGCACCCAAAACCTAAACCAAACGTTGCAGGTGGTTATTTCTTCATGCGCAGTGGTCAACGCGGCACTCTCTAGCTGCCAAGAGCACTTTTTACTACACGCACCCAACCAGAGTGACGGGAGGAGCACATTTCAGAAAACGTGCTCAGCTCGTCGAGAAAATGCGATTTAAGCAATAAAATAAAAAATGCACCTAAAACCTAAACCAAACGCTGCAGATGGTCATTTCTTCATGCGCAGTGGTCAACGCGGCACTCTCTAGCTGCCAAGAGCACTTTTTACTATGCGCACCCAACCAGAGTGACGGGAGGAGCACATTTCAGAAAACGTGCTCAGCTCGTCGCGAAAATGCGATTTAAGCAATGAAATTAAAAATGCAGCTAAAACCTTAACCAAACGCTGCAGATGGTCATTTCTTCATGCGCAGTGGTCAACGCGGCACTCTCTAGCTGCCAAGAGCACTTTTTACTATGCGCACCCAACCAGAGTGACGGGAGGAGCACATTTCAGAAAACGTGCTCAGCTCGTCGAGAAAATGCAATTTAAGCAATAAAATTAAAAATGCACATAAAACCTAAACCAAACGTTGCAGGTGGTTATTTCTTCATGCGCAGTGGTCAACGCGGCACTCTCTTGCTGCCAAGAGCACTTTTTACTATGCGCACCCAACCGGAGTGACGGGAGGAGCACATTTCAGAAAACGTGCTCAGCTCGTCGAGAAAATGCGATTTAAGCAATAAAATTAGAAATGCACCTAAAACCTAAACCAAACGTTGCAGATGGTCATTTCTTCATGCACAGTGGTCAACGCGGCACTCTCTAGCTGCCAAGAGCACTTTTTACTATGCGCACCCAACCAGAGTGACGGGAGGAGCACATTTCAGAAAACGTGCTCAGCTCGTCGAGAAAATGCGATTTAAGCAATAAAATTAAAAATGCACCCAAAACCTAAACCAAACGTTGCAGGTGGTTATTTCTTCATGCGCAGTGGTCAACGCGGCACTCTCTAGCTGCCAAGAGCACTTTTTACTATGCGCACCCAACCAGAGTGACGGAAGGAGCACATTTCAGAAAACGTGCTAAGCTCGTCGAGAAAATGCAATTTAAGCAATAAAATTAAAAATGCACCTAAAACCTAAACCAAACGTTGCAGATGGTCATTTCTTCATGCGCAGTCGTCAACGCGGGACTCTCTACCTACCAAGAGCACTTTTTACTATGCGCACCCAACCAGAGTGACGGGAGGAGCACATTTCAGAAAACGTGCTCAGCTCGTCCAGAAAATGCGATTTAAGCAATAAAATTAAAAATGCACCCAAAACCTAAACCAAACGTTGCAGATGGTCATTTCTTCATGCGCAGTGGTCAACGCGGCACTCTCTAGCTGCCAAGAGCACTTTTTACTATGCACACCCAACCAGAGTGACGGGAGGAGCACATTTCTGAAAACGTGCTCAGCTCGACGAGAAAATGCGATTTAAGCAATAAAATTAAAAATGCACCCAAAACCTAAACCAAACGTTGCAAATGGTCATTTCTTCATGCGCAGTGGTCAACGCGGCACTCTCTAGCTGCCAAGAGCACTTTTTACTATGCGCACCCAACCAGAGTGACGGAAGGAGCACATTTCAGAAAACGTGCTCAGCTCGTCGAGAAAATGCAATTTAAGCAATAAAATTAAAAATGCACCTAAAACCTAAACCAAACGTTGCAGATGGTCATTTCTTCATGCGCAGTGGTCAACGCGGCACTCTCTAGCTGCCAAGAGCACTTTTTACTATGCGCACCCAACCAGAGTGACGGGAGGAGCACATTTCAGAAAACGTGCTCAGCTCGTCCAGAAAATGCGATTTAAGCAATAAAATTAAAAATGCACCCAAAACCTAAACCAAACGTTGCAGATGGTCATTTCTTCATGCGCAGTGGTCAACGCGGCACTCTCTAGCTGCCAAGAGCACTTTTTACTATGCACACCCAACCAGAGTGACGGGAGGAGCACATTTCAGAAAACGTGCTCAGCTCGTCCAGAAAATGCGATTTAAGCAATAAAATTAAAAATGCACCCAAAACCTAAACCAAACGTTGCAGATGGTCATTTCTTCATGCGCAGTGGTCAACGCGGCACTCTCTAGCTGCCAAGAGCACTTTTTACTATGCACACCCAACCAGAGTGACGGGAGGAGCACATTTCTGAAAACGTGCTCAGCTCGACGAGAAAATGCGATTTAAGCAATAAAATTAAAAATGCACCCAAAACCTAAACCAAACGTTGCAAATGGTCATTTCTTCATGCGCAGTGGTCAACGCGGCACTCTCTAGCTGCCAAGAGCACTTTTTACTATGCGCACCCAACCAGAGTGACGGAAGGAGCACATTTCAGAAAACGTGCTCAGCTCGTCGAGAAAATGCAATTTAAGCAATAAAATTAAAAATGCACCTAAAACCTAAACCAAACGTTGCAGATGGTCATTTCTTCATGCGCAGTGGTCAACGCGGCACTCTCTAGCTGCCAAGAGCACTTTTTACTATGCGCACCCAACCAGAGTGACGGGAGGAGCACATTTCAGAAAACGTGCTCAGCTCGTCCAGAAAATGCGATTTAAGCAATAAAATTAAAAATGCACCCAAAACCTAAACCAAACGTTGCAGATGGTCATTTCTTCATGCGCAGTGGTCAACGCGGCACTCTCTAGCTGCCAAGAGCACTTTTTACTATGCACACCCAACCAGAGTGACGGGAGGAGCACATTTCAGAAAACGTGCTCAGCTCGTCGAGAAAATGCGATTTAAGCAATAAAAATAAAAATGCACCTAAAACCTAAACCAAACGTTGCAGGTGGTTATTTCTTCATGCGCAGTGGTCAACGCGGCACTCTCTAGCTGCCAAGAGCACTTTTTACTATGCGCACCCAACCAGAGTGACGGGAGGAGCATATTTCAGAAAACGTGCTCAGCTCGTCGAGAAATTGCGTTTTAAGCAATAAAATTAAAAATGCACCTAAAACCTAAACCAAACGCTGCAGATGGTTATTTCTTCATGCGCAGTGGTCAACGCGGCACTCTCTAGCTGCCAAGAGCACTTTTTACTATGCACACCCAACCAGAGTGACGGGAGGAGCACATTTTAGAAAACGTGCTCGGCTCGTCGAGAAAATGCGATTTAAGCAATAAAATTAAAAATGCACCTAAAACCTAAACCAAACGTTGCAGATGGTCATTTCTTCATGCGCAGTGGTCAACGGGGCACTCTCTAGCTGCCAAGAGCACTTTTTACTATGCGCACCCAACCAAAGTGACGGGAGGAGCACATTTCAGAAAACGTGCTCAGCTGGTCGAGAAAATGCAATTTAAGCAATAAAATTAAAAATGCACCCAAAACCTAAACCAAACGTTGCAAATGGTCATTTCTTCATGCGCAGTGGTCAACGCGGCACTCTCTAGCTGCCAAGAGCACTTTTTACTATGCGCACCCAACCAGAGTGACGGAAGGAGCACATTTCAGAAAACGTGCTCAGCTCGTCGAGAAAATGCGATTTAAGCAATAAAATTAAAAATGCACTTAAAACCTAAACCAAACGTTGCAGATGGTCATTTCTTCATGCGCAGTGGTCAACGCGGCACTCTCTACCTGCCAAGAGCACTTTTTACTATGCGCACCCAACCAGAGTGACGGGAGGAGCACATTTCAGAAAACGTGCTCAGCTCGTCGAGAATATGCGATTTAAGCAATAAAATTAAAAATGCACCTAAAACCTAAACCAAACGCTGCAGATGGTCATTTCTTCATGCGCAGTGGTCAACGCGGCACTCTCTAGCTGCCAAGAGCACTTTTTACTATGCGCACTCAACCAGAGTGACGGGAGGAGCACATTTCAGAAAACGTGCTCAGCTCGTCGAGAAAATGCGATTTAAGCAATAAAATTAAAAATGCACCCAAAACCTAAACTAAACGTTGCAGGTGGTTATTTCTTCATGCGCAGTGGTCAACGCGGCACTCTCTAGCCGCCAAGAGCACTTTTTACTATGCGCACCCAACCAGAGTGACGGGAGGAGCACATTTCAGAAAACGTGCTCAGCTCGTCGAGAAAATGCGATTTAAGCAATAAAATTAAAAATGCACCTAAAACCTAAACCAAACGTTGCAGGTGGTTACTTCTTCATGCGCAGTGGTCAACGCGGCACTCTCTAGCTGCCAAGAGCACTTTTTACTATGCGCACCCAACCAGAGTGACGGGAGGAGCACATTTCAGAAAACGTGCTCAGCTCGACGAGAAAATGCGATTTAAGCAATAAAATTAAAAATGCACCCAAAACCTAAACCAAACGTTGCACGTGGTTATTTCTTCATGCGCAGTGGTCAACGCGGCACTCTCTAGCTGCCAAGAGCACTTTTTACTATGCGCACCCAACCAGAGTGACGGGAGGAGCACATTTCAGAAAACGTGCTCAGCTCGTCGAGAAAATGCGATTTAAGCAATAAAATTAAAAATGCACCCAAAACCTAAACCAAACGATGCAGGTGGTTATTTCTTCATGCGCAGTGGTGAACGCGGCACTCTCTAGCTGCCAAGAGCGCTTTTTACTATGCGCACCCAACCAGAGTGACGGGAGAAGCACATTTCAGAAAACGTGCTCAGCTCGTCGAGAAAATGCGATTTAAGCAATAAAATTAAAAATGCACCTAAAACCTAAACCAAACGTTGCAGGTGGTTATTTCTTCATGCGCAGTGGTCAACGCGGCACTCTCTAGCTGCCAAGAGCACTTTTTACTATGCGCACCCAACCAGAGTGACGGGAGGAGCACATTTCAGAAAACGTGCTCAGCTCGTCGAGAAAATGCAATTTAAGCAATAAAATTAAAAATGCACCCAAAACCTAAACCAAACGTTGCAAATGGTCATTTCTTCATGCGCAGTGGTCAACGCGGCACTCTCTAGCTGCCAAGAGCACTTTTTACTATGCGCACCCAACCAGAGTGACGGAAGGAGCACATTTCAGAAAACGTGCTCAGCTCGACGAGAAAATGCGATTTAAGCAATAAAATTAAAAATACACCCAAAACCTAAACCAAACGTTGCAGGCGGTTATTTATTCATGCGCAGTGGTTAACGCGGCACTCTCTAGCTGCCAAGAGCACTTTTTACCATGCGCACCCAACCAGAGTGACGGGAGGAGCACATTTCAGAAAACGTGCTCAGCTCGTCGAGAAAATGCGATTTAAGCAATAAAATTGAAAATGCACCTAAAACCTAAACCAAACGTTGCAGGTGGTTATTTCTTCATGCGCAGTGGTCAACGCGGCACTCTCTAGCTGCCAAGAGCACTTTTTACTATGCGCACCCAACCAGAGTGACGGGAGGAGCACATTTCAGAAAACGTGCTCAGCTCGACGAGAAAATGCGATTTAAGCAATAAAATTAAAAATGCACCCAAAACCTAAAACAAACGTTGCACGTGGTTATTTCTTCATGCGCAGTGGTCAACGCGGCACTCTCTAGCTGCCAAGAGCACTTTTTACTATGCACACCCAAACAGAGTGACGGGAGGAGCACATTTCAGAAAACGTGCACAGCTCGTCGAGAACATGCGATTTAAGCAATAAAATTAAAAATGCACCCAAAACCTAAACCAAACGTTGCAGGTGGTTATTTCTTCATGCGCAGTGGTCAACGCGGCACTCTCTAGCTGCCAAGAGCACACTTTTTACTATGCGCACCCAACCAGAGTGACGGGAGGAGCACATTTCAGAAAACGTGCTCAGCTCGTCGAGAAAATGCGATTTAAGCAATAAAATTAAAAATGCACCTAAAACCTAAACCAAACGTTGCAGGTGGTTATTTCTTCATGCGCAGTGGTCAACGCGGCACTCTCTAGCTGCCAAGAGCACTTTTTACTATGCGCACTCAACCAGAGTGACGGGAGGAGCACATTTCAGAAAACGTGCTCAGCTCGTCGAGAAAATGCGATTTAAGCAATAAAATTAAAAATGCACCTAAAACCTAAACCAAACGTTGCAGGTGGTTATTTCTTCATGCGCAGTGGTCAACGCGGCACTCTCTAGCTGCCAAGAGCACTTTTTACTATGCGCACCCAACCGGAGTGACGGGAGGAGCACATTTCAGAAAACGTGCTCAGCTCGTCGAGAAAATGCGATTTAAGCAATAAAATTTAAAATGCACCCAAAACCTAAACCAAACGTTGCAGATGGTCATTTCTTCATGCGCAGTGGTCAACGCGGCACTCTCTAGCTGCCAAGAGCACTTTTTACTATGCGCACCCAACCAGAGTGACGGGAGGAGCACATTTCAGAAAACGTGCTCAGCTCGACGAGAAAATGCGATTTAAGCAATAAAATTAAAAATGCACCCAAAACCTAAAACAAACGTTGCACGTGGTTATTTCTTCATGCGCAGTGGTCAACGCGGCACTCTCTAGCTGCCAAGAGCACTTTTTACTATGCGCACCCAACCAGAGTGACGGGAGGAGCACATTCCAGAAAACGTGCTCAGCTCGTCGAGAAAATGCGATTTAAGCAATAAAATTAAAAATGCACCTAAAACCTAAACCAAACGTGGCAGGTGGTTATTTATTCATGCGCAGTGGTCAACGCGGCACTCTCTAGCTGCCAAGAGCACTTTTTACTATGCACACCCAAACAGAGTGACGGGAGGAGCACATTCCAGAAAACGTGCTCAGCTCGTCGAGAAAATGCAATTTAAGCAATAAAATTAAAAATGCACCCAAAACCTAAACCAAACGTTGCATATGGTCATTTCTTCGTGCACATTGGTCAACGCGGCACTCTCTAGCTGCCAAGAGCACTTTTTACTATGCACACCCAACCAGAGTGACGCGAGGAGCACATTTCAGAAAACGTGCTCAGCTGGTCGACAAAATGCGTTTTATGCAATAAAATTAAAAATGCACCTAAAACCTAAACCAAACGTTGCAGATGGTCATTTCTTCATGCGCAGTGGTCAACGCGGCACTCTCTAGCTGCCAAGAGCACTTTTTACTATGCGCACCCAACCAGAGTGACGGGAGGAGCACATTTCAGAAAACGTGCTCAGCTCGACGAGAAAATGCGATTTAAGCAATAAAATTAAAAATGCACCCAAAACCTAAACTAAACGTTGCAGGCGGTTATTTCTTCATGCGCAGTGGTCAACGCGGCACTCTCTAGCTGCCAAGACCACTTTTTACTATGCGCACCCAACCAGAGTGACGGGAGGAGCACATTTCAGAAAACGTGCTCAGCTCGTCGAGAAAATGCGATTTAAGCAATAAAATTAAAAATGCACCTAAAACCTAAACCAAACGTCGCAGGTGGTTATTTCTTCATGCGCAGCGGTCAACGCGGCACTCTCTAGCTGCCAAGAGCACTTTTTACTATGCGCACCCAACCAGAGTGACGGGAGGAGCACATTTCAGAAAACGTGCTCAGCTCGTCGAGAAAATGCGATTTAAGCAATCAAATTAAAAATGCACCTAAAACCTAAAACAAACGTTGCACGTGGTTATTTCTTCATGCGCAGTGATCAACGCGGCACTCTCTAGCTGCCAAGAGCACTTTTTACTATGCGCACCCAACCAGAGTGACGTGAGGAGCACATTTCAGAAAACGTGCTCAGCTCGTCGAGAAAATGCGATTTAAGCAATAAAATTAAAAATGCACCCAAAACCTAAACCAAACGTTGCAGATGGTCCTTTCTTCATGCGCAGTGGTCAACGCGGCACTCTCTAGCTGCCAAGAGCACTTTTTACTATGCGCACCCAACAAGAGTGACGGGAGGAGCACATTTCAGAAAACGTGCTCAGCTCGTCGAGAAAATGCGATTTAAGCAATAAAATAAAAAATGCACCCACAACCTAAAACAAACGTTTCACGTGGTTATTTCTTCATGCGCAGTGGTCAACGCGGCACTCTCTAGCTGCCAAGAGCACTTTTTACTATGCGCACCCAACCAGAGTGACGGGAGGAGCACATTTCAGAAAACGTGCTCAGCTCGTCGAGAAAATGCGACTTAAGCAATAAAATTAAAAATGCACCCAAAACCTAAACCAAACGTTGCAGATGGTCATTTCTTCATGCGCAGTGGTCAACGCGGCACTCTCTAGCTGCCAAGAGCACTTTTTACTATGCGCACCCAACCAGAGTAACGGGAGGAGAACATTTCAGAAAACGTGCTCAGCTCGTCGAGAAAATGCGATTTAAGCAATAAAATTAAAAATGCACCCAAAACCTAAACCAAACGTTGCAGGTGGTTTTTTCTTCATGCGCAGTGGTCAACGCGGCACTCTCTAGCTGCCAAGAGCACTTTTTACTATGCGCAACAACCAGAGTGACGGGAGGAGCACATTTCAGAAAACGTGCTCAGCTCGTCGAGAAAATGCGATTTAAGCAATAAAATTAAAAATGCACCTAAAACCTAAACCAAACGTTGCAGGTGGTTATTTCTTCATGCGCAGTGGTCAACGCGGCACTCTCTAGCTGCCAAGAGCACTTTTTACTATGCGCACCCAACCAGAGTGACGGGAGGAGCATATTTCAGAAAACGTGCTCAGCTCGTCGAGAAAATGCGATTTAAGCAATGAAATTAAAAATGCACCTAAAACCTAAACCAAACGCTGCAGATGGTTATTTCTTCATGCGCAGTGGTCAACGCGGCACTTTCTAGCTGCCAAGAGCACTTTTTACTATGCGCACCCAACCAGAGTGACGGGAGGAGCACATTTCAGAAAACGTGCTCAGCTCGTCGAGAAAATGTGATTTAAGCAATAAAATTAAAAATGCACCCAAAACCTAAACCAAACGTTGCAGATGGTAATTTCTTCATGCGCAGTGGTCAACGCGGCACTCTCTAGCTGCCAAGAGCACTTTTTACTATGCGCACCCAACCAGAGTGACAGGAGGAGCACATTTCAGAAAACGTGCTCAGCTCGACGAGAAAATGCGATTTAAGCAATAAAATTAAAAATGCACCCAAAACCTAAACTAAACGTTGCAGGCGGTTATTTCTTCATGCGCAGTGGTCAACGCGGCACTCTCTAGCTGCCAAGAGCACTTTTTACTATGCGCACCCAACCAGAGTGACGGGAGGAGCACATTTCAGAAAACGTGCTCAGCTCGTCGAGAAAATGCGATTTAAGCAATAAAATTAAAAATGCACCCAAAACCTAAACCAAACGTTGCAGGTGTTTTTTTCTTCATGCGCAGTGGTCAACGCGGCACTCTCTAGCTGCCAAGAGCACTTTTTACTATGCGCACCCAACCAGAGTGACGGGAGGAGCACATTTCAGAAAACGTGCTCGGTTCGTCGAGAAAATGCGATTTAAGCAATAAAATTAAAAATGCACATAAAACCTAAACCAAACGTTGCAGATGGTCATTTCTTCATGCGCAGTGGTCAACGCGGCACTCTCGAGCTGCCAAGAGCACTTTTTAGTATGCACACCCAACCAGAGTGACGGGAGGAGCACATTTCAGAAAACGTGCTCAGCTTGTCCAGAAAAAGCGATTTAAGCAATAAAATTAAAAATGCACCCAAAACCTAAACCAAACGTTGCAGGTGGTTATTTCTTCATGCGCAGCAGTCAACGCGGCACTCTCTAGCTGCCAAGAGCACTTTTTACTATGCGCACCCGACCAGAGTGACGGGAGGAGCACATTTCAGAAAACGTGCTCAGCTCGTCGAGAAAATGCGATTTAAGCAATAAAATTAAAAATGCACCTAAAACCTAAACCAAACGCTGCAGATGGTTATTTCTTCATGCGCAGTGGTCAACGCGGCACTCTCTAGCTGCCAAGAGCACTTTTTACTATGCGCACCCAACCAGAGTGACGGGAGGAGCACATTTCAGAAAACGTGCTCGGCTCGTCGAGAAAATGCGATTTAAGCAATAAAATTAAAAATGCACCTAAAACCTAAACCAAACGTTGCAGATGGTCATTTCTTCATGCGCAGTGGTCAACGCGGCACTCTCTAGCTGCCAAGAGCACTTTTTACTATGCGCACCCAACCAGAGTGACGGGAGGAGCACATTTCAGAAAACGTGCTCAGCTCGTCCAGAAAATGCGATTTAAGCAATAAAATTAAAAATGCACCCAAAACCTAAACCAAACGTTGCGGGTGGTTATTTCTTCATGCGCAGTGGTCAACGCGGCACTCTCTAGCTGCCAAGAGCACTTTTTACTATGCGCACTCAACCAGAGTGACGGGAGGAGCACATTTCAGAAAACGTGCTCAGCTCGTCGAGAAAATGCGATTTAAGCAATAAAATTAAAAATGCACCCAAAACCTAAACCAAACGTTGCAGGTGGTTATTTCTTCATGCGCAGTGGTCAACGCGGCACTCTCTAGCCGCCAAGAGCACTTTTTACTATGCGCACCCAACCAGAGTGACGGGAGGAGCACATTTCAGAAAACGTGCTCAGCTCGTCGAGAAAATGCGATTTAAGCAATAAAATTAAAAATGCACCTAAAACCTAAACCAAACGTTGCAGGTGGTTATTTCTTCATGCGCAGTGGTCAACGCGGCACTCTCTAGTTGCCAAGAGCACTTTTTACTATGCGCACCCAACTAGAGTGACGGGAGGAGCACATTTCAGAAAACGTGGTCAGCTCGTCGAGAAAATGCGATTTAAGCAGTAAAATTAAAAATGCACCTAAAACATAAACCAAACGTTGCAGGTGGTTATTTCTTCATGCACAGCGGTCAACGCGGCACTATCTAGCTGCCAGGACCACTTTTTACTATGCGCACCCAACCAGAGTGACGGGAGGAGCACATTTCAGAAAACGTGCTCAGCTCGTCGAGAAAAAGCGATTTAAGCAATAAAATTAAAAATGCACCTAAAACCTAAACCAAACGTTGCAGGTGGTTATTTCTTCATGCGCAGTGGTCAACGCGGCACTCTCTAGCTGCCAAGAGCACTTTTTACTATGCGCACCCAACCAGAGTGACGGGAGGAGCACATTTCAGAAAACGTGCTCAGCTCGTCGAGAAAATGCAATTCAAGCAATAAAATTAAAAATGCACCTAAAACCTAAACCAAACGTTGCAAATGGTCATTTCTTCATGCGCAGTGGTCAACGCGGCACTCTCTAGCTGCCAAGAGCACTTTTTACTATGCGCACCCAACCAGAGTGACGGAAGGAGCACATTTCAGAAAACGTGCTCAGCTCGTCGAGAAATTGCGATTTAAGCAATAAAATTAAAAATGCACCTAAAACCTAAACCAAACGTTGCAGGTGGTTATTTCTTCATGCGCAGCAGTCAACGCGGCACTCTCTAGCTGCCAAGAGCACTTTTTACTATGCGCACCCAACCAGAGTGACGGGAGGAGCACATTTCAGAAAACGTGCTCAGCTCGTCGAGAAAATGCGATTTAAGCAATAAAATTAAAAATGCACCTAAAACCTAAAACAAACGTTGCACGTGGTTATTTCTTCATGCGCAGTGGTCAACGCGGCACTCTCTAGCTGCCAAGAGCAGTTTTTACTATGCGCACCCAACCAGAGTGACGGGAGGAGCACATTTCAGAAAACGTGCTCAGCTCGACGAGAAAATGCGATTTAAGCAATAAAATTAAAAATGCACCAAAAACCTAAACCAAATGTTGCAGGTGGTTATTTCTTCATGCGCAGTGGTCAACGCGGCACTCTCTAGCTGCCAAGAGCACTTTTTACCATGCGCACCCAACCAGAGTGACGGGAGGAGCACATTTCAGAAAACGTGCTCAGCTCGTCGAGAAAATGCGATTTAAGCAATAAAATTAAAAATGCACCCAAAACCTAAACCAAACGTTGCAGATGGTCATTTCTTCATGCGCAGTGGTCAACGCGGCACTCTCTAGCTGCCAAGAGCACTTTTTACTATGCGCACCCAACCAGAGTGACGGGAGGAGCACATTTCAGAAAACGTGCTCGACTCGTCGAGAAAATGCGATTTAAGCAATAAAATTAAAAATGCACATAAAACCTAAACCAAACGTTGCAGATGGTCATTTCTTCATGCGCAGTGGTCAACGCGGCACTCTCGAGCTGCCAAGAGCACTTTTTACTATGCACACCCAACCAGAGTGACGGGAGGAGCACATTTCAGAAAACGTGCTCTGCTTGTCCAGAAAGTGCGATTTAAGCAATAAAATTAAAAATTCACCCAAAACCTAAACCAAACGTTGCAGGTGGTTATTTCTTCATGCGCAGTGGTCAACGCGGCACTCTCTAGCTGCCAAGAGCACTTTTTACTATGCGCACCCAACCAGAGTGACGGGAGGAGCACATTTCAGAAAACGTGCTCAGCTCGTCGAGAAAATGCGATTTAAACAATAAAATTAAAAATGCACCCAAAACCTAAACCAAACGTTGCAGATGGTCATTTCTTCATGAGCAGTGGTCAACGCGGCACTCTCTAGCTGCCAAGAGCACTTTTTACTATGCGCACCCAACCAGAGTGACGGGAGGAGCACATTTCAGAAAACGTGCTCAGCTCGACGAGAAAATGCGATTTAAGCAATAAAATTAAAAATGCACCTAAAACCTAAACCAAACGTTGCAGGTGGTTATTTCTTCATGCGCAATGGTCAACGCGGCACTCTCTAGCTGCCAAGAGCACTTTTTACTATGCGCACCCAACCAGAGTGACGGGAGGAGCACATTTCAGAAAACCTGCTCAGCTCGTCGAGAAAATGCGATTTAAGCAATAAAATTAAAAATGCACCTAAAACCTAAACCAAACGTTGCAGATGGGCATTTCTTCATGCGCAGTGGTCAACGCGGCACTCTCTAGCTGCCAAGAGCACTTTTTACTATGCGCACCCAACCAGAGTGACGGGAGGAGCACGTTTGGGAAAACGTGCTCAGCTCGTCGAGAAAATGCGATTTAAGCAATAAAATTAAAAATGCACCTAAAACCTAAACCAAACGTTGCAGGTGGTTATTCCTTCATGCGCAATGGTCAACGCGGCACTCTCTAGCTGCCAAGAGCACTTTTTGCTATGCGCACCCAACCAGAGTGACGGGAGGAGCACATTTCAGAAAACGTGCTCAGCTCGTCGAGAAAATGCAATTTAAGCAATAAAATTAAAAATGCACCTAAAACCTAAACCAAACGTTGCAGGTGGTTATTTCTTCATGCGCAGTGGTCAACGCGGCACTCTCTAGCTGCCAAGAGCACTTTTTACTATGCGCACCCAACAAGAGTGACGGGATGAGCACATTTCAGAAAACGTGCTCAGCTCGTCGAGAAAATGCGATTTAAGCAATACAATTAAAAATGCACCTAAAACCGAAACCAAACTTGCAGGTGGTTATTTCTTCATGCGCAGTGGTCAACGCGGCACTCTCTAGCTGCCAAGAGCACTTTTTACTATGCGCACTCAACCAGAGTGACGGGAGGAGCACATTTCAGAAAACGTGCTCAGCTCGTCGAGAAAATGCGATTTAAGCAATAAAATTAAAAATGCACCTAAAACTTAAACCAAACGTTGCAGGTGGTTATTTCTTCATGCGCAGTGGTCAACGCGGCACTCTCTAGCTGCCAAGAGCACTTTTTACTATGCGCACCCAACCAGAGTGACGGGAGGAGCACATTTCAGAAAACGTGCTCAGCTCGTCGAGAAAATGCGATTTAAGCAATAAAATTAAAAATGCACCCAAAACCTAAACCAAACGTTGCAGGTGGTTATTTCGTCATGCGCAGTGGTCAACGTGGCACTCTCTAGCTGCCAAGAGCACTTTTTACTATGCGCACCGAACCAGAGTGACGGGAGGAGCACATTTCAGAAAACGTGCTCAGCTCGTCGAGAAAATGCGATTTAAGCAATAAAATTAAAAATGCACCCAAAACCTAAACCAAACGTTGCAGATGGTCATTTCTTCATGCGCAGTGGTCAACGCGGCACTCTCTAGCTGCCAAGAGCACTTTTTACTATGCGCACCCAACCAGAGTAACGGGAGGAGAACATTTCAGAAAACGTGCTCAGCTCGTCGAGAAAATGCGATTTAAGCAATAAAATTAAAAATGCACCCAAAACCTAAACCAAACGTTGCAGGTGGTTTTTTCTTCATGCGCAGTGGTCAACGCGGCACTCTCTAGCTGCCAAGAGCACTTTTTACTATGCGCAACAACCAGAGTGACGGGAGGAGCACATTTCAGAAAACGTGCTCAGCTCGTCGAGAAAATGCGATTTAAGCAATAAAATTAAAAATGCACCTAAAACCTAAACCAAACGTTGCAGGTGGTTATTTCTTCATGCGCAGTGGTCAACGCGGCACTCTCTAGCTGCCAAGAGCACTTTTTACTATGCGCACCCAACCAGAGTGACGGGAGGAGCATATTTCAGAAAACGTGCTCAGCTCGTCGAGAAAATGCGATTTAAGCAATGAAATTAAAAATGCACCTAAAACCTAAACCAAACGCTGCAGATGGTTATTTCTTCATGCGCAGTGGTCAACGCGGCACTTTCTAGCTGCCAAGAGCACTTTTTACTATGCGCACCCAACCAGAGTGACGGGAGGAGCACATTTCAGAAAACGTGCTCAGCTCGTCGAGAAAATGTGATTTAAGCAATAAAATTAAAAATGCACCCAAAACCTAAACCAAACGTTGCAGATGGTAATTTCTTCATGCGCAGTGGTCAACGCGGCACTCTCTAGCTGCCAAGAGCACTTTTTACTATGCGCACCCAACCAGAGTGACAGGAGGAGCACATTTCAGAAAACGTGCTCAGCTCGACGAGAAAATGCGATTTAAGCAATAAAATTAAAAATGCACCCAAAACCTAAACTAAACGTTGCAGGCGGTTATTTCTTCATGCGCAGTGGTCAACGCGGCACTCTCTAGCTGCCAAGAGCACTTTTTACTATGCGCACCCAACCAGAGTGACGGGAGGAGCACATTTCAGAAAACGTGCTCAGCTCGTCGAGAAAATGCGATTTAAGCAATAAAATTAAAAATGCACCCAAAACCTAAACCAAACGTTGCAGGTGTTTTTTTCTTCATGCGCAGTGGTCAACGCGGCACTCTCTAGCTGCCAAGAGCACTTTTTACTATGCGCACCCAACCAGAGTGACGGGAGGAGCACATTTCAGAAAACGTGCTCGGTTCGTCGAGAAAATGCGATTTAAGCAATAAAATTAAAAATGCACATAAAACCTAAACCAAACGTTGCAGATGGTCATTTCTTCATGCGCAGTGGTCAACGCGGCACTCTCGAGCTGCCAAGAGCACTTTTTAGTATGCACACCCAACCAGAGTGACGGGAGGAGCACATTTCAGAAAACGTGCTCAGCTTGTCCAGAAAAAGCGATTTAAGCAATAAAATTAAAAATGCACCCAAAACCTAAACCAAACGTTGCAGGTGGTTATTTCTTTATGCGCAGTGGTCAACGCGGCACTCTCTAGCTGCCAAGAGCACTTTTTACTATGCGCACCCAACCAGAGTGACGGGAGGAGCACATTTCAGAAAACGTGCTCAGCTCGTCGAGAAAATGCGATTTAAGCAATAAAATTAAAAATGCACCCAAAACCTAAACCAAACGTTGCAGATGGTCATTTCTTCGTGCGCATTGGTCAACGCGGCACTCTCTAGCTGCCAAGAGCACTTTTTACTATGCACACCCAACCAGAGTGACGCGAGGAGCACATTTCAGAAAACGTGCTCAGCTCGTCGAGAAAATGCGATTTAAGCAATAAAATTAAAAATGCACCTAAAACCTAAACCAAACGCTGCAGATGGTCATTTCTTCATGCGCAGTGGTCAACGCGGCACTCTCTAGCTGCCAAGAGCACTTTTTACTATGCACACCCAACCAGAGTGACGGGAGGAGCACATTCCAGAAAACGTGCTCAGCTCGTCGAGAAAATGCGATTTAAGCAATAAAATTTAAAATGCACCCAAAACCTAAACCAAACGTTGCAGATGGTCATTTCTTCATGCGCAGTGGTCAACGCGGCACTCTCTAGCTGCCAAGAGCACTTTTTACTATGCACACCCAACCAGAGTGACGGGAGGAGCACATTTCAAAAAACGTGCTCAGCTCGTCGAGAAAATGCGATTTAAGCAATAAAATTAAAAATGCACCTAAAACCTAAACCAAACGTTGCAGGTGGTTATTTCTTCAAGCGCAGTGGTCAACGCGGCACTCTCTAGCTGCCAAGAGCACTTTTTACTATGCGCAACAACCAGAGTGACGGGAGGAGCACATTTCAGAAAACGTGCTCAGCTCGTCGAGAAAATGCGATTTAAGCAATAAAATTAAAAATGCACCTAAAACCTAAACCAAACGTTGCAGGTGGTTATTTCTTCATGCGCAGTGGTCAACGCGGCACTCTCTAGCTGCCAAGAGCACTTTTTACTATGCGCACCCAACCAGAGTGACGGGAGGAGCACATTTCAGAAAACGTGCTCGGCTCGTCGAGAAAATGCGATTTAAGCAATAAAATTAAAAATGCACATAAAACCTAAACCAAACGTTGCAGATGGTCATTTCTTCATGCGCAGTGGTCAACGCGGCACTCTCGAGCTGCCAAGAGCACTTTTTACTATGCACACCCAACCAGAGTGACGGGAGGAGCACATTTCAGAAAACGTGCTCAGCTTGTCCAGAAAAAGCGATTTAAGCAATAAAATTAAAAATGCACCCAAAACCTAAACCAAACGTTGCAGGTGGTTATTTCTTCATGCGCAGTGGTCAACGCGGCACTCTCTAGCTGCCAAGAGCACTTTTTACTATGCACACGCAAACAGAGTGACGGGAGGAGCACATTCCAGAAAACGTGCTCAGCTCGTCGAGAAAATGCAATTTAAGCAATAAAATTAAAAATGCACCCAAAACCTAAACCAAACGTTGCAGATGGTCATTTCTTCGTGCACATTGGTCAACGCGGCACTCTCTAGCTGCCAAGAGCACTTTTTACTATGCACACCCAACCAGAGTGACGCGAGGAGCACATTTCAGAAAACGTGCTCAGCTCGTCGAGAAAATGCGATTTAAGCAATAAAATTAAAAATGCACCTAAAACCTAAACCAAACGCTGCAGATGGTCATTTCTTCATGCGCAGTGGTCAACGCGGCACTCTCTAGCTGCCAAGAGCACTTTTTACTATGCACACCCAACCAGAGTGACGGGAGGAGCACATTCCAGAAAACGTGCTCAGCTCGTCGAGAAAATGCGATTTAAGCAATAAAATTAAAAATGCACCCAAAACCTAAACCAAACGTTGCAGATGGTCATTTCTTCATGCGCAGTGGTCAACGCGGCACTCTCTAGCTGCCAAGAGCACTTTTTACTATGCACACCCAACCAGAGTGACGGGAGGAGCACATTTCAGAAAACGTGCTCAGCTCAACGAGAAAATGCGATTTAAGCAATAAAATTAAAAATGCACCTAAAACCTAAACCAAACGTTGCAGGTGGTTATTTCTTCATGCGCAGTGGTCAACGCGGCACTCTCTAGCTGCCAAGAGCACTTTTTACTATGCGCACCCAACCAGAGTGACGGGAGGAGCATATTTCAGAAAACGTGCTCAGCTCGTCGAGAAAATGCGATTTAAGCAATAAAATTAAAAATGCACCTAAAACCTAAACCAAACGCTGCAGATGGTTATTTCTTCATGCGCAGTGGTCAACGCGGCACTCTCTAGCTGCCAAGAGCACTTTTTACTATGCGCACCCAACCAGAGTGACGGGAGGAGCACATTTCAGAAAACGTGCTCAGCTCGTCGAGAAAATGCGATTTAAGCAATAAAATTAAAAATGCACCCAAAACCTAAACCAAACGTTGCAGATGGTCATTTCTTCATGCGCAGTGGTCAACGCGGCACTCTCTAGCTGCCAAGAGCACTTTTTACTATGCGCACCCAACCAGAGTGACGGGAGGAGCACATTTCAGAAAACGTGCTCAGCTCGTCGAGAAAATGCGATTTAAGCAATAAAATTAAAAATGCACCCAAAACCTAAACCAAACGTTGCAGGTCGTTATTTCTTCATGCGCAGTGGTCAACGCGGCACTCTCTAGCTGCCAAGAGCACTTTTTACTATGCGCACCCAACCAGAGTGACGGGAGGAGCACATTTCAGAAAACGTGCTCAGCTCGTCGAGAAAATGCGATTTAAGCAATAAAATTAAAAAAGGACCTAAAACCTAAACCAAACGTTGCAGGTGGTTATTTCTTCATGCGCAGTGGTCAACGCGGCACTCTCTAGCTGCCAAGAGCACTTTTTACTATGCGCACCCAACCAGAGTGACGGGAGGAGCACATTTCAGAAAACGTGCTCGGCTCGTCGAGAAAATGCGATTTAAGCAATAAAATTAAAAATGCACATAAAACCTAAACCAAACGTTGCAGGTGGTTATTTCTTCATGCGCAGTGGTCAACGCGGCACTCTCTAGCTGCCAAGAGCACTTTTTACTATGCGCACCCAACCAGAGTGACGGGAGGAGCACATTTCAGAAAATGTGCTCAGCTCGTCGAGAAAATGCGATTTAAGCAATACAATTAAAAATGCACCCAAAACCTAAACCAAACGTTGCAGATGGTCATTTCTTCATGCGCAGCAGTCAACGCGGCACTCTCTAGCTGCCAAGAGCACTTTTTACTATGCGCACCCGACCAGAGTGACGGGAGGAGCACATTTCAGAAAACGTGCTCAGCTCGTCGAGAAAATGCGATTTAAGCAATAAAATTAAAAATGCACCTAAAACCTAAACCAAACGCTGCAGATGGTTATTTCTTCATGCGCAGTGGTCAACGCGGCACTCTCTAGCTGCCAAGAGCACTTTTTACTATGCGCACCCAACCAGAGTGACGGGAGGAGCACATTTCAGAAAACGTGCTCGGCTCGTCGAGAAAATGCGATTTAAGCAATAAAATTAAAAATGCACCTAAAACCTAAACCAAACGTTGCAGATGGTCATTTCTTCATGCGCAGTGGTCAACGCGGCACTCTCTAGCTGCCAAGAGCACTTTTTACTATGCGCACCCAACCAGAGTGACGGGAGGAGCACATTTCAGAAAACGTGCTCAGCTCGTCCAGAAAATGCGATTTAAGCAATAAAATTAAAAATGCACCTAAAACCTAAAACAAACGTTGCACGTGGTTATTTCTTCATGCGCAGTGGTCAACGCGGCACTCTCTAGCTGCCAAGAGCAGTTTTTACTATGCGCACCCAACCAGAGTGACGGGAGGAGCACATTTCAGAAAACGTGCTCAGCTCGACGAGAAAATGCGATTTAAGCAATAAAATTAAAAATGCACCAAAAACCTAAACCAAATGTTGCAGGTGGTTATTTCTTCATGCGCAGTGGTCAACGCGGCACTCTCTAGCTGCCAAGAGCACTTTTTACCATGCGCACCCAACCAGAGTGACGGGAGGAGCACATTTCAGAAAACGTGCTCAGCTCGTCGAGAAAATGCGATTTAAGCAATAAAATTAAAAATGCACCCAAAACCTAAACCAAACGTTGCAGATGGTCATTTCTTCATGCGCAGTGGTCAACGCGGCACTCTCTAGCTGCCAAGAGCACTTTTTACTATGCGCACCCAACCAGAGTGACGGGAGGAGCACATTTCAGAAAACGTGCTCGACTCGTCGAGAAAATGCGATTTAAGCAATAAAATTAAAAATGCACATAAAACCTAAACCAAACGTTGCAGATGGTCATTTCTTCATGCGCAGTGGTCAACGCGGCACTCTCGAGCTGCCAAGAGCACTTTTTACTATGCACACCCAACCAGAGTGACGGGAGGAGCACATTTCAGAAAACGTGCTCTGCTTGTCCAGAAAGTGCGATTTAAGCAATAAAATTAAAAATTCACCCAAAACCTAAACCAAACGTTGCAGGTGGTTATTTCTTCATGCGCAGTGGTCAACGCGGCACTCTCTAGCTGCCAAGAGCACTTTTTACTATGCGCACCCAACCAGAGTGACGGGAGGAGCACATTTCAGAAAATGTGCTCAGCTCGTCGAGAAAATGCGATTTAAGCAATAAAATTAAAAATGCACCCAAAACCTAAACCAAACGTTGCAGATGGTCATTTCTTCATGCGCAGTGGTCAACGCGGCAGTCTCTAGCTGCCAAGAGCACTTTTTACTATGCGCACCCTACCAGAGTGACGGGAGGAGCACATTTCAGAAAACGTGCTCAGCTCGTCGAGAAAATGCGATTTAAGCAATAAAATTAAAAATGCACCTAAAACCTAAACCAAACGTTGCAGGTGGTTATTTCTTCATGCGCAGTGGCCAACGCGGCACTCTCTAGCTGCCAAGAGCACTTTTTACTATGCTCACCCAACCAGAGTGACGGGAGGAGCACATTTCAGAAAACGTGCTCAGCTCGTCGAGAAAATGCGATTTAAGCAATAAAATTAAAAATGCACCTAAAACCTAAACCAAACGTTGCAGGTGGTTATTTCTTCATGCGCAATGGTCAACGCGGCACTCTCTAGCTGCCAAGAGCACTTCTTACTATGTGCACCCAACCAGAGTGACGGGAGGAGCACATTTCAGAAAACGTGCTCAGCTCGTCGAGAAAATGCGATTTAAGCAATACAATTAAAAATGCACCTAAAACCTAAACCAAACGTTGCAGATGGGCATTTCTTCATGCGCAGTGGTCAACGCGGCACTCTCTAGCTGCCAAGAGCACTTTTTACTATGCGCACCCAACCAGAGTGACGGGAGGAGCACATTTCAGAAAACGTGCTCAGCTCGTCCAGAAAATGCGATTTAAGCAATAAAATTAAAAATGCACCTAAAACCTAAACCAAACGTTGCAGATGGTCATTTCTTCATGCGCAGTGGTCAACGCGGCACTCTCTAGCTGCCAAGAGCACTTTTTACTATGCGCATCCAACAAGAGTGACGGGAGGAGCACATTTCAGAAAACGTGCTCAGCTCGTCCAGAAAATGCGATTTAAGCAATAAAATTAAAAATGCACCCAAAACCTAAACCAAACGTTTCAGGTGGTTATTTCTTCATGCGCAGTGGTCAATGCGGCACTCTCTAGCTGCCAAGAGCACTTTTTACTATGCGCACCCAACCAGAGTGACGGGGAGGAGCACATTTCAGAAAACGTACTGAGCTCGTCGAGAAAATGCGATTTAAGTAATAAAATTAAAAATGCACCTAAAACCTAAAGCAAACGTTGCAGGTGGTTATTTCTTCATGCGCAGTGGTCAACACGGCACTCTCTAGCTGCCAAGAGCACTTTTTACTATGCGCACCCAACAAGAGTGACGGGAGGAGCACATTTAAGAAAACGTGCTCAGCTCGTCGAGAAAATGCGATTTAAGCAATAACATTAAAAATGCACCCAAAACCTAAACCAAACGTTGCAGGTGGTTATTTCTTCATGCGCAGTGGTCAACGCGGCACTCTCTAGCTGCCAAGAGCACTTTTTACTATGCGCACCCAACCAGAGTGACGGGAGGAGCACATTTCAGAAAACGTGCTCAGCTCGTCGAGAAAATGCGATTTAAACAATAAAATTAAAAATGCACCCAAAACCTAAACCAAACGTTGCAGATGGTCATTTCTTCATGAGCAGTGGTCAACGCGGCACTCTCTAGCTGCCAAGAGCACTTTTTACTATGCGCACCCAACCAGAGTGACGGGAGGAGCACATTTCAGAAAACGTGCTCAGCTCGACGAGAAAATGCGATTTAAGCAATAAAATTAAAAATGCACCTAAAACCTAAACCAAACGTTGCAGGTGGTTATTTCTTCATGCGCAATGGTCAACGCGGCACTCTCTAGCTGCCAAGAGCACTTTTTACTATGCGCACCCAACCAGAGTGACGGGAGGAGCACATTTCAGAAAACCTGCTCAGCTCGTCGAGAAAATGCGATTTAAGCAATAAAATTAAAAATGCACCTAAAACCTAAACCAAACGTTGCAGATGGGCATTTCTTCATGCGCAGTGGTCAACGCGGCACTCTCTAGCTGCCAAGAGCACTTTTTACTATGCGCACCCAACCAGAGTGACGGGAGGAGCACGTTTGGGAAAACGTGCTCAGCTCGTCGAGAAAATGCGATTTAAGCAATAAAATTAAAAATGCACCTAAAACCTAAACCAAACGTTGCAGGTGGTTATTCCTTCATGCGCAATGGTCAACGCGGCACTCTCTAGCTGCCAAGAGCACTTTTTGCTATGCGCACCCAACCAGAGTGACGGGAGGAGCACATTTCAGAAAACGTGCTCAGCTCGTCGAGAAAATGCAATTTAAGCAATAAAATTAAAAATGCACCTAAAACCTAAACCAAACGTTGCAGGTGGTTATTTCTTCATGCGCAGTGGTCAACGCGGCACTCTCTAGCTGCCAAGAGCACTTTTTACTATGCGCACCCAACAAGAGTGACGGGATGAGCACATTTCAGAAAACGTGCTCAGCTCGTCGAGAAAATGCGATTTAAGCAATACAATTAAAAATGCACCTAAAACCGAAACCAAACTTGCAGGTGGTTATTTCTTCATGCGCAGTGGTCAACGCGGCACTCTCTAGCTGCCAAGAGCACTTTTTACTATGCGCACTCAACCAGAGTGACGGGAGGAGCACATTTCAGAAAACGTGCTCAGCTCGTCGAGAAAATGCGATTTAAGCAATAAAATTAAAAATGCACCTAAAACTTAAACCAAACGTTGCAGGTGGTTATTTCTTCATGCGCAGTGGTCAACGCGGCACTCTCTAGCTGCCAAGAGCACTTTTTACTATGCGCACCCAACCAGAGTGACGGGAGGAGCACATTTCAGAAAACGTGCTCAGCTCGTCGAGAAAATGCGATTTAAGCAATAAAATTAAAAATGCACCCAAAACCTAAACCAAACGTTGCAGGTGGTTATTTCGTCATGCGCAGTGGTCAACGTGGCACTCTCTAGCTGCCAAGAGCACTTTTTACTATGCGCACCGAACCAGAGTGACGGGAGGAGCACATTTCAGAAAACGTGCTCAGCTCGTCGAGAAAATGCGATTTAAGCAATAAAATTAAAAATGCACCTAAAACCTAAACCAAACGCTGCAGATGGTCATTTCTTCATGCGCAGTGGTCAACGCGGCACTCTCTAGCTGCCAAGACCACTTTTTACTATGCGCACCCAACCAGAGTGACGGGAGGAGCACATTTCAGAAAACGTGCTCAGCTCGTCGAGAAAATGCGATTTAAGCAATAAAATTAAAAATGCACCTAAAACCTAAACCAAACGTTGCAGATGGTCATTTCTTCATGCGCAGTGGTCAACGCGGCACTCTCTAGCTGCCAAGAGCACTTTTTACTATAAGCACCCAACAAGAGTGACGGGAGGAGCACATTTCAGAAAACGTGCTCAGCTCGTCGAGAAAATGCGATTTAAGCAATACAATTAAAAATGCACCCAAAACCTAAACCAAACGTTGCAGGTGGTTATTTCTTCATGCGCAGTGGTCAACGCGGCACTCTCTAGCTGCCAAGAGCACTTTTTATTATGCGCACCCAACCAGAGTGACGGGAGGAGCACATTTCAGAAAATGTGCTCAGCTCGTCGAGAAAATGCGATTTAAGCAATAAAATTAGAAATGCACCCAAAACCTAAACCAAACGTTGCAGATGGTCATTTCTTCATGCGCAGTGGTCAACGCGGCACTCTCTAGCTGCCAAGAGCACATTTTACTATGCGCACCCAACCAGAGTGACGGGAGGAGCACATTTCAGAAAACGTGCTCAGCTCGACGAAAAAATGCGATCTAAGCAATAAAATTAAAAATGCACCCAAAACCTAAACCAAACGTTGCAGGTGGTTATTTCTTAATGCGCAGTGGTCAACGCGGCACTCTCTAGCTGCCAAGAGCACTTTTTACTATGCGCACCCAACCAGAGTGACGGGAGCACATTTCAGAAAACGTGCTCAGCTCGTCGAGAAAATGCGATTTAAGCAATAAAATTAAAAATGCACCTAAAACCTAAACCAAACGTTGCAGGTGGTTATTTCTTCATGCGCAATGGTCAACGCGGCACTCTCTAGCTGCCAAGAGCACTTTTTACTATGCGCACCCAACCAGAGTGACGGGAGGAGCACATTTCAGAAAACGTGCTCAGCTCGTCGAGAAAATGCAATTTAAGCAATAAAATTAAAAATGCACCTAAAACCTAAACCAAACGTTGCAGGTGGTTATTTCTTCATGCGCAATGGTCAACGCGGCACTCTCTAGCTGCCAAGAGCACTTTTTACTATGCGCACCCAACCAGAGTGACGGGAGGAGCACATTTCAGAAAACGTGCTCAGCTCGTCGAGAAAATGCGATTTAAGCAATAAAATTAAAAATGCACCCAAAACCTAAACCAAACGTTGCAAGTGGTTATTTCTTCATGCGCAGTGGTCAACGCGAAACTCTCTAGCTGCCAAGAGCACTTTTTACTATGCGCACCCAACCAGAGTGACGGGAGGAGCACATTTCAGAAAACGTGCTCAGCTCGTCGAGAAAATGCGATTTAAGCAATAAAATTAAAAATGCACCCAAAACCTAAACCAAACGTTGCAAGTGGTTATTTCTTCATGCGCAGTGGTCAACGCGGCACTCTCTAGCTGCCAAGAGCACTTTTTACTATGCACACCCAACCAGAGTGACGGGAGGAGCACATTTCAGAAAACGTGCTCAGCTCGTCGAGAAAATGCGATTTAAGCAATAAAATTAAAAATGCACCTAAAACCTAAACCAAACGTTGCAGGTGGTTATTTCTTCATGCGCAGTGGTCAACGCGGCACTCTCTAGCTGCCAAGAGCACTTTTTACTATGCGCACCCAACCAGAGTGACGGGAGGAGCACATTTCAGAAAACGTGCTCAGCTCGTCGAGAATATGCGATTTAAGCAATAAAATTAAAAATGCACCTAAAACCTAAACCAAACGTTGCAGATGGTCATTTCTTCATGCGCAGTGGTCAACGCGGCACTCTCTAGCTGCCAAGAGCACTTTTTAATATGCGCACCCAACCAGAGTGACGGGAGGAGCACATTTCAGAAAACGTGCTCAGCTCATCCAGAAAATGCGATTTAAGCAATAAAATTAAAAATGCACCCAAAACCTAAACCAAACGTTGCAGGTGGTTATTTCTTCATGCGCAGTGGTCAACGCGGCACTCTCTAGCTGCCAAGAGCACTTTTTACTATGCGCACCCAACCAGAGTGACGGGAGGAGCACATTTCAGAAAACGTGCTCAGCTCGTCGAGAAAATGCGATTTAAGCAATAAAATTAAAAATGCACCTAAAACCTAAACCAAACGTTGCAGGTGGTTATTTCTTCATGCGCAGCAGTCAACGCGGCACTCTCTAGCTGCCAAGAGCACTTTTTACTATGTGCACCCAACCAGAGTGACGGGAGGAGCACGTTTCGGAAAACGTGCTCAGCTCGTCGAGAAAATGCGATTTAAGCAATAAAATTAAAAATGCACCTAAAACCTAAACCAAACGTTGCAGGTGGTTATTTCTTCATGCGCAGTGGTCAACGCGGCACTCTCTAGCTGCCAAGAGCACTTTTTACTATGCGCACCCAACCAGAGTGACGGGAGGAGCACATTTCAGAAAACGTGCTCAGCTCGTCGAGAAAATGCGATTTAAGCAATAAAATTAAAAATGCACCTAAAACCTAAACCAAACGCTGCAGATGGTCATTTCTTCATGCGCAGTGGTCAACGCGGCACTCTCTAGCTGCCAAGACCACTTTTTACTATGCGCACTCAACCAGAGTGACGGGAGGAGCACATTTCAGAAAACGTGCTCAGCTCGTCGAGAAAATGCGATTTAACCGATAAAATTAAAAATGCACCTAAAACCTAAACCAAACGTTGCAGGTGGTTATTTCTTCATGCGCAGTGTTCAACGCGGCACTCTCTAGCTGCCAAGAGCACTTTTTACTATGCGCACCCAACCAGAGTGACGGGAGGAGCACATTTCAGAAAACGTGCTCAGCTCGTCGAGAAAATGCGATTTAAGCAATAAAATTAAAAATGCACCTAAAACCTAAACCAAACGTTGCGGGTGGTTATTTCTTCATGCGCAGCAGTCAACGCGGCACTCTCTAGCTGCCAAGAGCACTTTTTAATATGCGCACCCAACCAGAGTGACGGGAGGAGCACATTTCAGAAAACGTGCTCAGCTCGTCGAGAATATGCGATTTAAGCAATAAAATTAAAAATGCACCCAAAACCTAAACCAAACGTTGCAGGTGGTTATTTCTTCATGCGCAATGGTCAACGCGGCACTCTCTAGCTGCCAAGAGCACTTTTTACTATGCGCACCCAACCAGAGTGACGGGAGGAGCACATTTCAGAAAACATGCTCAGCTCGTCGAGAAAATGCGATTTAAGCAATAAAATTAAAAATGCACCTAAAACGTAAACCAAACGTTGCAGATGGTCATTTCTTCATGCGCAGTGGTCAACGCGGCACTCTCTAGCTGCCAAGAGCACTTTTTACTATGCGCACCCAACCAGAGTGACGGGAGGAGCACATTTCAGAAAACGTGCTCAGCTCGTCGAGAAAATGCGATTTAAGCAATACAATTAAAAATGCACCTAAAACCTAAACCAAACGTTGCAGATGGTCATTTCTTCATGCGCAGTGGTCAACGCGGCACTCTCTAGCTGCCAAGAGCACTTTTTACTATGCGCACCCAACCAGAGTGACGGGAGGAGCACATTTCAGAAAACGTGCTCAGCTTGTCGAGAAAATGCAATTTAAGCAATAAAATTAAAAATGCACCTAAAACCTAAACCAAACGTTGCAGATGGTAATTTCTTCATGCGCAGTGGTCAACGCGGCACTCTCTAGCTGCCAAGAGCACTTTTTACTATGCGCACCCAACAAGAGTGACGGGAGGAGCACATTTCAGAAAACGTGCTCAGCTCGTCGAGAAAATGCGATTTAAGCAATAAAATTAAAAATGCACCTAAAACCTAAACCAAACTTGCAGGTGGTTATTTCTTCGTGTGCAGTGGTCAACGCGGCACTCTGTAGCTGCCAAGAGCACTTTTTACTATGCGCACCCAACCAGAGTGACGGGAGGAGCACATTTCAGAAAACGTGCTCAGCTCGCCGAGAAAATGCGATTTAAGCAATAAAATTAAAAATGCACCTAAAACCTAAACCAAACGTTGCAGATGGTCATTTCTTCATGCGCAGGGGTCAACGCGGCACTCTCTAGCTGCCAAGAGCACTTTTTACTTTGCGCATCCAACAAGAGTGACGGGAGGAGCACATTTCAGAAAACGTGCTCAGCTCGTCCAGAAAATGCGATTTAAGCAATAAAATTAAAAATGCACCCAAAACCTAAACCAAACGTTTCAGGTGGTTATTTCTTCATGCGCAGTGGTCAATGCGGCACTCTCTAGCTGCCAAGAGCACTTTTTACTATGCGCACCCAACCAGAGTGACGGGAGGAGCACATTTCAGAAAACGTGCTCAGCTCGACGAGAAAATGCGATTTAAGCAATAAAATTAAAAATGCACCTAAAACCTAAACCAAACGTTGCAGGTGGTTATTTCTTCATGCGCAGTGGTCAACGCGGCACTCTCTAGCTGCCAAGAGCACTTTTTACTATGCGCACCCAACCAGAGTGACGGGAGGAGCACATTTCAGAAAACGTCGTCAGCTCGTCGAGAAAATGCGATTTAAGCAATAAAATTAAAAATGTACCTAAAACCTAAACCAAACGTTGCAGGTGGTTATTTCTTCATGCGCAGTGGTCAACGCGGCACTCTGTAGCTGCCAAGAGCACTTTTTACTATGCGCACCCAACCAGAGTGACGGGAGGAGCACATTTCAGAAAACGTGCTCAGCTCGTCGAGAAAACGCGATTTAAGCAATAAAATTAAAAATGCACCTAAAACCTAAACCAAACGTTGCAGGTTGTTATTTCTTCATGCACAGTGGTCAACGCGGCACTCTCTAGCTGCCAAGAGCACTTTTTACTATGCGCACCCAACCAGAGTGACGGGAGGAGCACATTTCAGAAAACGTGCTCAGCTCGTCGAGAAAATGCGATTTAAGCAATAAAATTAAAAATGCACCTAAAACCTAAACCAAACGTTGCAGATGGTCATTTCTTCATGCGCAGTGGTCAACGCGGCACTCTCTAGCTGCCAAGAGCACTTTTTACTAAGCGCACCCAACCAGAGTGACGGGAGGAGCACATTTCAGAAAACGTGCTCAGCTCGTCGAGAAAATGCGATTTAAGCAATAAAATTAAAAATGCACCTAAAACCTAAACCAAACGTTGCAGGTGGTTATTTCTTCATGCGCAGTGGCCAACGCGGCACTCTGTAGCTGCCAAGAGCACTTTTTACTATGCTCACCCAACCAGAGTGACGGGAGGAGCACATTTCAGAAAACGTGCTCAGCTCGTCGAGAAAATGCGATTTAACCGATAAAATTAAAAATGCACCTAAAACCTAAACCAAACGTTGCAGATGGTCATTTCTTCATGCGCAGTGGTCAACGCGGAACTCTCTAGCTGCCAAGAGCACTTTTTACTATGCGCACCCAACAAGAGTGACGGGAGGAGCACATTTCAGAAAACGTGCTGAGCTCGTCGAGAAAATGCGATTTAAGCAATACAATTAAAAATGCACCCAAAACCTAAACCAAACGTTGCAGATGGTCATTTCTTCATGCGCAGTGGTCAACGCGGCACTCTCTAGCTGCCAAGAGCACTTTTTATTATGCGCACCCAACCAGAGTGACGGGAGGAGCACATTTCAGAAAACGTGCTCAGCTCGACGAGAAAATGCGATTTAAGCAATAAAATTAAAAATGCACCCAAAACCTAAACCAAACGTTGCAGGTGGTTATTTCTTCATGCGCAGTGGTCAACGCGGCACTCTCTAGCTGCCAAGAGCACTTTTTACTATGCGCACCCAACCAGAGTGACGGGAGGAGCACATTTCAGAAAACGTGCTCAGCTCGTCGAGAAAATGCGATTTAAGCAATCAAATTAAAAATGCACCTAAAACCTAAAACAAACGTTGCACGTGGTTATTTCTTTATGCGCAGTGGTCAACGCGGCACTCTCTAGCTGCCAAGAGCACTTTTTACTATGCACACCCAACCAGAGTGACGGGAGGAGCACATTTCTGAAAACGTGCTCAGCTCGACGAGAAAATGCGATTTAAGCAATAAAATTAAAAATGCACCCAAAACCTAAACCAAACGTTGCAGATGGTCATTTCTTCATGCGGAGTGGTCAACGCGGCACTCTCTAGCTGCCAAGAGCACTTTTTACTATGCGCACTCAACCAGAGTAACGGGAGGAGAACATTTCAGAAAACGTGCTCAGCTCGTCGAGAAAATGCGATTTAAGCAATAAAATTAAAAATGCACCCAAAACCTAAACCAAACGTTGCAGGTGTTTTTTTCTTCATGCGCAGTGGTCAACGCGGCACTCTCTAGCTGCCAAGAGCACTTTTTACTATGCGCACCCAACCAGAGTGACGGGAAGAGCACATTTCAGAAAACGTGCTCAGCTCGACGAGAAAATGCGATTTAAGCAATAAAATTAAAAATGCACCCACAACCTAAAACAAACGTTGCACGTGGTTATTTCTTCATGCGCAGTGGTCAACGCGGCACTCTCTAGCTGCCAAGAGCACTTTTTACTATGCGCACCCAACCAGAGTGACGGGAGGAGCACATTTCAGAAAACGTGCTCAGCTCGTCGAGAAAATGCGATTTAAGCAATAAAATTAAAAATGCACCTAAAACCTAAACCAAACGTTGCGGGTGGTTATTTCTTCATGCGCAGTGGTCAACGCGGCACTCTCTAGCTGCCAAGAGCACTTTTTACTAAGTGCACCCAACCAGAGTGACGGGAGGAGCACATTTCAGAAAACGTGCTCAGCTCGTCGAGAAAATGCGATTTAAGCAATAAAATTAAAAATGCACCTAAAACCTAAAGCAAACGTTGCAGGTGGTTATTTCTTCATGCGCAGTGGTCAACACGGCACTCTCTAGCTGCCAAGAGCACTTTTTACTATGCGCACCCAACAAGAGTGACGGGAGGAGCACATTTCAGAAAACGTGCTCAGCTCGTCGAGAAAATGCGATTTAAGCAATAACATTAAAAATGCACCCAAAACCTAAACCAAACGTTGCAGGTGGTTATTTCTTCATGCGCAGTGGTCAACGCGGCACTCTCTAGCTGCCAAGAGCACTTTTTACTATGCGCACCCAACCAGAGTGACGGGAGGAGCACATTTCAGAAAACGTGCTCAGCTCGTCGAGAAAATGCGATTTAAGCAATAAAATTAAAAATGCACCTAAAACCTAAACCAAACGTTGCGGGTGGTTATTTCTTCATGCGCAGTGGTCAACGCGGCACTCTCTAGCTGCCAAGAGCACTTTTTACTAAGCGCACCCAACCAGAGTGACGGGAGGAGCACATTTCAGAAAACGTGCTCAGCTCGTCGAGAAAATGCGATTTAAGCAATAAAATTAAAAAATGCACCTAAAACCTAAACCAAACGTTGCAGGTGGTTATTTCTTCATGCGCAGTGGCCAACGCGGCACTCTCTAGCTGCCAAGAGCAATTTTTACTATGCTCACTCAACCAGAGTGACGGGAGGAGCACATTTCAGAAAACGTGCTCAGCTCGTCGAGAAAATGCGATTTAAGCAATAAAATTAAAAATGCACCTAAAACCTAAACCGAACGTTGCAGGTGGTTATTTATTCATGCGCAATGGTCAACGCGGCACTCTCTAGCTGCCAAGAGCACTTCTTACTATGCGCACCCAACCAGAGTGACGGGAGGAGCACATTTCAGAAAACGTGCTCAGCTCGTCGAGAAAATGCGATTTAAGCAATACAATTAAAAATGCACCTAAAACCTAAACCAAACGTTGCAGATGGGCATTTCTTCATGCGCAGTGGTCAACGCGGCACTCTCTAGCTGCCAAGAGCACTTTTTACTATGCGCACTCAACCAGAGTGACGGGAGGAGCACATTTCAGAAAACGTGCTCAGCTCGTCCAGAAAATGCGATTTAAGCAATAAAATTAAAAATGCACCTAAAACCTAAACCAAACGTTGCAGATGGTCATTTCTTCATGCGCAGTGGTCAACGCGGCACTCTCTAGCTGCCAAGAGCACTTTTTACTATGCGCATCCAACAAGAGTGACGGGAGGAGCACATTTCAGAAAACGTGCTCAGCTCGTCCAGAAAATGCGATTTAAGCAATAAAATTAAAAATGCACCCAAAACCTAAACCAAACGTTTCAGGTGGTTATTTCTTCATACGCAGTGGTGAACGCGGCACTCTCTAGCTGCCAAGAGCGCTTTTTACTATGCGCACCCAACCAGAGTGACGGGAGAAGCACATTTCAGAAAACGTGCTCAGCTCGTCGAGAAAATGCGATTTAAGCAATAAAATTAAAAATGCACCTAAAACCTAAACCAAACGTTGGGGGTGGTTATTTCTTCATGTGCAGCAGTCAACGCGGCACTCTCTAGCTGCCAAGAGCACTTTTTACTATGCGCACCCAACCAGAGTGACGGGGAGGAGCACATTTCAGAAAACGTGCTGAGCTCGTCGAGAAAATGCGATTTAAGCAATAAAATTAAAAATGCACCTAAAACCTAAAGCAAACGTTGCAGGTGGTTATTTCTTCATGCGCAGTGGTCAACACGGCACTCTCTAGCTGCCAAGAGCACTTTTTACTATGCGCACCCAACAAGAGTGACGGGAGGAGCACATTTCAGAAAACGTGCTCAGCTCGTCGAGAAAATGCGATTTAAGCAATAACATTAAAAATGCACCCAAAACCTAAACCAAACGTTGCAGGTGGTTATTTCTTCATGCGCAGTGGTCAACGCGGCACTCTCTAGCTGCCAAGAGCACTTTTTACTATGCGCACCCAACCAGAGTGACGGGAGGAGCACATTTCAGAAAACGTGCTCAGCTCGTCGAGAAAATGCGATTTAAACAATAAAATTAAAAATGCACCCAAAACCTAAACCAAACGTTGCAGATGGTCATTTCTTCATGAGCAGTGGTCAACGCGGCACTCTCTAGCTGCCAAGAGCACTTTTTACTATGCGCACCCAACCAGAGTGACGGGAGGAGCACATTTCAGAAAACGTACTCAGCTCGACGAGAAAATGCGATTTAAGCAATAAAATTAAAAATGCACCTAAAACCTAAAACAAACGTTGCAGGTGGTTATTTCTTCATGCGCAATGGTCAACGCGGCACTCTCTAGCTGCCAAGAGCACTTTTTACTATGCGCACCCAACCAGAGTGACGGGAGGAGCACATTTCAGAAAACGTGCTCAGCTCGTCGAGAAAATGCGATTTAAGCAATAAAATTAAAAATGCACCTAAAACCTATACCAAACGTTGCAGATGGGCATTTCTTCATGCGCAGTGGTCAACGCGGCACTCTCTAGCTGCCAAGAGCACTTTTTACTATGCGCACCCAACCAGAGTGACGGGAGGAGCACATTTCAGAAAACGTGCTCAGCTCGTCCAGAAAATGCGATTTAAGCAATAAAATTAAAAATGCACCCAAAACCTAAACCGAACGTTGCAGGTGATTATTTCTTCATGCGCAGTGGTCAACGCGGCACTCTCTAGCTGCCAAGAGCAGTTTTTACTATGCGCACCCAACCAGAGTGACGGGAGGAGCACATTTCAGAAAACGTGCTCAGCTCGTCGAGAAAATGCGATTTAAGCAATAAAATTAAAAATGCACCTAAAACCTAAACCAAACGTTGCAGGTGGTTATTTCTTCATGCGCAATGGTCAACGCGGCACTCTCTAGCTGCCAAGAACACTTTTTACTATGCGCACCCAACCAGAGTGACGGGAGGAGCACATTTCAGAAAACGTGCTCAGCTCGTCGAAAAAATGCGATTTAAGCAATAAAATTAAAAATGCACCCAAAACCTAAACCAAACGTTGCAGATGGTCATTTCTTCATTGCGCAGTGGTCAACGCGGCACTCTCTAGCTGCCAAGAGCACTTTTTACTATGCACACCCAACCAGAGTGACGGGAGGAGCACATTTCTGAAAACGTGCTCAGCTCGACGAGAAAATGCGATTCAAGCAATAAAATTAAAAATGCACCCAAAACCTAAAACAAACGTTGCACGTGGTTATTTCTTCATGCGCAGTGGTCAACGCGGCACTCTCTAGCTGCCAAGAGCACTTTTTACTATGCACACCCAACCAGAGTGACGGGAGGAGCACATTTCAGAAAACGTGCTCAGCTCGTCGAGAAAATGCGATTTAAGCAATAAGATTAAAAATGCACCCAAAACCTAAACCAAACGTTGCAGGTGGTTATTTCTTCATGCGCAGTGGCCAACGCGGCACTCTCTAGCTGCCAAGGGCACTTTTTACTATGCGCACCCAACCAGAGTGACGGGAGGAGCACATTTCAGAAAACATGCTCAGCTCGTCGAGAAAATGCGATTTAAGCAATAAAATTAAAAATGCACCTAAAACCTAAACCAAACGTTGCAGATGGTCATTTCTTCATGCGCAGTGGTCAACGCGGCACTATCTAGCTGCCAAGAGCACTTTTTACTATGCGCACCCAACCAGAGTGACGGGAGGAGCACATTTCAGAAAACGTGCTCAGCTCGTCGAGAAAATGCGATTTAAGCAATAAAATTAAAAATGCACCCAAAACCTAAACCAAACGATGCAGGTGGTTATTTCTTCATGCGCAGTGGTGAACGCGGCACTCTCTAGCTGCCAAGAGCGCTTTTTACTATGCGCACCCAACCAGAGTGACGGGAGAAGCACATTTCAGAAAACGTGCTCAGCTCGTCGAGAAAATGCGATTTAAGCAATAAAATTAAAAATGCACCTAAAACCTAAACCAAACGTTGGGGGTGGTTATTTCTTCATGTGCAGCAGTCAACGCGGCACTCTCTAGCTGCCAAGAGCACTTTTTACTATGCGCACCCAACCAGAGTGACGGGAGGAGCACATTTCAGAAAACGTGCTCAGCTCGTCGAGAAAATGCGATTTAAGCAATAAAATTAAAAATGCACCTAAAACCTAAAGCAAACGTTGCAGGTGGTTATTTCTTCATGCGCAGTGGTCAACGCAGCACTCTCTAGCTGCCAAGAGCACTTTTTACTATGCGCACCCAACCAGAGTGACGGGAGGAGCACATTTCAGAAAACGTGCTCAGCTTGTCGAGAAAATGCGATTTAAGCAATAAAATTAAAAATGCACCTAAAACCTAAACCGAACGTTGCAGATGGTCATTTCTTCATGCGCAGTGGTCAACGTGGCACTCTCTAGCTGCCAAGAGCACTTTTTACTATGCGGACCCAACCAGAGTGACGGGAGGAGCACATTTCAGAAAACGTGCTAAGCTCGTCGAGAAAATGCGATTTAAGCAATAAAATTAAAAATGCACCTAAAACCTAAACCAAACGTTGCAGGTGGTTATTTCTTCATGCGCAGCGGTCAACGCGGCACTCTCTAGCTGCCAAGAGCACTTTTTACTATGCGCACCCAACCAGAGTGACGGGAGGAGCACATTTCAGAAAACGTGCTCAGCTCGTCGAGAAAATGCGATTTAAGCAATAAAATTAAAAATGCACCTAAAACCTAAACCAAACGTTGCAGGTGGTTATTTCTTCATGCGCAGCGGTCAACGCGGCACTCTCTAGCTGCCAAGAGCACTTTATACTATGCGCACACAACCAGAGTGAAGGGAGGAGCACATTTCAGAAAACGTGCTCAGCTCGTCGAGAAAATGCGATTTAAGCAATAAAATTAAAAATGCACCTAAAACCTAAACCAAACTTTGCAGGTGGTTATTTCTTCATGCGCAGTGGTCAACGCGGCACTCTCTAGCTGCCAAGAGCACTTTTTACTATGCGCACCCGACCAGAGTGACGGGAGGAGCACATTTCAGAAAACGTGCTCAGCTCGTCGAGAAAATGCGATTTAAGCAATAAAATTAAAAATGCACCTAAAACCTAAACCAAACGTTGCGGGTGGTTATTTCTTCATGCGCAGTGGTCAACGCGGCACTCTCTAGCTGCCAAGAGCACTTTTTACTATGCGCACCCAACCAGAGTGACGGGAGGAGCACATTCCAGAAAACGTGCTCAGCTCGTCGAGAAAATGCGATTTAAGCAATAAAATTAAAAATGCACCTAAAACCTAAACCAAACGTTGCAGGTGGTTATTTATTCATGCGCAGTGGTCAACGCGGCACTCTCTAGCTGCCAAGAGCACTTTTTACTATGCACACCCAAACAGAGTGACGGGAGGAGCACATTCCAGAAAACGTGCTCAGCTCGTCGAGAAAATGCAATTTAAGCAATAAAATTAAAAATGCACCCAAAACCTAAACCAAACGTTGCAGATGGTCATTTCTTCGTGCACATTGGTCAACGCGGCACTCTCTAGCTGCCAAGAGCACTTTTTACTATGCGCACCCAACCAGAAAGACGGGAGGAGCACATTTCAGAAAACATGCTCAGCTCGTCGAGAAAATGCGATTTAAGCAATAAAATTAAAAATGCACCTAAAACCTAAACCAAACGTTGCAGATGGTCATTTCTTCATGCGCAGTGGTCAACGCGGCACTCTCTACCTGCCAAGAGCACTTTTTACTATGCGCACCCAACCAGAGTGACGGGAGGAGCACATTTCAGAAAACGTGCTCAGCTCGTCCAGAAAATTCGATTTAAGCAATAAAATTAAAAATGCACCCAAAACCTAAACCAAACGTTGCAGATGGTCATTTCTTCATGCGCAGTGGTCAACGCGGCACTCTCTAGCTGCCAAGAGCACTTTTTACTATGCGCACCCAACCAGAGTGACGGGAGGAGCATATTTCAGAAAACGTGCTCAGCTCGTCGAGAAAATGCGATTTAAGCAATAAAATTAAAAATGCACCTAAAACCTAAACCAAACGCTGCAGATGGTTATTTCTTCATGCGCAGTGGTCAACGCGGCACTCTCTAGCTGCCAAGAGCACTTTTTACTATGCGCACCCAACCAGAGTGACGGGAGGAGCACATTTCAGAAAACGTGCTCGGCTCGTCGAGAAAATGCGATTTAAGCAATAAAATTAAAAATGCACCTAAAACCTAAACCAAACGTTGCAGATGGTCATTTCTTCATGCGCAGTGGTCAACGCGGCACTCTCTAGCTGCCAAGAGCACTTTTTACTATGCGCACCCAACCAAAGTGACGGGAGGAGCACATTTCAGAAAACGTGCTCAGCTCGTCCAGAAAATGCGATTTAAGCAATAAAATTAAAAATGCACCCAAAACCTAAACCAAACGTTGCAGGTTGTTATTTCTTCATGCGCAGTGGTCAACGCGGCACTCTCTAGCTGCCAAGAGCACTTTTTACTATGCGCACCCAACCAGAGTGACGGAAGGAGCACATTTCAGAAAACGTGCTCAGCTCGTCGAGAAAATGCGATTTAAGCAATAAAATTAAAAATGCACCTAAAACCTAAACCAAACGTTGCAGATGGTCATTTCTTCATGCGCAGTGGTCAACGCGGCACTCTCTACCTGCCAAGAGCACTTTTTACTATGCGCACCCAACCAGAGTGACGGGAGGAGCACATTTCAGAAAACGTGCTCAGCTCGTCCAGAAAATGCGATTTAAGCAATAAAATTAAAAATGCACCCAAAACCTAAACCAAACGTTGCAGATGGTCATTTCTTCATGCGCAGTGGTCAACGCGGCACTCTCTAGCTGCCAAGAGCACTTTTTACTATGCACACCCAACCAGAGTGACGGGAGGAGCACATTTCAGAAAACGTGCTCAGCTCGTCGAGAAAATGCGATTTAAGCAATAAAAATAAAAATGCACCTTAAACCTAAACCAAACGTTGCAGGTGGTTATTTCTTCATGCGCAGTGGTCAACGCGGCACTCTCTAGCTGCCAAGAGCACTTTTTACTATGCGCACCCAACCAGAGTGACGGGAGGAGCATATTTCAGAAAACGTACTCAGCTCGTCGAGAAAATGCGATTTAAGCAATAAAATTAAAAATGCACCTAAAACCTAAACCAAACGCTGCAGATGGTTATTTCTTCATGCGCAGTGGTCAACGCGGCACTCTCTAGCTGCCAAGAGCACTTTTTACTATGCGCACCCAACCAGAGTGACGGGAGGAGCACATTTCAGAAAACGTGCTCGGCTCGTCGAGAAAATGCGATTTAAGCAATAAAATTAAAAATGCACCTAAAACCTAAACCAAACGTTGCAGATGGTCATTTCTTCATGCGCAGTGGTCAACGCGGCACTCTCTAGCTGCCAAGAGCACTTTTTACTATGCGCACCCAACCAAAGTGACGGGAGGAGCACATTTCAGAAAACGTGCTCAGCTCGTCCAGAAAATGCGATTTAAGCAATAAAATTAAAAATGCACCCAAAACCTAAACCAAACGTTGCAGGTGGTTATTTCTTCATGCGCAGTGGTCAACGCGGCACTCTCTAGCTGCCAAGAGAACCTTTTACTATGCGCACCCAACCAGAGTGACGGGAGGAGCACATTTCAGAAAACGTGCTCAGCTCGTCGAGAAAATGCGATTTAAGCAATACAATTAAAAATGCACCTAAAACCTAAACCAAACTTGCAGGTGGTTATTTCTTAATGTGCAGTGGTCAACGCGGCACTCTCTAGCTGCCAAGAGCACTTTTTACTATGCGCACCCAACCAGAGTGACGGGAGGAGCACATTTCAGAAAACGTGCTCAGCTCGTCGAGAAAATGCTATTTAAGCAATAAAATTAAAAATGCACCTAAAACCTAAACCTAACGTTGCAGGTGGTTATTTCTTCATGCACAGTGGTCAACGCGGCACTCTCTAGTTACCAAGAGCACTTTTTACTATGCGCACCCAACCAGAGTGACGGGAGGAGCACATTTCAGAAAACGTGCTCAGCTCGTCGAGAAAATGCGATTTAAGCAATAAAATTAAAAATGCACCTAAAACCTAAACCAAACGTTGCAGATGGTCATTTCTTCATGCGCAGTGGTCAACGCGGCACTCTCTACCTGCCAAGAGCACTCTTTACTATGCGCACCCAACCAGAGTGACGGGAGGAGCACATTTCAGAAAACGTGCTCAGCTCGTCCAGAAAATGCGATTTAAGCAATAAAATTAAAAATGCACCCAAAACCTAAACCAAACGTTGCAGATGGTCATTTCTTCATGCGCAGTGGTCAACGCGGCACTCTCTAGCTGCCAAGAGCACTTTTTACTATGCACACCCAACCAGAGTGACGGGAGGAGCACATTTCAGAAAACGTGCTCAGCTCGTCGAGAAAATGCAATTTAAGCAATAAAATTAAAAATGCACCTAAAACCTAAACCAAACGTTGCAGGTGGTTATTTCTTCATGCGCAATGGTCAACGCGGCACTCTCTAGCTGCCAAGAGCACTTTTTACTATGCGCACCCAACCAGAGTGACGGGAGGAGCACATTTCAGAAAACGTGCTCAGCTCGTCGAGAAAATGCGATTTAAGCAATAAAATTAAAAATGCACCCAAAACCTAAACCAAACGTTGCAAGTGGTTATTTCTTCATGCGCAGTGGTCAACGCGAAACTCTCTAGCTGCCAAGAGCACTTTTTACTATGCGCACCCAACCAGAGTGACGGGAGGAGCACATTTCAGAAAACGTGCTCAGCTCGTCGAGAAAATGCGATTTAAGCAATAAAATTAAAAATGCACCCAAAACCTAAACCAAACGTTGCAAGTGGTTATTTCTTCATGCGCAGTGGTCAACGCGGCACTCTCTAGCTGCCAAGAGCACTTTTTACTATGCACACCCAACCAGAGTGACGGGAGGAGCACATTTCAGAAAACGTGCTCAGCTCGTCGAGAAAATGCGATTTAAGCAATAAAATTAAAAATGCACCTAAAACCTAAACCAAACGTTGCAGGTGGTTATTTCTTCATGCGCAGTGGTCAACGCGGCACTCTCTAGCTGCCAAGAGCACTTTTTACTATGCGCACCCAACCAGAGTGACGGGAGGAGCACATTTCAGAAAACGTGCTCAGCTCGTCGAGAATATGCGATTTAAGCAATAAAATTAAAAATGCACCTAAAACCTAAACCAAACGTTGCAGATGGTCATTTCTTCATGCGCAGTGGTCAACGCGGCACTCTCTAGCTGCCAAGAGCACTTTTTAATATGCGCACCCAACCAGAGTGACGGGAGGAGCACATTTCAGAAAACGTGCTCAGCTCATCCAGAAAATGCGATTTAAGCAATAAAATTAAAAATGCACCCAAAACCTAAACCAAACGTTGCAGGTGGTTATTTCTTCATGCGCAGTGGTCAACGCGGCACTCTCTAGCTGCCAAGAGCACTTTTTACTATGCGCACCCAACCAGAGTGACGGGAGGAGCACATTTCAGAAAACGTGCTCAGCTCGTCGAGAAAATGCGATTTAAGCAATAAAATTAAAAATGCACCTAAAACCTAAACCAAACGTTGCAGGTGGTTATTTCTTCATGCGCAGCAGTCAACGCGGCACTCTCTAGCTGCCAAGAGCACTTTTTACTATGTGCACCCAACCAGAGTGACGGGAGGAGCACGTTTCGGAAAACGTGCTCAGCTCGTCGAGAAAATGCGATTTAAGCAATAAAATTAAAAATGCACCTAAAACCTAAACCAAACGTTGCAGGTGGTTATTTCTTCATGCGCAGTGGTCAACGCGGCACTCTCTAGCTGCCAAGAGCACTTTTTACTATGCGCACCCAACCAGAGTGACGGGAGGAGCACATTTCAGAAAACGTGCTCAGCTCGTCGAGAAAATGCGATTTAAGCAATAAAATTAAAAATGCACCTAAAACCTAAACCAAACGCTGCAGATGGTCATTTCTTCATGCGCAGTGGTCAACGCGGCACTCTCTAGCTGCCAAGACCACTTTTTACTATGCGCACTCAACCAGAGTGACGGGAGGAGCACATTTCAGAAAACGTGCTCAGCTCGTCGAGAAAATGCGATTTAACCGATAAAATTAAAAATGCACCTAAAACCTAAACCAAACGTTGCAGGTGGTTATTTCTTCATGCGCAGTGTTCAACGCGGCACTCTCTAGCTGCCAAGAGCACTTTTTACTATGCGCACCCAACCAGAGTGACGGGAGGAGCACATTTCAGAAAACGTGCTCAGCTCGTCGAGAAAATGCGATTTAAGCAATAAAATTAAAAATGCACCTAAAACCTAAACCAAACGTTGCGGGTGGTTATTTCTTCATGCGCAGCAGTCAACGCGGCACTCTCTAGCTGCCAAGAGCACTTTTTAATATGCGCACCCAACCAGAGTGACGGGAGGAGCACATTTCAGAAAACGTGCTCAGCTCGTCGAGAATATGCGATTTAAGCAATAAAATTAAAAATGCACCCAAAACCTAAACCAAACGTTGCAGGTGGTTATTTCTTCATGCGCAATGGTCAACGCGGCACTCTCTAGCTGCCAAGAGCACTTTTTACTATGCGCACCCAACCAGAGTGACGGGAGGAGCACATTTCAGAAAACATGCTCAGCTCGTCGAGAAAATGCGATTTAAGCAATAAAATTAAAAATGCACCTAAAACGTAAACCAAACGTTGCAGATGGTCATTTCTTCATGCGCAGTGGTCAACGCGGCACTCTCTAGCTGCCAAGAGCACTTTTTACTATGCGCACCCAACCAGAGTGACGGGAGGAGCACATTTCAGAAAACGTGCTCAGCTCGTCGAGAAAATGCGATTTAAGCAATACAATTAAAAATGCACCTAAAACCTAAACCAAACGTTGCAGATGGTCATTTCTTCATGCGCAGTGGTCAACGCGGCACTCTCTAGCTGCCAAGAGCACTTTTTACTATGCGCACCCAACCAGAGTGACGGGAGGAGCACATTTCAGAAAACGTGCTCAGCTTGTCGAGAAAATGCAATTTAAGCAATAAAATTAAAAATGCACCTAAAACCTAAACCAAACGTTGCAGATGGTAATTTCTTCATGCGCAGTGGTCAACGCGGCACTCTCTAGCTGCCAAGAGCACTTTTTACTATGCGCACCCAACAAGAGTGACGGGAGGAGCACATTTCAGAAAACGTGCTCAGCTCGTCGAGAAAATGCGATTTAAGCAATAAAATTAAAAATGCACCTAAAACCTAAACCAAACTTGCAGGTGGTTATTTCTTCGTGTGCAGTGGTCAACGCGGCACTCTGTAGCTGCCAAGAGCACTTTTTACTATGCGCACCCAACCAGAGTGACGGGAGGAGCACATTTCAGAAAACGTGCTCAGCTCGCCGAGAAAATGCGATTTAAGCAATAAAATTAAAAATGCACCTAAAACCTAAACCAAACGTTGCAGATGGTCATTTCTTCATGCGCAGTGGTCAACGCGGCACTCTCTAGCTGCCAAGAGCACTTTTTACTTTGCGCATCCAACAAGAGTGACGGGAGGAGCACATTTCAGAAAACGTGCTCAGCTCGTCCAGAAAATGCGATTTAAGCAATAAAATTAAAAATGCACCCAAAACCTAAACCAAACGTTTCAGGTGGTTATTTCTTCATGCGCAGTGGTCAATGCGGCACTCTCTAGCTGCCAAGAGCACTTTTTACTATGCGCACCCAACCAGAGTGACGGGAGGAGCACATTTCAGAAAACGTGCTCAGCTCGACGAGAAAATGCGATTTAAGCAATAAAATTAAAAATGCACCTAAAACCTAAACCAAACGTTGCAGGTGGTTATTTCTTCATGCGCAGTGGTCAACGCGGCACTCTCTAGCTGCCAAGAGCACTTTTTACTATGCGCACCCAACCAGAGTGACGGGAGGAGCACATTTCAGAAAACGTCGTCAGCTCGTCGAGAAAATGCGATTTAAGCAATAAAATTAAAAATGTACCTAAAACCTAAACCAAACGTTGCAGGTGGTTATTTCTTCATGCGCAGTGGTCAACGCGGCACTCTGTAGCTGCCAAGAGCACTTTTTACTATGCGCACCCAACCAGAGTGACGGGAGGAGCACATTTCAGAAAACGTGCTCAGCTCGTCGAGAAAACGCGATTTAAGCAATAAAATTAAAAATGCACCTAAAACCTAAACCAAACGTTGCAGGTTGTTATTTCTTCATGCACAGTGGTCAACGCGGCACTCTCTAGCTGCCAAGAGCACTTTTTACTATGCGCACCCAACCAGAGTGACGGGAGGAGCACATTTCAGAAAACGTGCTCAGCTCGTCGAGAAAATGCGATTTAAGCAATAAAATTAAAAATGCACCTAAAACCTAAACCAAACGTTGCAGATGGTCATTTCTTCATGCGCAGTGGTCAACGCGGCACTCTCTAGCTGCCAAGAGCACTTTTTACTAAGCGCACCCAACCAGAGTGACGGGAGGAGCACATTTCAGAAAACGTGCTCAGCTCGTCGAGAAAATGCGATTTAAGCAATAAAATTAAAAATGCACCTAAAACCTAAACCAAACGTTGCAGGTGGTTATTTCTTCATGCGCAGTGGCCAACGCGGCACTCTGTAGCTGCCAAGAGCACTTTTTACTATGCTCACCCAACCAGAGTGACGGGAGGAGCACATTTCAGAAAACGTGCTCAGCTCGTCGAGAAAATGCGATTTAACCGATAAAATTAAAAATGCACCTAAAACCTAAACCAAACGTTGCAGATGGTCATTTCTTCATGCGCAGTGGTCAACGCGGAACTCTCTAGCTGCCAAGAGCACTTTTTACTATGCGCACCCAACAAGAGTGACGGGAGGAGCACATTTCAGAAAACGTGCTGAGCTCGTCGAGAAAATGCGATTTAAGCAATACAATTAAAAATGCACCCAAAACCTAAACCAAACGTTGCAGATGGTCATTTCTTCATGCGCAGTGGTCAACGCGGCACTCTCTAGCTGCCAAGAGCACTTTTTATTATGCGCACCCAACCAGAGTGACGGGAGGAGCACATTTCAGAAAACGTGCTCAGCTCGACGAGAAAATGCGATTTAAGCAATAAAATTAAAAATGCACCCAAAACCTAAACCAAACGTTGCAGGTGGTTATTTCTTCATGCGCAGTGGTCAACGCGGCACTCTCTAGCTGCCAAGAGCACTTTTTACTATGCGCACCCAACCAGAGTGACGGGAGGAGCACATTTCAGAAAACGTGCTCAGCTCGTCGAGAAAATGCGATTTAAGCAATCAAATTAAAAATGCACCTAAAACCTAAAACAAACGTTGCACGTGGTTATTTCTTTATGCGCAGTGGTCAACGCGGCACTCTCTAGCTGCCAAGAGCACTTTTTACTATGCACACCCAACCAGAGTGACGGGAGGAGCACATTTCTGAAAACGTGCTCAGCTCGACGAGAAAATGCGATTTAAGCAATAAAATTAAAAATGCACCCAAAACCTAAACCAAACGTTGCAGATGGTCATTTCTTCATGCGGAGTGGTCAACGCGGCACTCTCTAGCTGCCAAGAGCACTTTTTACTATGCGCACCCAACCAGAGTAACGGGAGGAGAACATTTCAGAAAACGTGCTCAGCTCGTCGAGAAAATGCGATTTAAGCAATAAAATTAAAAATGCACCCAAAACCTAAACCAAACGTTGCAGGTGTTTTTTTCTTCATGCGCAGTGGTCAACGCGGCACTCTCTAGCTGCCAAGAGCACTTTTTACTATGCGCAACAACCAAAGTGACGGGAGGAGCAAATTTCAGAAAACGTGCTCAGCTCGTCGAGAAAATGCGATTTAAGCAATAAAATTAAAAATGCACCTAAAACCTAAACCAAACGTTGCAGGTGGTTATTTCTTCATGCGCAGTGGTCAACGCGGCACTCTCTAGCTGCCAAGAGCACTTTTTACTATGCGCACCCAACCAGAGTGACGGGAGGAGCATATTTCAGAAAACGTGCTCAGCTCGTCGAGAAAATGCGATTTAAGCAATGAAATTAAAAATGCACCTAAAACCTAAACCAAACGCTGCAGATGGTTATTTCTTCATGCGCAGTGGTCAACGCGGCACTCTCTAGCTGCCAAGAGCACTTTTTACTATGCGCACCCAACCAGAGTGACGGGAGGAGCACATTTCAGAAAACGTGCTCAGCTCGTCGAGAAAATGCGATTTAAGCAATAAAATTAAAAATGCACCCAAAACCTAAACCAAACGTTGCAGATGGTAATTTCTTCATGCGCAGTGGTCAACGCGGCACTCTCTAGCTGCCAAGAGCACTTTTTACTATGCGCACCCAACCAGAGTGACAGGAGGAGCACATTTCAGAAAACGTGCTCAGCTCGGCGAGAAAATGCGATTTAAGCAATAAAATTAAAAATGCACCCAAAACCTAAACTAAACGTTGCAGGCGGTTATTTCTTCATGCGCAGTGGTCAACGCGGCACTCTCTAGCTGCCAAGAGCACTTTTTACCATGCGCACCCAACCAGAGTGACGGGAGGAGCACATTTCAGAAAACGTGCTCAGCTCGTCGAGAAAATGCGATTTAAGCAATAAAATTAAAAATGCACCCAAAACCTAAACCAAACGTTGCAGGTGTTTTTTTCTTCATGCGCAGTGGTCAACGCGGCACTCTCTAGCTGCCAAGAGCACTTTTTACTATGCGCACCCAACCAGAGTGACGGGAGCAGCACATTTCAGAAAACGTGCTCGGCTCGTCGAGAAAATGCGATTTAAGCAATAAAATTAAAAATGCACATAAAACCTAAACCAAACGTTGCAGATGGTCATTTCTTCATGCGCAGTGGTCAACGCGGCACTCTCTAGCTGCCAAGAGCACTTTTTACTATGCGCACCCAACCAGAGTGACGGGAGGAGCACATTTCAGAAAACGTGCTCAGCTCGTCGAGAAAATGCGATTTAAGCAATAAAATTAAAAATGCACCTAAAACCTAAACCAAACGTTGCGGGTGGTTATTTCTTCATGCGCAGTGGTCAACGCGGCACTCTCTAGCTGCCAAGAGCACTTTTTACTAAGTGCACCCAACCAGAGTGACGGGAGGAGCACATTTCAGAAAACGTGCTCAGCTCGTCGAGAAAATGCGATTTAAGCAATAAAATTAAAAATGCACCTAAAACCTAAACCAAACGTTGCAGGTGGTTATTTCTTCATGCGCAGTGGCCAACGCGGCACTCTCTAGCTGCCAAGAGCAATTTTTACTATGCTCACCCAACCAGAGTGACGGGAGGAGCACATTTCAGAAAACGTGCTCAGCTCGTCGAGAAAATGCGATTTAAGCAATAAAATTAAAAATGCACCTAAAACCTAAACCAAACGTTGCAGGTGGTTATTTATTCATGCGCAATGGTCAACGCGGCACTCTCTAGCTGCCAAGAGCACTTCTTACTATGCGCACCCAACCAGAGTGACGGGAGGAGCACATTTCAGAAAACGTGCTCAGCTCGTCGAGAAAATGCGATTTAAGCAATACAATTAAAAATGCACCTAAAACCTAAACCAAACGTTGCAGATGGGCATTTCTTCATGCGCAGTGGTCAACGCGGCACTCTCTAGCTGCCAAGAGCACTTTTTACTATGCGCACTCAACCAGAGTGACGGGAGGAGCACATTTCAGAAAACGTGCTCAGCTCGTCCAGAAAATGCGATTTAAGCAATAAAATTAAAAATGCACCTAAAACCTAAACCAAACGTTGCAGATGGTCATTTCTTCATGCGCAGTGGTCAACGCGGCACTCTCTAGCTGCCAAGAGCACTTTTTACTATGCGCATCCAACAAGAGTGACGGGAGGAGCACATTTCAGAAAACGTGCTCAGCTCGTCCAGAAAATGCGATTTAAGCAATAAAATTAAAAATGCACCCAAAACCTAAACCAAACGTTTCAGGTGGTTATTTCTTCATGCGCAGTGGTGAACGCGGCACTCTCTAGCTGCCAAGAGCGCTTTTTACTATGCGCACCCAACCAGAGTGACGGGAGAAGCACATTTCAGAAAACGTGCTCAGCTCGTCGAGAAAATGCGATTTAAGCAATAAAATTAAAAATGCACCTAAAACCTAAACCAAACGTTGGGGGTGGTTATTTCTTCATGTGCAGCAGTCAACGCGGCACTCTCTAGCTGCCAAGAGCACTTTTTACTATGCGCACCCAACCAGAGTGACGGGGAGGAGCACATTTCAGAAAACGTGCTGAGCTCGTCGAGAAAATGCGATTTAAGCAATAAAATTAAAAATGCACCTAAAACCTAAAGCAAACGTTGCAGGTGGTTATTTCTTCATGCGCAGTGGTCAACACGGCACTCTCTAGCTGCCAAGAGCACTTTTTACTATGCGCACCCAACAAGAGTGACGGGAGGAGCACATTTCAGAAAACGTGCTCAGCTCGTCGAGAAAATGCGATTTAAGCAATAACATTAAAAATGCACCCAAAACCTAAACCAAACGTTGCAGGTGGTTATTTCTTCATGCGCAGTGGTCAACGCGGCACTCTCTAGCTGCCAAGAGCACTTTTTACTATGCGCACCCAACCAGAGTGACGGGAGGAGCACATTTCAGAAAACGTGCTCAGCTCGTCGAGAAAATGCGATTTAAGCAATAAAATTAAAAATGCACCTAAAACCTAAACCAAACGTTGCGGGTGGTTATTTCTTCATGCGCAGTGGTCAACGCGGCACTCTCTAGCTGCCAAGAGCACTTTTTACTAAGCGCACCCAACCAGAGTGACGGGAGGAGCACATTTCAGAAAACGTGCTCAGCTCGTCGAGAAAATGCGATTTAAGCAATAAAATTAAAAAATGCACCTAAAACCTAAACCAAACGTTGCAGGTGGTTATTTCTTCATGCGCAGTGGCCAACGCGGCACTCTCTAGCTGCCAAGAGCAATTTTTACTATGCTCACTCAACCAGAGTGACGGGAGGAGCACATTTCAGAAAACGTGCTCAGCTCGTCGAGAAAATGCGATTTAAGCAATAAAATTAAAAATGCACCTAAAACCTAAACCGAACGTTGCAGGTGGTTATTTATTCATGCGCAATGGTCAACGCGGCACTCTCTAGCTGCCAAGAGCACTTCTTACTATGCGCACCCAACCAGAGTGACGGGAGGAGCACATTTCAGAAAACGTGCTCAGCTCGTCGAGAAAATGCGATTTAAGCAATACAATTAAAAATGCACCTAAAACCTAAACCAAACGTTGCAGATGGGCATTTCTTCATGCGCAGTGGTCAACGCGGCACTCTCTAGCTGCCAAGAGCACTTTTTACTATGCGCACTCAACCAGAGTGACGGGAGGAGCACATTTCAGAAAACGTGCTCAGCTCGTCCAGAAAATGCGATTTAAGCAATAAAATTAAAAATGCACCTAAAACCTAAACCAAACGTTGCAGATGGTCATTTCTTCATGCGCAGTGGTCAACGCGGCACTCTCTAGCTGCCAAGAGCACTTTTTACTATGCGCATCCAACAAGAGTGACGGGAGGAGCACATTTCAGAAAACGTGCTCAGCTCGTCCAGAAAATGCGATTTAAGCAATAAAATTAAAAATGCACCCAAAACCTAAACCAAACGTTTCAGGTGGTTATTTCTTCATACGCAGTGGTGAACGCGGCACTCTCTAGCTGCCAAGAGCGCTTTTTACTATGCGCACCCAACCAGAGTGACGGGAGAAGCACATTTCAGAAAACGTGCTCAGCTCGTCGAGAAAATGCGATTTAAGCAATAAAATTAAAAATGCACCTAAAACCTAAACCAAACGTTGGGGGTGGTTATTTCTTCATGTGCAGCAGTCAACGCGGCACTCTCTAGCTGCCAAGAGCACTTTTTACTATGCGCACCCAACCAGAGTGACGGGGAGGAGCACATTTCAGAAAACGTGCTGAGCTCGTCGAGAAAATGCGATTTAAGCAATAAAATTAAAAATGCACCTAAAACCTAAAGCAAACGTTGCAGGTGGTTATTTCTTCATGCGCAGTGGTCAACACGGCACTCTCTAGCTGCCAAGAGCACTTTTTACTATGCGCACCCAACAAGAGTGACGGGAGGAGCACATTTCAGAAAACGTGCTCAGCTCGTCGAGAAAATGCGATTTAAGCAATAACATTAAAAATGCACCCAAAACCTAAACCAAACGTTGCAGGTGGTTATTTCTTCATGCGCAGTGGTCAACGCGGCACTCTCTAGCTGCCAAGAGCACTTTTTACTATGCGCACCCAACCAGAGTGACGGGAGGAGCACATTTCAGAAAACGTGCTCAGCTCGTCGAGAAAATGCGATTTAAACAATAAAATTAAAAATGCACCCAAAACCTAAACCAAACGTTGCAGATGGTCATTTCTTCATGAGCAGTGGTCAACGCGGCACTCTCTAGCTGCCAAGAGCACTTTTTACTATGCGCACCCAACCAGAGTGACGGGAGGAGCACATTTCAGAAAACGTACTCAGCTCGACGAGAAAATGCGATTTAAGCAATAAAATTAAAAATGCACCTAAAACCTAAAACAAACGTTGCAGGTGGTTATTTCTTCATGCGCAATGGTCAACGCGGCACTCTCTAGCTGCCAAGAGCACTTTTTACTATGCGCACCCAACCAGAGTGACGGGAGGAGCACATTTCAGAAAACGTGCTCAGCTCGTCGAGAAAATGCGATTTAAGCAATAAAATTAAAAATGCACCTAAAACCTATACCAAACGTTGCAGATGGGCATTTCTTCATGCGCAGTGGTCAACGCGGCACTCTCTAGCTGCCAAGAGCACTTTTTACTATGCGCACCCAACCAGAGTGACGGGAGGAGCACATTTCAGAAAACGTGCTCAGCTCGTCCAGAAAATGCGATTTAAGCAATAAAATTAAAAATGCACCCAAAACCTAAACCGAACGTTGCAGGTGATTATTTCTTCATGCGCAGTGGTCAACGCGGCACTCTCTAGCTGCCAAGAGCAGTTTTTACTATGCGCACCCAACCAGAGTGACGGGAGGAGCACATTTCAGAAAACGTGCTCAGCTCGTCGAGAAAATGCGATTTAAGCAATAAAATTAAAAATGCACCTAAAACCTAAACCAAACGTTGCAGGTGGTTATTTCTTCATGCGCAATGGTCAACGCGGCACTCTCTAGCTGCCAAGAACACTTTTTACTATGCGCACCCAACCAGAGTGACGGGAGGAGCACATTTCAGAAAACGTGCTCAGCTCGTCGAAAAAATGCGATTTAAGCAATAAAATTAAAAATGCACCCAAAACCTAAACCAAACGTTGCAGATGGTCATTTCTTCATTGCGCAGTGGTCAACGCGGCACTCTCTAGCTGCCAAGAGCACTTTTTACTATGCACACCCAACCAGAGTGACGGGAGGAGCACATTTCTGAAAACGTGCTCAGCTCGACGAGAAAATGCGATTCAAGCAATAAAATTAAAAATGCACCCAAAACCTAAAACAAACGTTGCACGTGGTTATTTCTTCATGCGCAGTGGTCAACGCGGCACTCTCTAGCTGCCAAGAGCACTTTTTACTATGCACACCCAACCAGAGTGACGGGAGGAGCACATTTCAGAAAACGTGCTCAGCTCGTCGAGAAAATGCGATTTAAGCAATAAGATTAAAAATGCACCCAAAACCTAAACCAAACGTTGCAGGTGGTTATTTCTTCATGCGCAGTGGCCAACGCGGCACTCTCTAGCTGCCAAGGGCACTTTTTACTATGCGCACCCAACCAGAGTGACGGGAGGAGCACATTTCAGAAAACATGCTCAGCTCGTCGAGAAAATGCGATTTAAGCAATAAAATTAAAAATGCACCTAAAACCTAAACCAAACGTTGCAGATGGTCATTTCTTCATGCGCAGTGGTCAACGCGGCACTATCTAGCTGCCAAGAGCACTTTTTACTATGCGCACCCAACCAGAGTGACGGGAGGAGCACATTTCAGAAAACGTGCTCAGCTCGTCGAGAAAATGCGATTTAAGCAATAAAATTAAAAATGCACCCAAAACCTAAACCAAACGATGCAGGTGGTTATTTCTTCATGCGCAGTGGTGAACGCGGCACTCTCTAGCTGCCAAGAGCGCTTTTTACTATGCGCACCCAACCAGAGTGACGGGAGAAGCACATTTCAGAAAACGTGCTCAGCTCGTCGAGAAAATGCGATTTAAGCAATAAAATTAAAAATGCACCTAAAACCTAAACCAAACGTTGGGGGTTGGTTATTTCTTCATGTGCAGCAGTCAACGCGGCACTCTCTAGCTGCCAAGAGCACTTTTTACTATGCGCACCCAACCAGAGTGACGGGAGGAGCACATTTCAGAAAACGTGCTCAGCTCGTCGAGAAAATGCGATTTAAGCAATAAAATTAAAAATGCACCTAAAACCTAAAGCAAACGTTGCAGGTGGTTATTTCTTCATGCGCAGTGGTCAACGCAGCACTCTCTAGCTGCCAAGAGCACTTTTTACTATGCGCACCCAACCAGAGTGACGGGAGGAGCACATTTCAGAAAACGTGCTCAGCTTGTCGAGAAAATGCGATTTAAGCAATAAAATTAAAAATGCACCTAAAACCTAAACCGAACGTTGCAGATGGTCATTTCTTCATGCGCAGTGGTCAACGTGGCACTCTCTAGCTGCCAAGAGCACTTTTTACTATGCGGACCCAACCAGAGTGACGGGAGGAGCACATTTCAGAAAACGTGCTCAGCTCGTCGAGAAAATGCGATTTAAGCAATAAAATTAAAAATGCACCTAAAACCTAAACCAAACGTTGCAGGTGGTTATTTCTTCATGCGCAGCGGTCAACGCGGCACTCTCTAGCTGCCAAGAGCACTTTTTACTATGCGCACCCAACCAGAGTGACGGGAGGAGCACATTTCAGAAAACGTGCTCAGCTCGTCGAGAAAATGCGATTTAAGCAATAAAATTAAAAATGCACCTAAAACCTAAACCAAACGTTGCAGGTGGTTATTTCTTCATGCGCAGCGGTCAACGCGGCACTCTCTAGCTGCCAAGAGCACTTTATACTATGCGCACACAACCAGAGTGAAGGGAGGAGCACATTTCAGAAAACGTGCTCAGCTCGTCGAGAAAATGCGATTTAAGCAATAAAATTAAAAATGCACCTAAAACCTAAACCAAACTTTGCAGGTGGTTATTTCTTCATGCGCAGTGGTCAACGCGGCACTCTCTAGCTGCCAAGAGCACTTTTTACTATGCGCACCCGACCAGAGTGACGGGAGGAGCACATTTCAGAAAACGTGCTCAGCTCGTCGAGAAAATGCGATTTAAGCAATAAAATTAAAAATGCACCTAAAACCTAAACCAAACGTTGCGGGTGGTTATTTCTTCATGCGCAGTGGTCAACGCGGCACTCTCTAGCTGCCAAGAGCACTTTTTACTATGCGCACCCAACCAGAGTGACGGGAGGAGCACATTCCAGAAAACGTGCTCAGCTCGTCGAGAAAATGCGATTTAAGCAATAAAATTAAAAATGCACCTAAAACCTAAACCAAACGTTGCAGGTGGTTATTTATTCATGCGCAGTGGTCAACGCGGCACTCTCTAGCTGCCAAGAGCACTTTTTACTATGCACACCCAAACAGAGTGACGGGAGGGGCACATTCCAGAAAACGTGCTCAGCTCGTCGAGAAAATGCAATTTAAGCAATAAAATTAAAAATGCACCCAAAACCTAAACCAAACGTTGCAGATGGTCATTTCTTCGTGCACATTGGTCAACGCGGCACTCTCTAGCTGCCAAGAGCACTTTTTACTATGCGCACCCAACCAGAAAGACGGGAGGAGCACATTTCAGAAAACATGCTCAGCTCGTCGAGAAAATGCGATTTAAGCAATAAAATTAAAAATGCACCTAAAACCTAAACCAAACGTTGCAGATGGTCATTTCTTCATGCGCAGTGGTCAACGCGGCACTCTCTACCTGCCAAGAGCACTTTTTACTATGCGCACCCAACCAGAGTGACGGGAGGAGCACATTTCAGAAAACGTGCTCAGCTCGTCCAGAAAATGCGATTTAAGCAATAAAATTAAAAATGCACCCAAAACCTAAACCAAACGTTGCAGATGGTCATTTCTTCATGCGCAGTGGTCAACGCGGCACTCTCTAGCTGCCAAGAGCACTTTTTACTATGCGCACCCAACCAGAGTGACGGGAGGAGCATATTTCAGAAAACGTGCTCAGCTCGTCGAGAAAATGCGATTTAAGCAATAAAATTAAAAATGCACCTAAAACCTAAACCAAACGCTGCAGATGGTTATTTCTTCATGCGCAGTGGTCAACGCGGCACTCTCTAGCTGCCAAGAGCACTTTTTACTATGCGCACCCAACCAGAGTGACGGGAGGAGCACATTTCAGAAAACGTGCTCGGCTCGTCGAGAAAATGCGATTTAAGCAATAAAATTAAAAATGCACCTAAAACCTAAACCAAACGTTGCAGATGGTCATTTCTTCATGCGCAGTGGTCAACGCGGCACTCTCTAGCTGCCAAGAGCACTTTTTACTATGCGCACCCAACCAAAGTGACGGGAGGAGCACATTTCAGAAAACGTGCTCAGCTCGTCCAGAAAATGCGATTTAAGCAATAAAATTAAAAATGCACCCAAAACCTAAACCAAACGTTGGAGGTTGTTATTTCTTCATGCGCAGTGGTCAACGCGGCACTCTCTAGCTGCCAAGAGCACTTTTTACTATGCGCACCCAACCAGAGTGACGGAAGGAGCACATTTCAGAAAACGTGCTCAGCTCGTCGAGAAAATGCGATTTAAGCAATAAAATTAAAAATGCACCTAAAACCTAAACCAAACGTTGCAGATGGTCATTTCTTCATGCGCAGTGGTCAACGCGGCACTCTCTACCTGCCAAGAGCACTTTTTACTATGCGCACCCAACCAGAGTGACGGGAGGAGCACATTTCAGAAAACGTGCTCAGCTCGTCCAGAAAATGCGATTTAAGCAATAAAATTAAAAATGCACCCAAAACCTAAACCAAACGTTGCAGATGGTCATTTCTTCATGCGCAGTGGTCAACGCGGCACTCTCTAGCTGCCAAGAGCACTTTTTACTATGCACACCCAACCAGAGTGACGGGAGGAGCACATTTCAGAAAACGTGCTCAGCTCGTCGAGAAAATGCGATTTAAGCAATAAAAATAAAAATGCACCTTAAACCTAAACCAAACGTTGCAGGTGGTTATTTCTTCATGCGCAGTGGTCAACGCGGCACTCTCTAGCTGCCAAGAGCACTTTTTACTATGCGCACCCAACCAGAGTGACGGGAGGAGCATATTTCAGAAAACGTACTCAGCTCGTCGAGAAAATGCGATTTAAGCAATAAAATTAAAAATGCACCTAAAACCTAAACCAAACGCTGCAGATGGTTATTTCTTCATGCGCAGTGGTCAACGCGGCACTCTCTAGCTGCCAAGAGCACTTTTTACTATGCGCACCCAACCAGAGTGACGGGAGGAGCACATTTCAGAAAACGTGCTCGGCTCGTCGAGAAAATGCGATTTAAGCAATAAAATTAAAAATGCACCTAAAACCTAAACCAAACGTTGCAGATGGTCATTTCTTCATGCGCAGTGGTCAACGCGGCACTCTCTAGCTGCCAAGAGCACTTTTTACTATGCGCACCCAACCAAAGTGACGGGAGGAGCACATTTCAGAAAACGTGCTCAGCTCGTCCAGAAAATGCGATTTAAGCAATAAAATTAAAAATGCACCCAAAACCTAAACCAAACGTTGCAGGTGGTTATTTCTTCATGCGCAGTGGTCAACGCGGCACTCTCTAGCTGCCAAGAGAACCTTTTACTATGCGCACCCAACCAGAGTGACGGGAGGAGCACATTTCAGAAAACGTGCTCAGCTCGTCGAGAAAATGCGATTTAAGCAATACAATTAAAAATGCACCTAAAACCTAAACCAAACTTGCAGGTGGTTATTTCTTAATGTGCAGTGGTCAACGCGGCACTCTCTAGCTGCCAAGAGCACTTTTTACTATGCGCACCCAACCAGAGTGACGGGAGGAGCACATTTCAGAAAACGTGCTCAGCTCGTCGAGAAAATGCTATTTAAGCAATAAAATTAAAAATGCACCTAAAACCTAAACCTAACGTTGCAGGTGGTTATTTCTTCATGCACAGTGGTCAACGCGGCACTCTCTAGTTACCAAGAGCACTTTTTACTATGCGCACCCAACCAGAGTGACGGGAGGAGCACATTTCAGAAAACGTGCTCAGCTCGTCGAGAAAATGCGATTTAAGCAATAAAATTAAAAATGCACCTAAAACCTAAACCAAACGTTGCAGATGGTCATTTCTTCATGCGCAGTGGTCAACGCGGCACTCTCTACCTGCCAAGAGCACTCTTTACTATGCGCACCCAACCAGAGTGACGGGAGGAGCACATTTCAGAAAACGTGCTCAGCTCGTCCAGAAAATGCGATTTAAGCAATAAAATTAAAAATGCACCCAAAACCTAAACCAAACGTTGCAGATGGTCATTTCTTCATGCGCAGTGGTCAACGCGGCACTCTCTAGCTGCCAAGAGCACTTTTTACTATGCACACCCAACCAGAGTGACGGGAGGAGCACATTTCAGAAAACGTGCTCAGCTCGTCGAGAAAATGCGATTTAAGCAATAAAAATAAAAATGCACCTAAAACCTAAACCAAACGTTGCAGGTGGTTATTTCTTCATGCGCAGTGGTCAACGCGGCACTCTCTAGCTGCCAAGAGCACTTTTTACTATGCGCACCCAACCAGAGTGACGGGAGGAGCATATTTCAGAAAACGTGCTCAGCTCGTCGAGAAAATGCGATTTAAGCAATAAAATTAAAAATCCACCTAAAACCTAAACCAAACGCTGCAGATGGTTATTTCTTCATGCGCAGTGGTCAACGCGGCACTCTCTAGCTGCCAAGAGCACTTTTTACTATGCGCACCCAACCAGAGTGACGGGAGGAGCACATTTCAGAAAACGTGCTCGGCTCGTCGAGAAAATGCGATTTAAGCAATAAAATTAAAAATGCACCTAAAACCTAAACCAAACGTTGCAGATGGTCATTTCTTCATGCGCAGTGGTCAACGCGGCACTCTCTAGCTGCCAAGAGCACTTTTTACTATGCGCACCCAACCAAAGTGACGGGAGGAGCACATTTCAGAAAACGTGCTCAGCTCGTCCAGAAAATGCGATTTAAGCAATAAAATTAAAAATGCACCCAAAACCTAAACCAAACGTTGCAGGTGGTTATTTCTTCATGCGCAGTGGTCAACGCGGCACTCTCTAGCTGCCAAGAGAACCTTTTACTATGCGCACCCAACCAGAGTGACGGGAGGAGCACATTTCAGAAAACGTGCTCAGCTCGTCGAGAAAATGCGATTTAAGCAATACAATTAAAAATGCACCTAAAACCTAAACCAAACTTGCAGGTGGTTATTTCTTCATGTGCAGTGGTCAACGCGGCACTCTCTAGCTGCCAAGAGCACTTTTTACTATGCGCACCCAACCAGAGTGACGGGAGGAGCACATTTCAGAAAACGTGCTCAGCTCGTCGAGAAAATGCTATTTAAGCAATAAAATTAAAAATGCACCTAAAACCTAAACCTAACGTTGCAGGTGGTTATTTCTTCATGCGCAGTGGTCAACGCGGCACTCTCTAGTTACCAAGAGCACTTTTTACTATGCGCACCCAACCAGAGTGACGGGAGGAGCACATTTCAGAAAACGTGCTCAGCTCGTCGAGAAAATGCGATTTAAGCAATAAAATTAAAAATGCACCTAAAACCTAAACCAAACGTTGCAGATGGTCATTTCTTCATGCGCAGTGGTCAACGCGGCACTCTCTACCTGCCAAGAGCACTTTTTACTATGCGCACCCAACCAGAGTGACGGGAGGAGCACATTTCAGAAAACGTGCTCAGCTCGTCGAGAAAATGCGATTTAAGCAATAAAATTAAAAATGCACCTAAAACCTAAACCAAACGCTGCAGATGGTCATTTCTTCATGCGCAGTGGTCAACGCGGCACTCTCTAGCTGCCGAGAGCACTTTTTACTATGCGCACCCAACCAGAGTGACGGGAGGAGCACATTTCAGAAAACGTGCTCAGCTCGTCCAGAAAATGCGATTTAAGCAATAAAATTAAAAATGCACCCAAAACCTAAACCAAACGTTGCGGGTGGTTATTTCTTCATGCGCAGTGGTCAACGCGGTACTCTCTAGCTGCCAAGAGCACTTTTTACTATGCGTACTCAACCAGAGTGACGGGAGGAGCACATTTCAGAAAACGTGCTCAGCTCGTCGAGAAAATGCGATTTAAGCAATAAAATTAAAAATGCACCCAAAACGTAAACCAAACGTTGCAGGTGGTTATTTCTTCATGCGCAGTGGTCAACGCGGCACTCTCTAGCCGCCAAGAGCACTTTTTACTATGCGCACCCAACCAGAGTGACGGGAGGAGCACATTTCAGAAAACGTGCTCAGCTCGTCGAGAAAATGCGATTTAAGCAATAAAATTAAAAATGCACCTAAAACCTAAACCAAACGTTGCAGGTGGTTATTTCTTCATGCGCAGTGGTCAACGCGGCACTCTCTACCTGCCAAGAGCACTTTTTACTATGCGCACCCAACCAGAGTGACGGGAGGAGCACATTTCAGAAAACGTGCTCAGCTCGTCGAGAATATGCGATTTAAGCAATAAAATTAAAAATGCACCTAAAACCTAAACCAAACGCTGCAGATGGTCATTTCTTCATGCGCAGTGGTCAACGCGGCACTCTCTAGCTGCCAAGAGCACTTTTTACTATGCGCACTCAACCAGAGTGACGGGAGGAGCACATTTCAGAAAACGTGCTCAGCTCGTCGAGAAAATGCGATTTAAGCAATAAAATTAAAAATGCACCCAAAACCTAAACCAAACGTTGCAGGTGGTTATTTCTTCATGCGCAGTGGTCAACGCGGCACTCTCTAGCCGCCAAGAGCACTTTTTACTATGCGCACCCAACCAGAGTGACGGGAGGAGCACATTTCAGAAAACGTGCTCAGCTCGTCGAGAAAATGCGATTTAAGCAATAAAATTAAAAATGCACCTAAAACCTAAACCAAACGTTGCAGGTGGTTATTTCTTCATGCGCAGTGGTCAACGCGGCACTCTCTAGCTGCCAAGAGCACTTTTTACTATGCGCACCCAACCAGAGTGACGGGAGGAGCACATTTCAGAAAACGTGCTCAGCTCGACGAGAAAATGCGATTTAAGCAATAAAATTAAAAATGCACCCAAAACCTAAACCAAACGTTGCACGTGGTTATTTCTTCATGCGCAGTGGTCAACGCGGCACTCTCTAGCTGCCAAGAGCACTTTTTACTATGCGCACCCAACCAGAGTGACGGGAGGAGCACATTTCAGAAAACGTGCTCAGCTCGTCGAGAAAATGCGATTTAAGCAATAAAATTAAAAATGCACCCAAAACCTAAACCAAACGTTGCAGGTCGTTATTTCTTCATGCGCAGTGGTCAACGCGGCACTCTCTAGCTGCCAAGAGCACTTTTTATTATGCGCACCCAACCAGAGTGACGGGAGGAGCACATTTCAGAAAACGTGCTCAGCTCGTCGAGAAAATGCGATTTAAGCAATAAAATTAAAAAAGGACCTAAAACCTAAACCAAACGTTGCAGGTGGTTATTTCTTCATGCGCAATGGTCAACGCGGCACTCTCTAGCTGCCAAGAGCACTTTTTACTATGCGCACCCAACCAGAGTGACGGGAGGAGCACATTTCAGAAAACGTGCTCGGCTCGTCGAGAAAATGCGATTTAAGCAATAAAATTAAAAATGCACATAAAACCTAAACCAAACGTTGCAGGTGGTTATTTCTTCATGCGCAGTGGTCAACGCGGCACTCTCTAGCTGCCAAGAGCACTTTTTACTATGCGCACCCAACCAGAGTGACGGGAGGAGCACATTTCAGAAAATGTGCTCAGCTCGTCGAGAAAATGCGATTTAAGCAATACAATTAAAAATGCACCCAAAACCTAAACCAAACGTTGCAGATGGTCATTTCTTCATGCGCAGCAGTCAACGCGGCACTCTCTAGCTGCCAAGAGCACTTTTTACTATGCGCACCCGACCAGAGTGACGGGAGGAGCACATTTCAGAAAACGTGCTCAGCTCGTCGAGAAAATGCGATTTAAGCAATAAAATTAAAAATGCACCTAAAACCTAAACCAAACGCTGCAGATGGTTATTTCTTCATGCGCAGTGGTCAACGCGGCACTCTCTAGCTGCCAAGAGCACTTTTTACTATGCGCACCCAACCAGAGTGACGGGAGGAGCACATTTCAGAAAACGTGCTCGGCTCGTCGAGAAAATGCGATTTAAGCAATAAAATTAAAAATGCACCTAAAACCTAAACCAAACGTTGCAGATGGTCATTTCTTCATGCGCAGTGGTCAACGCGGCACTCTCTAGCTGCCAAGAGCACTTTTTACTATGCGCACCCAACCAGAGTGACGGGAGGAGCACATTTCAGAAAACGTGCTCAGCTCGTCCAGAAAATGCGATTTAAGCAATAAAATTAAAAATGCACCCAAAACCTAAACCAAACGTTGCGGGTGGTTATTTCTTCATGCGCAGTGGTCAACGCGGCACTCTCTAGCTGCCAAGAGCACTTTTTACTATGCGCACTCAACCAGAGTGACGGGAGGAGCACATTTCAGAAAACGTGCTCAGCTCGTCGAGAAAATGCGATTTAAGCAATAAAATTAAAAATGCACCCAAAACCTAAACCAAACGTTGCAGGTGGTTATTTCTTCATGCGCAGTGGTCAACGCGGCACTCTCTAGCCGCCAAGAGCACTTTTTACTATGCGCACCCAACCAGAGTGACGGGAGGAGCACATTTCAGAAAACGTGCTCAGCTCGTCGAGAAAATGCGATTTAAGCAATAAAATTAAAAATGCACCTAAAACCTAAACCAAACGTTGCAGGTGGTTATTTCTTCATGCGCAGTGGTCAACGCGGCACTCTCTAGTTGCCAAGAGCACTTTTTACTATGCGCACCCAACTAGAGTGACGGGAGGAGCACATTTCAGAAAACGTGGTCAGCTCGTCGAGAAAATGCGATTTAAGCAGTAAAATTAAAAATGCACCTAAAACATAAACCAAACGTTGCAGGTGGTTATTTCTTCATGCACAGCGGTCAACGCGGCACTATCTAGCTGCCAGGACCACTTTTTACTATGCGCACCCAACCAGAGTGACGGGAGGAGCACATTTCAGAAAACGTGCTCAGCTCGTCGAGAAAAAGCGATTTAAGCAATAAAATTAAAAATGCACCTAAAACCTAAACCAAACGTTGCAGGTGGTTATTTCTTCATGCGCAGTGGTCAACGCGGCACTCTCTAGCTGCCAAGAGCACTTTTTACTATGCGCACCCAACCAGAGTGACGGGAGGAGCACATTTCAGAAAACGTGCTCAGCTCGTCGAGAAAATGCAATTCAAGCAATAAAATTAAAAATGCACCTAAAACCTAAACCAAACGTTGCAAATGGTCATTTCTTCATGCGCAGTGGTCAACGCGGCACTCTCTAGCTGCCAAGAGCACTTTTTACTATGCGCACCCAACCAGAGTGACGGAAGGAGCACATTTCAGAAAACGTGCTCAGCTCGTCGAGAAATTGCGATTTAAGCAATAAAATTAAAAATGCACCTAAAACCTAAACCAAACGTTGCAGGTGGTTATTTCTTCATGCGCAGCAGTCAACGCGGCACTCTCTAGCTGCCAAGAGCACTTTTTACTATGCGCACCCAACCAGAGTGACGGGAGGAGCACATTTCAGAAAACGTGCTCAGCTCGTCGAGAAAATGCGATTTAAGCAATAAAATTAAAAATGCACCTAAAACCTAAAACAAACGTTGCACGTGGTTATTTCTTCATGCGCAGTGGTCAACGCGGCACTCTCTAGCTGCCAAGAGCAGTTTTTACTATGCGCACCCAACCAGAGTGACGGGAGGAGCACATTTCAGAAAACGTGCTCAGCTCGACGAGAAAATGCGATTTAAGCAATAAAATTAAAAATGCACCAAAAACCTAAACCAAATGTTGCAGGTGGTTATTTCTTCATGCGCAGTGGTCAACGCGGCACTCTCTAGCTGCCAAGAGCACTTTTTACCATGCGCACCCAACCAGAGTGACGGGAGGAGCACATTTCAGAAAACGTGCTCAGCTCGTCGAGAAAATGCGATTTAAGCAATAAAATTAAAAATGCACCCAAAACCTAAACCAAACGTTGCAGATGGTCATTTCTTCATGCGCAGTGGTCAACGCGGCACTCTCTAGCTGCCAAGAGCACTTTTTACTATGCGCACCCAACCAGAGTGACGGGAGGAGCACATTTCAGAAAACGTGCTCGACTCGTCGAGAAAATGCGATTTAAGCAATAAAATTAAAAATGCACATAAAACCTAAACCAAACGTTGCAGATGGTCATTTCTTCATGCGCAGTGGTCAACGCGGCACTCTCGAGCTGCCAAAAGCACTTTTTACTATGCACACCCAACCAGAGTGACGGGAGGAGCACATTTCAGAAAACGTGCTCTGCTTGTCCAGAAAGTGCGATTTAAGCAATAAAATTAAAAATTCACCCAAAACCTAAACCAAACGTTGCAGGTGGTTATTTCTTCATGCGCAATGGTCAACGCGGCACTCTCTAGCTGCCAAGAGCACTTCTTACTATGTGCACCCAACCAGAGTGACGGGAGGAGCACATTTCAGAAAACGTGCTCAGCTCGTCGAGAAAATGCGATTTAAGCAATACAATTAAAAATGCACCCAAAACCTAAACCAAACGTTGCAGATGGTCATTTCTTCATGCGCAGTGGTCAACGCGGCACTCTCTAGCTGCCAAGAGCACTTTTTACTATGCGCACCCAACCAGAGTGACGGGAGGAGCACATTTCAGAAAATGTGCTCAGCTCGTCGAGAAAATGCGATTTAAGCAATAAAATTAAAAATGCACCCAAAACCTAAACCAAACGTTGCAGATGGTCATTTCTTCATGCGCAGTGGTCAACGCGGCAGTCTCTAGCTGCCAAGAGCACTTTTTACTATGCGCACCCTACCAGAGTGACGGGAGGAGCACATTTCAGAAAACGTGCTCAGCTCGTCGAGAAAATGCGATTTAAGCAATAAAATTAAAAATGCACCTAAAACCTAAACCAAACGTTGCAGGTGGTTATTTCTTCATGCGCAGTGGCCAACGCGGCACTCTCTAGCTGCCAAGAGCACTTTTTACTATGCTCACCCAACCAGAGTGACGGGAGGAGCACATTTCAGAAAACGTGCTCAGCTCGTCGAGAAAATGCGATTTAAGCAATAAAATTAAAAATGCACCTAAAACCTAAACCAAACGTTGCAGGTGGTTATTTCTTCATGCGCAATGGTCAACGCGGCACTCTCTAGCTGCCAAGAGCACTTCTTACTATGTGCACCCAACCAGAGTGACGGGAGGAGCACATTTCAGAAAACGTGCTCAGCTCGTCGAGAAAATGCGATTTAAGCAATACAATTAAAAATGCACCTAAAACCTAAACCAAACGTTGCAGATGGGCATTTCTTCATGCGCAGTGGTCAACGCGGCACTCTCTAGCTGCCAAGAGCACTTTTTACTATGCGCACCCAACCAGAGTGACGGGAGGAGCACATTTCAGAAAACGTGCTCAGCTCGTCCAGAAAATGCGATTTAAGCAATAAAATTAAAAATGCACCTAAAACCTAAACCAAACGTTGCAGATGGTCATTTCTTCATGCGCAGTGGTCAACGCGGCACTCTCTAGCTGCCAAGAGCACTTTTTACTATGCGCATCCAACAAGAGTGACGGGAGGAGCACATTTCAGAAAACGTGCTCAGCTCGTCGAGAAAATGCGATTTAAGCAATAAAATTAAAAATGCACCCAAAACCTAAACCAAACGTTTCAGGTGGTTATTTCTTCATGCGCAGTGGTCAACGCGGCAGTCTCTAGCTGCCAAGAGCACTTTTTACTATGCGCACCCAACCAGAGTGACGGGAGGAGCACATTTCAGAAAACGTGCTCAGCTCGTCGAGAAAATGCGATTTAAGCAATAAAATTAAAAATGCACCCAAAACCTAAAACAAACGTTGCACGTGGTTATTTCTTAATGCGCAGTGGTCAACGCGGCACTCTCTAGCTGCCAAGAGCACTTTTTACTATGCGCACCCAACCAGAGTGACGGGAGGAGCACATTTCAGAAAACGTGCTCAGCTCGTCGAGAAAATGCGATTTAAGCAATAAAATTAAAAATGCACCCAAAACCTAAACCAAACGTTGCAGGTGGTTATTTCTTCATGCGCAGTGGTCAACGCGGCACTCTCTAGCTGCCAAGAGCACTTTTTACTATGCGCACCCAACCAGAGTGACGGGAGGAGCACATTTCAGAAAACGTGCTCAGCTCGTCGAGAAAATGCGATTTAAGCAATAAAATTAAAAATGCACCCAAAACCTAAACCAAACGTTGCAGGTGGTTATTTCGTCATGCGCAGTGGTCAACGCGGCACTCTCTAGCTGCCAAGAGCACTTTTTACTATGCGCACCGAACCAGAGTGACGGGAGGAGCACATTTCAGAAAACGTGCTCAGCTCGTCGAGAAAATGCGATTTAAGCAATAAAATTAAAAATGCACCTAAAACCTAAACCAAACGCTGCAGATGGTCATTTCTTCATGCGCAGTGGTCAACGCGGCACTCTCTAGCTGCCAAGACCACTTTTTACTATGCGCACCCAACCAGAGTGACGGGAGGAGCACATTTCAGAAAACGTGCTCAGCTCGTCGAGAAAATGCGATTTAAGCAATAAAATTAAAAATGCACCTAAAACCTAAACCAAACGTTGCAGATGGTCATTTCTTCATGCGCAGTGGTCAACGCGGCACTCTCTAGCTGCCAAGAGCACTTTTTACTATAAGCACCCAACAAGAGTGACGGGAGGAGCACATTTCAGAAAACGTGCTCAGCTCGTCGAGAAAATGCGATTTAAGCAATACAATTAAAAATGCACCCAAAACCTAAACCAAACGTTGCAGGTGGTTATTTCTTCATGCGCAGTGGTCAACGCGGCACTCTCTAGCTGCCAAGAGCACTTTTTATTATGCGCACCCAACCAGAGTGACGGGAGGAGCACATTTCAGAAAATGTGCTCAGCTCGTCGAGAAAATGCGATTTAAGCAATAAAATTAGAAATGCACCCAAAACCTAAACCAAACGTTGCAGATGGTCATTTCCTCATGCGCAGTGGTCAACGCGGCACTCTCTAGCTGCCAAGAGCACATTTTACTATGCGCACCCAACCAGAGTGACGGGAGGAGCACATTTCAGAAAACGTGCTCAGCTCGACGAAAAAATGCGATCTAAGCAATAAAATTAAAAATGCACCCAAAACCTAAACCAAACGTTGCAGGTGGTTATTTCTTCATGCGCAGTGGTCAACGCGGCACTCTCTAGCTGCCAAGAGCACTTTTTACTATGCGCACCCAACCAGAGTGACGGGAGCACATTTCAGAAAACGTCCTCAGCTCGTCGAGAAAATGCGATTTAAGCAATAAAATTAAAAATGCACCTAAAACCTAAACCAAACGTTGCAGGTGGTTATTTCTTCATGCGCAATGGTCAACGCGGCACTCTCTAGCTGCCAAGAGCACTTTTTACTATGCGCACCCAACCAGAGTGACGGGAGGAGCACATTTCAGAAAACGTGCTCAGCTCGTCGAGAAAATGCAATTTAAGCAATAAAATTAAAAATGCACCTAAAACCTAAACCAAACGTTGCAGGTGGTTATTTCTTCATGCGCAATGGTCAACGCGGCACTCTCTAGCTGCCAAGAGCACTTTTTACTATGCGCACCCAACCAGAGTGACGGGAGGAGCACATTTCAGAAAACGTGCTCAGCTCGTCGAGAAAATGCGATTTAAGCAATAAAATTAAAAATGCACCCAAAACCTAAACCAAACGTTGCAAGTGGTTATTTCTTCATGCGCAGTGGTCAACGCGAAACTCTCTAGCTGCCAAGAGCACTTTTTACTATGCGCACCCAACCAGAGTGACGGGAGGAGCACATTTCAGAAAACGTGCTCAGCTCGTCGAGAAAATGCGATTTAAGCAATAAAATTAAAAATGCACCCAAAACCTAAACCAAACGTTGCAAGTGGTTATTTCTTCATGCGCAGTGGTCAACGCGGCACTCTCTAGCTGCCAAGAGCACTTTTTACTATGCACACCCAACCAGAGTGACGGGAGGAGCACATTTCAGAAAACGTGCTCAGCTCGTCGAGAAAATGCGATTTAAGCAATAAAATTAAAAATGCACCTAAAACCTAAACCAAACGTTGCAGGTGGTTATTTCTTCATGCGCAGTGGTCAACGCGGCACTCTCTAGCTGCCAAGAGCACTTTTTACTATGCGCACCCAACCAGAGTGACGGGAGGAGCACATTTCAGAAAACGTGCTCAGCTCGTCGAGAATATGCGATTTAAGCAATAAAATTAAAAATGCACCTAAAACCTAAACCAAACGTTGCAGATGGTCATTTCTTCATGCGCAGTGGTCAACGCGGCACTCTCTAGCTGCCAAGAGCACTTTTTAATATGCGCACCCAACCAGAGTGACGGGAGGAGCACATTTCAGAAAACGTGCTCAGCTCATCCAGAAAATGCGATTTAAGCAATAAAATTAAAAATGCACCCAAAACCTAAACCAAACGTTGCAGGTGGTTATTTCTTCATGCGCAGCGGTCAACGCGGCACTCTCTAGCTGCCAAGAGCACTTTATACTATGCGCACACAACCAGAGTGAAGGGAGGAGCACATTTCAGAAAACGTGCTCAGCTCGTCGAGAAAATGCGATTTAAGCAATAAAATTAAAAATGCACCTAAAACCTAAACCAAACTTTGCAGGTGGTTATTTCTTCATGCGCAGTGGTCAACGCGGCACTCTCTAGCTGCCAAGAGCACTTTTTACTATGCGCACCCGACCAGAGTGACGGGAGGAGCACATTTCAGAAAACGTGCTCAGCTCGTCGAGAAAATGCGATTTAAGCAATAAAATTAAAAATGCACCTAAAACCTAAACCAAACGTTGCGGGTGGTTATTTCTTCATGCGCAGTGGTCAACGCGGCACTCTCTAGCTGCCAAGAGCACTTTTTACTATGCGCACCCAACCAGAGTGACGGGAGGAGCACATTCCAGAAAACGTGCTCAGCTCGTCGAGAAAATGCGATTTAAGCAATAAAATTAAAAATGCACCTAAAACCTAAACCAAACGTTGCAGGTGGTTATTTATTCATGCGCAGTGGTCAACGCGGCACTCTCTAGCTGCCAAGAGCACTTTTTACTATGCACACCCAAACAGAGTGACGGGAGGAGCACATTCCAGAAAACGTGCTCAGCTCGTCGAGAAAATGCAATTTAAGCAATAAAATTAAAAATGCACCCAAAACCTAAACCAAACGTTGCAGATGGTCATTTCTTCGTGCACATTGGTCAACGCGGCACTCTCTAGCTGCCAAGAGCACTTTTTACTATGCGCACCCAACCAGAAAGACGGGAGGAGCACATTTCAGAAAACATGCTCAGCTCGTCGAGAAAATGCGATTTAAGCAATAAAATTAAAAATGCACCTAAAACCTAAACCAAACGTTGCAGATGGTCATTTCTTCATGCGCAGTGGTCAACGCGGCACTCTCTACCTGCCAAGAGCACTTTTTACTATGCGCACCCAACCAGAGTGACGGGAGGAGCACATTTCAGAAAACGTGCTCAGCTCGTCCAGAAAATGCGATTTAAGCAATAAAATTAAAAATGCACCCAAAACCTAAACCAAACGTTGCAGATGGTCATTTCTTCATGCGCAGTGGTCAACGCGGCACTCTCTAGCTGCCAAGAGCACTTTTTACTATGCGCACCCAACCAGAGTGACGGGAGGAGCATATTTCAGAAAACGTGCTCAGCTCGTCGAGAAAATGCGATTTAAGCAATAAAATTAAAAATGCACCTAAAACCTAAACCAAACGCTGCAGATGGTTATTTCTTCATGCGCAGTGGTCAACGCGGCACTCTCTAGCTGCCAAGAGCACTTTTTACTATGCGCACCCAACCAGAGTGACGGGAGGAGCACATTTCAGAAAACGTGCTCGGCTCGTCGAGAAAATGCGATTTAAGCAATAAAATTAAAAATGCACCTAAAACCTAAACCAAACGTTGCAGATGGTCATTTCTTCATGCGCAGTGGTCAACGCGGCACTCTCTAGCTGCCAAGAGCACTTTTTACTATGCGCACCCAACCAAAGTGACGGGAGGAGCACATTTCAGAAAACGTGCTCAGCTCGTCCAGAAAATGCGATTTAAGCAATAAAATTAAAAATGCACCCAAAACCTAAACCAAACGTTGCAGGTTGTTATTTCTTCATGCGCAGTGGTCAACGCGGCACTCTCTAGCTGCCAAGAGCACTTTTTACTATGCGCACCCAACCAGAGTGACGGAAGGAGCACATTTCAGAAAACGTGCTCAGCTCGTCGAGAAAATGCGATTTAAGCAATAAAATTAAAAATGCACCTAAAACCTAAACCAAACGTTGCAGATGGTCATTTCTTCATGCGCAGTGGTCAACGCGGCACTCTCTACCTGCCAAGAGCACTTTTTACTATGCGCACCCAACCAGAGTGACGGGAGGAGCACATTTCAGAAAACGTGCTCAGCTCGTCCAGAAAATGCGATTTAAGCAATAAAATTAAAAATGCACCCAAAACCTAAACCAAACGTTGCAGATGGTCATTTCTTCATGCGCAGTGGTCAACGCGGCACTCTCTAGCTGCCAAGAGCACTTTTTACTATGCACACCCAACCAGAGTGACGGGAGGAGCACATTTCAGAAAACGTGCTCAGCTCGTCGAGAAAATGCGATTTAAGCAATAAAAATAAAAATGCACCTTAAACCTAAACCAAACGTTGCAGGTGGTTATTTCTTCATGCGCAGTGGTCAACGCGGCACTCTCTAGCTGCCAAGAGCACTTTTTACTATGCGCACCCAACCAGAGTGACGGGAGGAGCATATTTCAGAAAACGTACTCAGCTCGTCGAGAAAATGCGATTTAAGCAATAAAATTAAAAATGCACCTAAAACCTAAACCAAACGCTGCAGATGGTTATTTCTTCATGCGCAGTGGTCAACGCGGCACTCTCTAGCTGCCAAGAGCACTTTTTACTATGCGCACCCAACCAGAGTGACGGGAGGAGCACATTTCAGAAAACGTGCTCGGCTCGTCGAGAAAATGCGATTTAAGCAATAAAATTAAAAATGCACCTAAAACCTAAACCAAACGTTGCAGATGGTCATTTCTTCATGCGCAGTGGTCAACGCGGCACTCTCTAGCTGCCAAGAGCACTTTTTACTATGCGCACCCAACCAAAGTGACGGGAGGAGCACATTTCAGAAAACGTGCTCAGCTCGTCCAGAAAATGCGATTTAAGCAATAAAATTAAAAATGCACCCAAAACCTAAACCAAACGTTGCAGGTGGTTATTTCTTCATGCGCAGTGGTCAACGCGGCACTCTCTAGCTGCCAAGAGAACCTTTTACTATGCGCACCCAACCAGAGTGACGGGAGGAGCACATTTCAGAAAACGTGCTCAGCTCGTCGAGAAAATGCGATTTAAGCAATACAATTAAAAATGCACCTAAAACCTAAACCAAACTTGCAGGTGGTTATTTCTTAATGTGCAGTGGTCAACGCGGCACTCTCTAGCTGCCAAGAGCACTTTTTACTATGCGCACCCAACCAGAGTGACGGGAGGAGCACATTTCAGAAAACGTGCTCAGCTCGTCGAGAAAATGCTATTTAAGCAATAAAATTAAAAATGCACCTAAAACCTAAACCTAACGTTGCAGGTGGTTATTTCTTCATGCACAGTGGTCAACGCGGCACTCTCTAGTTACCAAGAGCACTTTTTACTATGCGCACCCAACCAGAGTGACGGGAGGAGCACATTTCAGAAAACGTGCTCAGCTCGTCGAGAAAATGCGATTTAAGCAATAAAATTAAAAATGCACCTAAAACCTAAACCAAACGTTGCAGATGGTCATTTCTTCATGCGCAGTGGTCAACGCGGCACTCTCTACCTGCCAAGAGCACTCTTTACTATGCGCACCCAACCAGAGTGACGGGAGGAGCACATTTCAGAAAACGTGCTCAGCTCGTCCAGAAAATGCGATTTAAGCAATAAAATTAAAAATGCACCCAAAACCTAAACCAAACGTTGCAGATGGTCATTTCTTCATGCGCAGTGGTCAACGCGGCACTCTCTAGCTGCCAAGAGCACTTTTTACTATGCACACCCAACCAGAGTGACGGGAGGAGCACATTTCAGAAAACGTGCTCAGCTCGTCGAGAAAATGCGATTTAAGCAATAAAAATAAAAATGCACCTAAAACCTAAACCAAACGTTGCAGGTGGTTATTTCTTCATGCGCAGTGGTCAACGCGGCACTCTCTAGCTGCCAAGAGCACTTTTTACTATGCGCACCCAACCAGAGTGACGGGAGGAGCATATTTCAGAAAACGTGCTCAGCTCGTCGAGAAAATGCGATTTAAGCAATAAAATTAAAAATCCACCTAAAACCTAAACCAAACGCTGCAGATGGTTATTTCTTCATGCGCAGTGGTCAACGCGGCACTCTCTAGCTGCCAAGAGCACTTTTTACTATGCGCACCCAACCAGAGTGACGGGAGGAGCACATTTCAGAAAACGTGCTCGGCTCGTCGAGAAAATGCGATTTAAGCAATAAAATTAAAAATGCACCTAAAACCTAAACCAAACGTTGCAGATGGTCATTTCTTCATGCGCAGTGGTCAACGCGGCACTCTCTAGCTGCCAAGAGCACTTTTTACTATGCGCACCCAACCAAAGTGACGGGAGGAGCACATTTCAGAAAACGTGCTCAGCTCGTCCAGAAAATGCGATTTAAGCAATAAAATTAAAAATGCACCCAAAACCTAAACCAAACGTTGCAGGTGGTTATTTCTTCATGCGCAGTGGTCAACGCGGCACTCTCTAGCTGCCAAGAGAACCTTTTACTATGCGCACCCAACCAGAGTGACGGGAGGAGCACATTTCAGAAAACGTGCTCAGCTCGTCGAGAAAATGCGATTTAAGCAATACAATTAAAAATGCACCTAAAACCTAAACCAAACTTGCAGGTGGTTATTTCTTCATGTGCAGTGGTCAACGCGGCACTCTCTAGCTGCCAAGAGCACTTTTTACTATGCGCACCCAACCAGAGTGACGGGAGGAGCACATTTCAGAAAACGTGCTCAGCTCGTCGAGAAAATGCTATTTAAGCAATAAAATTAAAAATGCACCTAAAACCTAAACCTAACGTTGCAGGTGGTTATTTCTTCATGCGCAGTGGTCAACGCGGCACTCTCTAGTTACCAAGAGCACTTTTTACTATGCGCACCCAACCAGAGTGACGGGAGGAGCACATTTCAGAAAACGTGCTCAGCTCGTCGAGAAAATGCGATTTAAGCAATAAAATTAAAAATGCACCTAAAACCTAAACCAAACGTTGCAGATGGTCATTTCTTCATGCGCAGTGGTCAACGCGGCACTCTCTACCTGCCAAGAGCACTTTTTACTTTGCGCACCCAACCAGAGTGACGGGAGGAGCACATTTCAGAAAACGTGCTCAGCTCGTCGAGAAAATGCGATTTAAGCAATAAAATTAAAAATGCACCTAAAACCTAAACCAAACGCTGCAGATGGTCATTTCTTCATGCGCAGTGGTCAACGCGGCACTCTCTAGCTGCCGAGAGCACTTTTTACTATGCGCATCCAACCAGAGTGACGGGAGGAGCACATTTCAGAAAACGTGCTCAGCTCGTCCAGAAAATGCGATTTAAGCAATAAAATTAAAAATGCACCCAAAACCTAAACCAAACGTTGCGGGTGGTTATTTCTTCATGCGCAGTGGTCAACGCGGTACTCTCTAGCTGCCAAGAGCACTTTTTACTATGCGTACTCAACCAGAGTGACGGGAGGAGCACATTTCAGAAAACGTGCTCAGCTCGTCGAGAAAATGCGATTTAAGCAATAAAATTAAAAATGCACCCAAAACGTAAACCAAACGTTGCAGGTGGTTATTTCTTCATGCGCAGTGGTCAACGCGGCACTCTCTAGCCGCCAAGAGCACTTTTTACTATGCGCACCCAACCAGAGTGACGGGAGGAGCACATTTCAGAAAACGTGCTCAGCTCGTCGAGAAAATGCGATTTAAGCAATAAAATTAAAAATGCACCTAAAACCTAAACCAAACGTTGCAGGTGGTTATTTCTTCATGCGCAGTGGTCAACGCGGCACTCTCTACCTGCCAAGAGCACTTTTTACTATGCGCACCCAACCAGAGTGACGGGAGGAGCACATTTCAGAAAACGTGCTCAGCTCGTCGAGAATATGCGATTTAAGCAATAAAATTAAAAATGCACCTAAAACCTAAACCAAACGCTGCAGATGGTCATTTCTTCATGCGCAGTGGTCAACGCGGCACTCTCTAGCTGCCAAGAGCACTTTTTACTATGCGCACTCAACCAGAGTGACGGGAGGAGCACATTTCAGAAAACGTGCTCAGCTCGTCGAGAAAATGCGATTTAAGCAATAAAATTAAAAATGCACCCAAAACCTAAACCAAACGTTGCAGGTGGTTATTTCTTCATGCGCAGTGGTCAACGCGGCACTCTCTAGCCGCCAAGAGCACTTTTTACTATGCGCACCCAACCAGAGTGACGGGAGGAGCACATTTCAGAAAACGTGCTCAGCTCGTCGAGAAAATGCGATTTAAGCAATAAAATTAAAAATGCACCTAAAACCTAAACCAAACGTTGCAGGTGGTTATTTCTTCATGCGCAGTGGTCAACGCGGCACTCTCTAGCTGCCAAGAGCACTTTTTACTATGCGCACCCAACCAGAGTGACGGGAGGAGCACATTTCAGAAAACGTGCTCAGCTCGACGAGAAAATGCGATTTAAGCAATAAAATTAAAAATGCACCCAAAACCTAAACCAAACGTTGCACGTGGTTATTTCTTCATGCGCAGTGGTCAACGCGGCACTCTCTAGCTGCCAAGAGCACTTTTTACTATGCGCACCCAACCAGAGTGACGGGAGGAGCACATTTCAGAAAACGTGCTCAGCTCGTCGAGAAAATGCGATTTAAGCAATAAAATTAAAAATGCACCCAAAACCTAAACCAAACGATGCAGGTGGTTATTTCTTCATGCGCAGTGGTGAACGCGGCACTCTCTAGCTGCCAAGAGCGCTTTTTACTATGCGCACCCAACCAGAGTGACGGGAGAAGCACATTTCAGAAAACGTGCTCAGCTCGTCGAGAAAATGCGATTTAAGTAATAAAATTAAAAATGCACCTAAAACCTAAACCAAACGTTGGGGGTGGTTATTTCTTCATGTGCAGCAGTCAACGCGGCACTCTCTAGCTGCCAAGAGCACTTTTTACTATGCACACCCAACCAAAGTGACGGGAGGAGCACACTTCAGAAAACGTGCTCAGCTCGTCGAGAAAATGCGATTTAAGCAATAAAATTAAAAATGCACCTAAAACCTAAACCAAACGTTGCAGGTGGTTATTTCTTCATGCGCAGCAGTCAACGCGGCACTCTCTAGCTGCCAAGAGCACTTTTTACTATGCGCACCCAACCAGAGTGACGGGAGGAGCACATTTCAGAAAACGTGCTCAGCTCGTCGAGAAAATGCGATTTAAGCAATAAAATTAAAAATGCACCTAAAACCTAAACCAAACGTTGCAGGTGGTTATTTCTTCATGCGCAGCGGTCAACGCGGCACTCTCTAGCTGCCAAGAGCACTTTTTACTATGCGCACACAACCAGAGTGACAGGAGGAGCACATTTCAGAAAACGTGCTCAGCTCGTCGAGAAAATGCGATTTAAGCAATAAAATTAAAAATGCACCTAAAACCTAAACCAAACGTTGCAGGTGGTTATTTCTTCATGCGCAGTGGTCAACGCGGCACTCTCTAGCTGCCAAAAGCACTTTTTACTATGCGCACCCAACCAGAGTGACGGAAAGGAGCACATTTCAGAAAACGTGCTCGGCTCGTCGAGAAAATGCGATTTAAGCAATAAAATGAAAAATGCACATAAAACCTAAACCAAACGTTGCAGGTGGTTATTTCTTCTTGCGCAGTGGTCAACGCGGCACTCTCTAGCTGCCAAGAGCACTTTTTACTATGCGCACCCAACCAGAGTGACGGGAGGAGCACATTTCAGAAAACGTGCTCAGCTCGTCGAGAAAATGCGATTTAAGCAATAAAATTAAAAATGCACCCAAAACCTAAACCAAACGTTGCAGGTGGTTATTTCTTCATGCGCAGTGGCCAACGCGGCACTCTCTAGCTGCCAAGAGCACTTTTTACTATGCGCACTCAACCAGAGTGACGAGAGGAGCACATTTCAGAAAACGTGCTCAGCTCGTCGAGAAAATTCGATTTAAGCAATAAAATTAAAAATGCACCTAAAACCTAAACCAAACGTTGCAGGTGGTTATTTCTTCATGTGCAGCAGTCAACGCGGCACTCTCTAGCTGCCAAGAGCACTTTTTACTATGCGCACCCGACCAGAGTGACGGGAGGAGCACATTTCAGAAAACGTGCTCAGCTCGTCGAGAAAATGCGATTTAAGCAATAAAATTAAAAATGCACCTAAAACCTAAACCAAACGTTGCAGATGGTCATTTCTTCATGCGCAGTGGTCAACGCGGCACTCTCTAGCTGCCAAGAGCACTTTTTACTATGCGCACCCAACCAGAGTGACGGGAGGAGCACATTTCAGAAAACGTGCTCAGCTCGTCGAGAAAATGCGATTTAAGCAATAAAATTAAAAATGCACCTAAAACCTAAACCAAACGTTGCAGGTGGTTATTTCTTCATGCGCAGCAGTCAACGCGGCACTCTCTAGCTGCCAAGAGCACTTTTCACTATGCACACCCAACCAGAGTGACGGGAGGAGCACATTTCAGAAAACGTGCTCAGCTTGTCGAAAAAATGCGATTTAAGCAATAAAATTAAAAATGCACCTAAAACCTAAACCAAACGTTGCAGATGGTCATTTCTTCATGCGCAGTGGTCAACGTGGCACTCTCTAGCTGCCAAGAGCACTTTTTACTATGCGCACCCAACCAGAGTGACGGGAGGAGCACATTTCAGAAAACGTGCTCAGCTCGTCGAGAAAATGCGATTTAAGCAATAAAATTAAAAATGCACCTAAAACCTAAACCAAACGTTGCAGGTGGTTATTTCTTCATGCGCAGCAGTCAACGCGGAACTCTCTAGCTGCCAAGAGCACTTTTTACTATGCACACCCAACCAGAGTGACGGGAGGAGCACATTTCAGAAAACGTGCTCAGCTCGTCGAGAAAATGCGATTAAAGCAATAAAATTAAAAATGCACCTAAAACCTAAACCAAACGTTGCACGTGGTTATTTCTTCATGCGCAGCGGTCAACGCGGCACTCTCTAGCTGCCAAGAGCACTTTTTACTATGCGCACCCAACCAGAGTGACGGGAGGAGCACATTTCAGAAAACGTGCTCAGCTCGTCGAGAAAATGCGATTTAAGCAATAAAATTAAAAATGCACCTAAAACCTAAAACAAACGTTGCACGTGGTTATTTCTTCATGCGCAGTGGTCAACGCGGCACTCTCTAGCTGCCAAGAGCACTTTTTACTATGCGCACCCGACCAGAGTGACGGGAGGAGCACATTTCAGAAAACGTGCTCAGCTCGACGAGAAAATGCGATTTAAGCAATAAAATTATAAATGCACCTAAAACCTAAACCAAACGTTACAGGTGGTTATTTCTTCATGCGCAGTGGTCAACGCGGCACTCTAGCTGCCAAGAGCACTTTTTACTATGCGCACCCAAACAGAGTGACGGGAGGAGCACATTCCAGAAAACGTGCTCAGCTCGTCGAGAAAATGCGATTTAAGCAATAAAATTAAAAATGCACCAGAAACCTAAACCAAACGTTGCAGATGGTCATTTCTTCATGCGCAGTGGTCAACGCGGCACTCTCTAGCTGCCAAGAGCACTTTTTACTATGCACACCCAACCAGAGTGACGGGAGGAGCACATTTCAGAAAACGTGCTCACCTTGTCGAGAAAATGCGATTTAAGCAATAAAATTAAAAATGCACCCAAAACCTAAACCAAACGTTGCAGGTGGTTATTTCTTCATGCGCAGTGGTCAACGCGGCACTCTCTAGCTGCCAAGAGCACTTTTTACTATACACACCCAAACAGAGTGACGGGAGGAGCACATTCCAGAAAACGTGCTCAGCTCGTCGAGAAAATGCGATTTAAGCAATAAAATTAAAAATGCACCTAAAACCTAAACCAAACTTTGCAGATGGTCATTTCTTCATGCGCAGTGGTCAACGCGGCACACTCTAGCTGCCAAGAGCACTTTTTAATATGCGCACCCAACCAGAGTGACGGGAGGAGCACATTTCAGAAAACGTGCTCAGCTCGTCGAGAATATGCGATTTAAGCAATAAAATTAAAAATGCACCTAAAACCTAAACCAAACGTTGCAGATGGTCATTTCTTCATGCGCAGTGGTCAACGCGGCACTCTCTAGCTGCCAAGAGCACTTTTTAATATGCGCACCCAACCAGAGTGACGGGAGGAGCACATTTCAGAAAACGTGCTCAGCTCATCCAGAAAATGCGATTTAAGCAATAAAATTAAAAATGCACCCAAAACCTAAACCAAACGTTGCAGGTGGTTATTTCTTCATGCGCAGTGGTCAACGCGGCACTCTCTAGCTGCCAAGAGCACTTTTTACTATGCGCACCCAACCAGAGTGACGGGAGGAGCACATTTCAGAAAACGTGCTCAGCTCGTCGAGAAAATGCGATTTAAGCAATAAAATTAAAAATGCACCTAAAACCTAAACCAAACGTCGCAGGTGGTTATTTCTTCATGCGCAGTGGTCAACGCGGCACTCTCTAGCTGCCAAGAGCACTTTTTACTATGCGCAACCAACAAGAGTGACGGGAGGAGCACATTTCAGAAAACGTGCTCAGCTCCTCGAGAAAATGCAATTTAAGCAATAAAATTAAAAATGCACCTAAAACCTAAACCAAACTTGCAGGTGGTTATTTCTTCATGTGCAGTGGTCAACGCGGCACTCTCTAGCTGCCAAGAGCACTTTTTACTATGCGCACCCAACCAGAGTGACGGGAGGAGCACATTTCAGAAAACGTGCTCAGCTCGTCGAGAAAATGCGATTTAAGCAATAAAATTAAAAATGCACCTAAAACCTAAACCAAACGTTGCAGGTGGTTATTTCTTCATGCGCAGTGGTCAACGCGGCACTCTCTAGCTGCCAAGAGCACTTTTTACTATGCGCACCCAACCAGAGTGACGGGAGGAGCACATTTCAGAAAACGTGCTCAGCTCGTCGAGAAAATGCGATTTAAGCAATAAAATTAAAAATGCACCCAAAACTAAACCAAACTTTGCAGATGGTCATTTCTAAATGCGCAGTGGTCAACGCGGCACTCTCTAGCTGCCAAGAGCACTTTTTACCATGCGCAGCCAACCAGAGTGACGGGAGGAGCACATTTCAGAAAACGTGCTCAGCTCGACGAGAAAATGCGATTTAAGCAATAAAATTAAAAATACACCCAAAACCTAAACCAAACGTTGCAGGCGGTTATTTATTCATGCGCAGTGGTTAACGCGGCACTCTCTAGCTGCCAAGAGCACTTTTTACCATGCGCACCCAACCAGAGTGACGGGAGGAGCACATTTCAGAAAACGTGCTCAGCTCGTCGAGAAAATGCGATTTAAGCAATAAAATTAAAAATGCACCTAAAACCTAAACCAAACGTTGCAGGTGGTTATTTCTTCATGCGCAGCAGTCAACGCGGCACTCTCTAGCTGCCAAGAGCACTTTTTACTATGTGCACCCAACCAGAGTGACGGGAGGAGCACGTTTGGGAAAACGTGCTCAGCTCGTCGAGAAAATGCGATTTAAGCAATAAAATTAAAAATGCACCTAAAACCTAAACCAAACGTTGCAGGTGGTTATTCCTTCATGCGCAATGGTCAACGCGGCACTCTCTAGCTGCCAAGAGCACTTTTTACTATGCGCACCCAACCAGAGTGACGGGAGGAGCACATTTCAGAAAACGTGCTCAGCTCGTCGAGAAAATGCAATTTAAGCAATAAAATTAAAAATGCACCCAAAACCTAAACCAAACGTTGCAGATGGTCATTTCTTCATGCGCAGTGGTCAACGCGGCACTCTCTAGCTGCCAAGAGCACTTTTTACTATGCACACCCAACCAGAGTGACGGGAGGAGCACATTTCAGACAACGTGCTCAGCTCGTCGAGAAAATGCGATTTAAGCAATAAAAATAAAAATGCACCTAAAACCTAAACCAAACGTTGCAGGTGGTTATTTCTTCATGCGCAGTGGTCAACGCGGCACTCTCTAGCTGCCAAGAGCACTTTTTACTATGCGCACCCAACCAGAGTGACGGGAGGAGCATATTTCAGAAAACGTGCTCAGCTCGTCGAGAAAATGCGATTTAAGCAATAAAATTAAAAATGCACCTAAAACCTAAACCAAACGCTGCAGATGGTTATTTCTTCATGCGCAGTGGTCAACGCGGCACTCTCTAGCTGCCAAGAGCACTTTTTACTATGCGCACCCAACCAGAGTGACGGGAGGAGCACATTTCAGAAAACGTGCTCGGCTCGTCGAGAAAATGCGATTTAAGCAATAAAATTAAAAATGCACCTAAAACCTAAACCAAACGTTGCAGGTGGTTATTTCTTCATGCGCAGTGGTCAACGCGGCACTCTCTAGCTGCCAAGAGCACTTTTTACTATGCGCACCCAACCAGAGTGACGGGAGGAGCACATTTCAGAAAACGTGCTCAGCTCGACGAGAAAATGCGATTTAAGCAATAAAATTAAAAATGCACCTAAAACCTAAACCAAACGTTGCAGGTGGTTATTTCTTCATGCGCAGCAGTCAACGCGGCACTCTCTAGCAGCCAAGAGCACTTTTCACTATGCACACCCAACCAGAGTGACGGGAGGAGCACATTTCAGAAAACGTGCTCAGCTTGTCGAAAAAATGCGATTTAAGCAATAAAATTAAAAATGCACCTAAAACCTAAACCAAACGTTGCAGATGGTCATTTCTTCATGCGCAGTGGTCAACGTGGCACTCTCTAGCTGCCAAGAGCACTTTTTACTATGCGCACCCAACCAGAGTGACGGGAGGAGCACATTTCAGAAAACGTGCTCAGCTCGTCGAGAAAATGCGATTTAAGCAATAAAATTAAAAATGCACCTAAAACCTAAACCAAACGTTGCAGGTGGTTATTTCTTCATGCGCAGCAGTCAACGCGGAACTCTCTAGCTGCCAAGAGCACTTTTTACTATGCACACCCAACCAGAGTGACGGGAGGAGCACATTTCAGAAAACGTGCTCAGCTCGTCGAGAAAATGCGATTAAAGCAATAAAATTAAAAATGCACCTAAAACCTAACCCAAACGTTGCACGTGGTTATTTCTTCATGCGCAGCGGTCAACGCGGCACTCTCTAGCTGCCAAGAGCACTTTTTACTATGCGCACCCAACCAGAGTGACGGGAGGAGCACATTTCAGAAAACGTGCTCAGCTCGTCGAGAAAATGCGATTTAAGCAATAAAATTAAAAATGCACCTAAAACCTAAAACAAACGTTGCACGTGGTTATTTCTTCATGCGCAGTGGTCAACGCGGCACTCTCTAGCTGCCAAGAGCACTTTTTACTATGCGCACCCGACCAGAGTGACGGGAGGAGCACATTTCAGAAAACGTGCTCAGCTCGACGAGAAAATGCGATTCAAGCAATAAAATTAAAAATGCACCCAAAACGTAAACCAAACGTTGCAGGTGGTTATTTCTTCATGCGCAGTGGTCAACGCGGCACTCTCTAGCTGCCAAGAGCACTTTGAACTATGCGCACCCAACCAGAGTGACGGGAGGAGCACATTTCAGAAAACGTGCTCAGCTCGTCGAGAAAATGCGATTTAAGCAATAAAATTAAAAATGCACCTAAAACCTAAACCAAACGTTGCAGGTGGTTATTTCTTCATGCGCAATGGTCAACGCGGCACTCTCTAGCTGCCAAGAGCACTTTTTACTATGCGCACCCAACCAGAGTGACGGGAGGAGCACATTTCAGAAAACGTGCTCAGCTCGTCGAGAAAATGCGATTTAAGCAATAAAATTAAAAATGCACCTAAAACCTAAACCAAACGTTGCAGGTGGTTATTTCTTCATGCGCAGTGGTCAACGCGGCACTCTCTAGCTGCCAAGAGCACTTTTTACTATGCGCACCCAACCAGAGTGTCGGGAGGAGCACATTTCAGAAAACGTGCTCAGCTCGTCGAGAAAATGCGATTTAAGCAATAAAATTAAAAATGAACCTAATACCTAGCCAAACGTTGCAGGTGGTTATTTCTTCATGCGCAGTGGTCAACGCGGCACTCTCTAGCTGCCAAGAGCACTTTTTACTATGCACACCCAAACAGAGTGACGGGAGGAGCACATTCCAGAAAACGTGCTCAGCTCGTCGAGAAAATGCAATTTAAGTAATACAATTAAAAATGCACCCAAAACCTAAACCAAACGTTGCAGATGGTTATTTCTTCGTGCGCATTGGTCAACGCGGCACTCTCTAGCTGCCAAGAGCACTTTTTACTATGCACACCCAACCAGAGTGACGGGAGGAGCACATTTCAGAAAACGTGCTCAGCTCGTCGAGAAAATGCGATTTAAGCAATAAAATTAAAAATGCACCTAAAACCTAAACCAAATGCTGCAGATGGTCATTTCTTCATGCGCAGTGGTCAACGCGGCACTCTCTAGCTGCCAAGAGCACTTTTTACTATGCACACCCAACTAGAGTGACGGGAGGAGCACATTCCAGAAAACGTGCTCAGCTCGTCGAGAAAATGCGATTTAAGCAATAAAATTAAAAATGCACCCAAAACCTAAACCAAACGTTGCAGTTGGTTATTTCTTCATGCGCAGTGGTCAACGCGGCACTCTCTAACTGCCAAGAGCACTTTTTACTATGCGCACCCAACCAGAGTGACGGGAGGAGCACATTTCAGAAAACGTGCTCAGCTCGTCGAGAAAATGCGATTAAAGCAATAAAATTAAAAATGCACCTAAAACCTAAACCAAACGTTGCAGGTGGTTATTTCTTCATGCGCAGTGGTCAACGCGGCACTCTCTAGCTGCCAAGAACACTTTTTACTATGCGCACCCAACCAGAGTGACGGGAGGAGCACATTTCAGAAAACGTGCACAGCTCGTCGAGAACATGCGATTTAAGCAATAAAATTAAAAATGCACCCAAAACCTAAACCAAACGTTGCAGGTGGTTATTTCTTCATGCGCAGTGGTCAATGTGGCACTCTCTAGCTGCCAAGAGCACTCTTTTTACTATGCGCACCCAACCAGAGTGACGGGAGGAGCACATTTCAGAAAACGTGCTCAGCTCGTCGAGAAAATGCGATTTAAGCAATAAAATTAAAAATGCACCTAAAACCTAAACCAAACGTTGCAGGTGGTTATTTCTTCATGCGCAGCAGTCAACGCGGAACTCTCTAGCTGCCAAGAGCACTTTTTACTATGCACACCCAACCAGAGTGACGGGAGGAGCACATTTCAGAAAACGTGCTCAGCTCGTCGAGAAAATGCGATTAAAGCAATAAAATTAAAAATGCACCTAAAACCTAAACCAAACGTTGCACGTGGTTATTTCTTCATGCGCAGCGGTCAACGCGGCACTCTCTAGCTGCCAAGAGCACTTTTTACTATGCGCACCCAACCAGAGTGACGGGAGGAGCACATTTCAGAAAACGTGCTCAGCTCGTCGAGAAAATGCGATTTAAGCAATAAAATTAAAAATGCACCTAAAACCTAAAACAAACGTTGCACGTGGTTATTTCTTCATGCGCAGTGGTCAACGCGGCACTCTCTAGCTGCCAAGAGCACTTTTTACTATGCGCACCCGACCAGAGTGACGGGAGGAGCACATTTCAGAAAACGTGCTCAGCTCGACGAGAAAATGCGATTTAAGCAATACAATTAAAAATGCACCCAAAACGTAAACCAAACGTTGCAGGTGGTTATTTCTTCATGCGCAGTGGTCAACGCGGCACTCTCTAGCTGCCAAGAGCACTTTTAACTATGCGCACCCAACCAGAGTGACGGGAGGAGCACATTTCAGAAAACGTGCTCAGCTCGTCGAGAAAATGCGATTTAAGCAATAAAATTAAAAATGCACCTAAAACCTAAACCAAACGTTGCAGGTGGTTATTTCTTCATGCGCAATGGTCAACGCGGCACTCTCTAGCTGCCAAGAGCACTTTTTACTATGCGCACCCAACCAGAGTGACGGGAGGAGCACATTTCAGAAAACGTGCTCAGCTCGTCGAGAAAATCCGATTTAAGCAATAAAATTAAAAATGCACCCAAAACCTAAACCAAACGTTGCAGGTGGTTATTTCTTCATGCGCAGTGGTCAATGCGGCACTCTCTAGCTGCCAAGAGCACTCTTTTTACTATGCACACCCAACCAGAGTGACGGGAGGAGCACATTTCAGAAAACGTGCTCAGCTCGTCGAGAAAATGCGATTTAAGCAATAAAATTAAAAATGCACCTAAAACCTAAACCAAACGTTGCAGGTGGTTATTTCTTCATGCGCAGTGGTCAACGCGGCACTCTCTAGCTGCCAAGAGCACTTTTTACTATGCGCACCCAACCAGAGTGTCGGGAGGAGCACATTTCAGAAAACGTTTTCAGCTCGTCGAGAAAATGCGATTTAAGCAATAAAATTAAAAATGAACCTAATACCTAGCCAAACGTTGCAGGTGGTTATTTCTTCATGCGCAGTGGTCAACGCGGCACTCTCTAGCTGCCAAGAGCACTTTTTACTATGCACACCCAAACAGAGTGACGGGAGGAGCACATTCCAGAAAACGTGCTCAGCTCGTCGAGAAAATGCAATTTAAGTAATACAATTAAAAATGCACCCAAAACCTAAACCAAACGTTGCAGATGGTTATTTCTTCGTGCGCATTGGTCAACGCGGCACTCTCTAGCTGCCAAGAGCACTTTTTACTATGCACACCCAACCAGAGTGACGGGAGGAGCACATTTCAGAAAACGTGCTCAGCTCGTCGAGAAAATGCGATTTAAGCAATAAAATTAAAAATGCACCTAAAACCTAAACCAAATGCTGCAGATGGTCATTTCTTCATGCGCAGTGGTCAACGCGGCACTCTCTAGCTGCCAAGAGCACTTTTTACTATGCACACCCAACTAGAGTGACGGGAGGAGCACATTCCAGAAAACGTGCTCAGCTCGTCGAGAAAATGCGATTTAAGCAATAAAATTAAAAATGCACCCAAAACCTAAACCAAACGTTGCAGTTGGTTATTTCTTCATGCGCAGTGGTCAACGCGGCACTCTCTAACTGCCAAGAGCACTTTTTACTATGCGCACCCAACCAGAGTGACGGGAGGAGCACATTTCAGAAAACGTGCTCAGCTCGTCGAGAAAATGCGATTAAAGCAATAAAATTAAAAATGCACCTAAAACCTAAACCAAACGTTGCAGGTGGTTATTTCTTCATGCGCAGTGGTCAACGCGGCACTCTCTAGCTGCCAAGAGCACTTTTTACTATGCGCACCCAACCAGAGTGACGGGAGGAGCACATTTCAGAAAACGTGCACAGCTCGTCGAGAACATGCGATTTAAGCAATAAAATTAAAAATGCACCCAAAACCTAAACCAAACGTTGCAGTTGGTTATTTCTTCATGCGCAGTGGTCAATGTGGCACTCTCTAGCTGCCAAGAGCACTCTTTTTACTATGCGCACCCAACCAGAGTGACGGGAGGAGCACATTTCAGAAAACGTGCTCAGCTCGTCGAGAAAATGCGATTTAAGCAATAAAATTAAAAATGCACCTAAAACCTAAACCAAACGTTGCAGGTGGTTATTTCTTCATGCGCAGCAGTCAACGCGGAACTCTCTAGCTGCCAAGAGCACTTTTTACTATGCACACCCAACCAGAGTGACGGGAGGAGCACATTTCAGAAAACGTGCTCAGCTCGTCGAGAAAATGCGATTAAAGCAATAAAATTAAAAATGCACCTAAAACCTAAACCAAACGTTGCACGTGGTTATTTCTTCATGCGCAGCGGTCAACGCGGCACTCTCTAGCTGCCAAGAGCACTTTTTACTATGCGCACCCAACCAGAGTGACGGGAGGAGCACATTTCAGAAAACGTGCTCAGCTCGTCGAGAAAATGCGATTTAAGCAATAAAATTAAAAATGCACCTAAAACCTAAAACAAACGTTGCACGTGGTTATTTCTTCATGCGCAGTGGTCAACGCGGCACTCTCTAGCTGCCAAGAGCACTTTTTACTATGCGCACCCGACCAGAGTGACGGGAGGAGCACATTTCAGAAAACGTGCTCAGCTCGACGAGAAAATGCGATTTAAGCAATACAATTAAAAATGCACCCAAAACGTAAACCAAACGTTGCAGGTGGTTATTTCTTCATGCGCAGTGGTCAACGCGGCACTCTCTAGCTGCCAAGAGCACTTTTAACTATGCGCACCCAACCAGAGTGACGGGAGGAGCACATTTCAGAAAACGTGCTCAGCTCGTCGAGAAAATGCGATTTAAGCAATAAAATTAAAAATGCACCTAAAACCTAAACCAAACGTTGCAGGTGGTTATTTCTTCATGCGCAATGGTCAACGCGGCACTCTCTAGCTGCCAAGAGCACTTTTTACTATGCGCACCCAACCAGAGTGACGGGAGGAGCACATTTCAGAAAACGTGCTCAGCTCGTCGAGAAAATCCGATTTAAGCAATAAAATTAAAAATGCACCCAAAACCTAAACCAAACGTTGCAGGTGGTTATTTCTTCATGCGCAGTGGTCAATGCGGCACTCTCTAGCTGCCAAGAGCACTCTTTTTACTATGCACACCCAACCAGAGTGACGGGAGGAGCACATTTCAGAAAACGTGCTCAGCTCGTCGAGAAAATGCGATTTAAGCAATAAAATTAAAAATGCACCTAAAACCTAAACCAAACGTTGCAGGTGGTTATTTCTTCATGCGCAGTGGTCAACGCGGCACTCTCTAGCTGCCAAGAGCACTTTTTACTATGCGCACCCAACCAGAGTGTCGGGAGGAGCACATTTCAGAAAACGTGCTCAGCTCGTCGAGAAAATGCGATTTAAGCAATAAAATTAAAAATGAACCTAATACCTAGCCAAACGTTGCAGGTGGTTATTTCTTCATGCGCAGTGGTCAACGCGGCACTCTCTAGCTGCCAAGAGCACTTTTTACTATGCACACCCAAACAGAGTGACGGGAGGAGCACATTCCAGAAAACGTGCTCAGCTCGTCGAGAAAATGCAATTTAAGTAATACAATTAAAAATGCACCCAAAACCTAAACCAAACGTTGCAGATGGTTATTTCTTCGTGCGCATTGGTCAACGCGGCACTCTCTAGCTGCCAAGAGCACTTTTTACTATGCACACCCAACCAGAGTGACGGGAGGAGCACATTTCAGAAAACGTGCTCAGCTCGTCGAGAAAATGCGATTTAAGCAATAAAATTAAAAATGCACCTAAAACCTAAACCAAACGCTGCAGATGGTCATTTCTTCATGCGCAGTGGTCAACGCGGCACTCTCTAGCTGCCAAGAGCACTTTTTACTATGCACACCCAACTAGAGTGACGGGAGGAGCACATTCCAGAAAACGTGCTCAGCTCGTCGAGAAAATGCGATTTAAGCAATAAAATTAAAAATGCACCCAAAACCTAAACCAAACGTTGCAGTTGGTTATTTCTTCATGCGCAGTGGTCAACGCGGCACTCTCTAACTGCCAAGAGCACTTTTTACTATGCGCACCCAACCAGAGTGACGGGAGGAGCACATTTCAGAAAACGTGCTCAGCTCGTCGAGAAAATGCGATTAAAGCAATAAAATTAAAAATGCACCTAAAACCTAAACCAAACGTTGCAGGTGGTTATTTCTTCATGCGCAGTGGTCAACGCGGCACTCTCTAGCTGCCAAGAGCACTTTTTACTATGCGGACCCAACCAGAGTGACGGGAGGAGCACATTTCAGAAAACGTGCACAGCTCGTCGAGAACATGCGATTTAAGCAATAAAATTAAAAATGCACCCAAAACCTAAACCAAACGTTGCAGGTGGTTATTTCTTCATGCGCAGTGGTCAATGTGGCACTCTCTAGCTGCCAAGAGCACTCTTTTTACTATGCGCACCCAACCAGAGTGACGGGAGGAGCACATTTCAGAAAACGTGCTCAGCTCGTCGAGAAAATGCGATTTAAGCAATAAAATTAAAAATGCACCTAAAACCTAAACCAAACGTTGCAGGTGGTTATTTCTTCATGCGCAGCAGTCAACGCGGAACTCTCTAGCTGCCAAGAGCACTTTTTACTATGCACACCCAACCAGAGTGACGGGAGGAGCACATTTCAGAAAACGTGCTCAGCTCGTCGAGAAAATGCGATTAAAGCAATAAAATTAAAAAATGCACCTAAAACCTAAACCAAACGTTGCACGTGGTTATTTCTTCATGCGCAGCGGTCAACGCGGCACTCTCTAGCTGCCAAGAGCACTTTTTACTATGCGCACCCAACCAGAGTGACGGGAGGAGCACATTTCAGAAAACGTGCTCAGCTCGTCGAGAAAATGCGATTTAAGCAATAAAATTAAAAATGCACCTAAAACCTAAAACAAACGTTGCACGTGGTTATTTCTTCATGCGCAGTGGTCAACGCGGCACTCTCTAGCTGCCAAGAGCACTTTTTACTATGCGCACCCGACCAGAGTGACGGGAGGAGCACATTTCAGAAAACGTGCTCAGCTCGACGAGAAAATGCGATTTAAGCAATACAATTAAAAATGCACCCAAAACGTAAACCAAACGTTGCAGGTGGTTATTTCTTCATGCGCAGTGGTCAACGCGGCACTCTCTAGCTGCCAAGAGCACTTTTAACTATGCGCACCCAACCAGAGTGACGGGAGGAGCACATTTCAGAAAACGTGCTCAGCTCGTCGAGAAAATGCGATTTAAGCAATAAAATTAAAAATGCACCTAAAACCTAAACCAAACGTTGCAGGTGGTTATTTCTTCATGCGCAATGGTCAACGCGGCACTCTCTAGCTGCCAAGAGCACTTTTTACTATGCGCACCCAACCAGAGTGACGGGAGGAGCACATTTCAGAAAACGTGCTCAGCTCGTCGAGAAAATCCGATTTAAGCAATAAAATTAAAAATGCACCCAAAACCTAAACCAAACGTCGCAGATGGTCATTTATTCATGCGCAGTGGTCAACGCGGCACTCTCTAGCTGCCAAGAGCACTTTTTAATATGCGCACCCAACCAGAGTGACGGGAGGAGCACATTTCAGAAAACGTGCTCAGCTCATCCAGAAAATGCGATTTAAGCAATAAAATTAAAAATGCACCCAAAACCTAAACCAAACGTTGCAGGTGGTTATTTCTTCATGCGCAGTGGTCAACGCGGCACTCTCTAGCTGCCAAGAGCACTTTTTACTATGCGCACCCAACAAGAGTGACGGGAGGAGCACATTTCAGAAAACGTGCTCAGCTCGTCGAGAAAATGCGATTTAAGCAATAAAATTAAAAATGCACCTAAAACCTAAACCAAACTTGCAGGTGGTTATTTCTTCATGTGCAGTGGTCAACTCGGCACTCTCTCGCTGCCAAGAGCACTTTTTACTATGCGCACCCAACCAGAGTGACGGGAGGAGCACATTTCAGAAAACGTGCTCAGCTCGTCGAGAAAATGCGATTTAAGCAATAAAATTAAAAATGCACCTAAAACCTAAAACAAACGTTGCAGGTGGTTATTTCTTCATGCGCAGTGGTCAACGCGGCACTCTCTAGCTGCCAAGAGCACTTTTTACTATGCGCACCCAACCAGAGTGACGGGAGGAGCACATTTCAGAAAACGTGCTCAGCTCGTCGAGAAAATGCGATTTAAGCAATAAAATTAAAAATGCACCCAAAACTAAACCAAACTTTGCAGATGGTCATTTGTAAATGCGCAGTGGTCAACGCGGCACTCTCTAGCTGCCAAGAGCACTTTTTACCATGCGCAGCCAACCAGAGTGACGGGAGGAGCACATTTCAGAAAACGTGCTCAGCTCGACGAGAAAATGCGATTTAAGCAATAAAATTAAAAATACACCCAAAACCTAAACCAAACGTTGCAGGCGGTTATTTATTCATGCGCAGTGGTTAACGCGGCACTCTCTAGCTGCCAAGAGCACTTTTTACCATGCGCACCCAACCAGAGTGACGGGAGGAGCACATTTCAGAAAACGTGCTCAGCTCGTCGAGAAAATGCGATTTAAGCAATAAAATTGAAAATGCACCTAAAACCTAAACCAAACGTTGCAGGTGGTTATTTCTTCATGCGCAGCAGTCAACGCGGCAGTCTCTAGCTGCCAAGAGCACTTTTTACTATGTGCACCCAACCACAGTGACGGGAGGAGCACGTTTCGGAAAACGTGCTCAGCTCGTCGACAAAATGCGATTTAAGCAATAAAAATAAAAATGCACCTAAAACCTAAAACAAACGTTGCACGTGGTTATTGCTTCATGCGCAGTGGTCAACGTGGCACTCTCTAGCTGCCAAGAGCACTTTTTACTATGCGCACCCAACCAGAGTGACGGGAGGAGCACATTTCAGAAAACGTGCTCAGCTCGTTGAGAAAATGCGATTTAAGCAATAAAATTAAAAATGCACCTAAAACCTAAACCAAACTTGCAGGTGGTTATTTCTTCATGTGCAGTGGTCAACGCGGCACTCTCTAGCTGCCAAGAGCACTTTTTACTATGCGCACCCAACCAGAGTGACGGGAGGAGCACATTTCAGAAAACGTGCTCAGCTCGTCGAGAAAATGCGATTTAAGCAATAAAATTAAAAATGCACCTAAAACCTAAAACAAACGTTGCAGGTGGTTATTTCTTCATGCGCAGTGGTCAACGCGGCACTCTCTAGCTGCCAAGAGCACTTTTTACTATGCGCACCCAACCAGAGTGACGGGAGGAGCACATTTCAGAAAACGTGCTCAGCTCGACGAGAAAATGCGATTTAAGCAATAAAATTAAAAATACACCCAAAACCTAAAGCAAACGTTGCAGGCGGTTATTTCTTCATGCGCAGTGGTCAACGCGGCACTCTCTAGCTGCCAAGAGCACTTTTTACCATGCGCACCCAACCAGAGTGACGGGAGGAGCACATTTCAGAAAACGTGCTCAGCTCGTCGAGAAAATGCGATTCAAGCAATAAAATTAAAAATGCACCTAAAACCTAAACCAAACGTTTCAGGTGGTTATTTCTTCATGCGCAGCAGTCAACGCGGCACTCTCTAGCTGCCAAGAGCACTTTTTACTATGTGCACCCAACCAGAGTGACGGGAGGAGCACGTTTGGGAAAACGTGCTCAGCTCGTCGAGAAAATGCGATTTAAGCAATAAAATTAAAAATGCACCTAAAACCTAAACCAAACGTTGCAGGTGGTTATTTCTTCGTGCGCATTGGTCAACGCGGCACTCTCTAGCTGCCAAGAGCACTTTTTACTATGCACACCCAACCAGAGTGACGGGAGGAGCACATTTCAGAAAACGTGCTCAGCTCGTCGACAAAATGCGATTTAAGCAATAAAATTAAAAATGCACCTAAAACCTAAACCAAACGCTGCAGATGGTCATTTCTTCATGCGCAGTGGTCAACGCGGCACTCTCTAGCTGCCAAGAGCACTTTTTACTATGCACACCCAACTAGAGTGACGGGAGGAGCACATTCCAGAAAACGTGCTCAGCTCGTCGAGAAAATGCGATTTAAGCAATAAAATTAAAAATGCACCCAAAACCTAAACCAAACGTTGCAGTTGGTTATTTCTTCATGCGCAGTGGTCAACGCGGCACTCTCTAACTGCCAAGAGCACTTTTTACAATGCGCACCCAACCAGAGTGACGGGAGGAGCACATTTCAGAAAACGTGCTCAGCTCGTCGAGAAAATGCGATTAAAGCAATACAATTAAAAATGCACCTAAAACCTAAACCAAACGTTGCAGGTGGTTATTTCTTCATGCGCAGTGGTCAACGCGGCACTCTCTAGCTGCCAAGAGCACTTTTTACTATGCGCACCCAACCAGAGTGACGGGAGGAGCACATTTCAGAAAACGTGCACAGCTCGTCGAGAACATGCGATTTAAGCAATAAAATTAAAAATGCACCCAAAACCTAAACCAAACGTTGCAGGTGGTTATTTCTTCATGCGCAGTGGTCAATGTGGCACTCTCTAGCTGCCAAGAGCACTCTTTTTACTATGCGCACCCAACCAGAGTGACGGGAGGAGCACATTTCAGAAAACGTGCTCAGCTCGTCGAGAAAATGCGATTTAAGCAATAAAATTAAAAATGCACCTAAAACCTAAACCAAACGTTGCAGGTGGTTATTTCTTCATGCGCAGTGGTCAACGCGGCACTCTCTAGCTGCCAAGAGCACTTTTTACTATGCACACCCAACCAGAGTGTCGGGAGGAGCACATTTCAGAAAACGTGCTCAGCTCGTCGAGAAAATGCGATTTAAGCAATAAAATTAAAAATGAACCTAAAACCTAGCCAAACGTTGCAGGTGGTTATTTCTTCATGCGCAGTGGTCAACGCGGCACTCTCTAGCTCCCAAGAGCACTTTTTACTATGCACACCCAACCAGAGTGACGGGAGGAGCACATTTCAGAAAACGTGCTCAGCTCGTCGAGAAAATGCGATTTAAGCAATAAAATTATAAATGCACCTAAAACCTAAACCAAACGTTACAGGTGGTTATTTCTTCATGCGCAGTGGTCAACGCGGCACTCTAGCTGCCAAGAGCACTTTTTACTATGCGCACCCAAACAGAGTGACGGGAGGAGCACATTCCAGAAAACGTGCTCAGCTCGTCGAGAAAATGCGATTTAAGCAATAAAATTAAAAATGCACCCAAAACCTAAACCAAACGTTGCAGATGGTCATTTCTTCATGCGCAGTGGTCAACGCGGCACTCTCTAGCTGCCAAGAGCACTTTTTACTATGCACACCCAACCAGAGTGACGGGAGGAGCACATTTCAGAAAACGTGCTCACCTTGTCGAGAAAATGCGATTTAAGCAATAAAATTAAAAATGCACCCAAAACCTAAACCAAACGTTGCAGGTGGTTATTTCTTCATGCGCAGTGGTCAACGCGGCACTCTCTAGCTGCCAAGAGCACTTTTTACTATACACACCCAAACAGAGTGACGGGAGGAGCACATTCCAGAAAACGTGCTCAGCTCGTCGAGAAAATGCGATTTAAGCAATAAAATTAAAAATGCACCTAAAACCTAAACCAAACGTTGCAGATGGTCATTTCTTCATGCGCAGTGGTCAACGCGGCACTCTCTAGCTGCCAAGAGCACTTTTTAATATGCGCACCCAACCAGAGTGACGGGAGGAGCACATTTCAGAAAACGTGCTCAGCTCGTCGAGAATATGCGATTTAAGCAATAAAATTAAAAATGCACCTAAAACCTAAACCAAACGTTGCAGATGGTCATTTATTCATGCGCAGTGGTCAACGCGGCACTCTCTAGCTGCCAAGAGCACTTTTTAATATGCGCACCCAACCAGAGTGACGGGAGGAGCACATTTCAGAAAACGTGCTCAAATCATCCAGAAAATGCGATTTAAGCAATAAAATTAAAAATGCACCCAAAACCTAAACCAAACGTTGCAGGTGGTTATTTCTTCATGCGCAGTGGTCAACGCGGCACTCTCTAGCTGCCAAGAGCACTTTTTACTATGCGCACCCAACCAGAGTGACGGGAGGAGCACATTTCAGAAAACGTGCTCAGCTCGTCGAGAAAATGCGATTTAAGCAATAAAATTAAAAATGCACCTAAAACCTAAACCAAACGTTGCAGGTGGTTATTTCTTCATGCGCAGTGGTCAACGCGGCACTCTCTAGCTGCCAAGAGCACTTTTTACTATGCGCACCCAACAAGAGTGACGGGAGGAGCACATTTCAGAAAACGTGCTCAGCTCGTCGAGAAAATGCGATTTAAGCAATAAAATTAAAAATGCACCTAAAACCTAAACCAAACTTGCAGGTGGTTATTTCTTCATGTGCAGTGGTCAACGCGGCACTCTCTAGCTGCCAAGAGCACTTTTTACTATGCGCACCCAACCAGAGTGACGGGAGGAGCACATTTCAGAAAACGTGCTCAGCTCGTCGAGAAAATGCGATTTAAGCAATAAAATTAAAAATGCACCTAAAACCTAAACCAAACGTTGCAGGTGGTTATTTCTTCATGCGCAGTGGTCAACGCGGCACTCTCTAGATGCCAAGAGCACTTTTTACTATGCGCACCCAACCAGAGTGACGGGAGGAGCACATTTCAGAAAACGTGCTCAGCTCGTCGAGAAAATGCGATTTAAGCAATAAAATTAAAAATGCACCCAAAACTAAACCAAACTTTGCAGATGGTCATTTCTAAATGCGCAGTGGTCAACGCGGCACTCTCTAGCTGCCAAGAGCACTTTTTACCATGCGCAGCCAACCACAGTGACGGGAGGAGCACATTTCAGAAAACGTGCTCAGCTCGACGAGAAAATGCGATTTAAGCAATAAAATTAAAAATACACCCAAAACCTAAACCAAACGTTGCAGGCGGTTATTTATTCATGCGCAGTGGTTAACGCGGCACTCTCTAGCTGCCAAGAGCACTTTTTACCATGCGCACCCAACCAGAGTGACGGGAGGAGCACATTTCAGAAAACGTGCTCAGCTCGTCGAGAAAATGCGATTTAAGCAATAAAATTGAAAATGCACCTAAAACCTAAACCAAACGTTGCAGGTGGTTATTTCTTCATGCGCAGCAGTCAACGCGGCAGTCTCTAGCTGCCAAGAGCACTTTTTACTATGTGCACCCAACCAGAGTGACGGGAGGAGCACGTTTCGGAAAACGTGCTCAGCTCGTCGACAAAATGCGATTTAAGCAATAAAAATAAAAATGCACCTAAAACCTAAAACAAACGTTGCACGTGGTTATTTCTTCATGCGCAGTGGTCAACGTGGCACTCTCTAGCTGCCAAGAGCACTTTTTACTATGCGCACCCAACCAGAGTGACGGGAGGAGCACATTTCAGAAAACGTGCTCAGCTCGTTGAGAAAATGCGATTTAAGCAATAAAATTAAAAATGCACCTAAAACCTAAACCAAACTTGCAGGTGGTTATTTCTTCATGTGCAGTGGTCAACGCGGCACTCTCTAGCTGCCAAGAGCACTTTTTACTATGCGCACCCAACCAGAGTGACGGGAGGAGCACATTTCAGAAAACGTGCTCAGCTCGTCGAGAAAATGCGATTTAAGCAATAAAATTAAAAATGCACCTAAAACCTAAACCAAACGTTGCAGGTGGTTATTTCTTCATGCGCAGTGGTCAACGCGGCACTCTCTAGCTGCCAAGAGCACTTTTTACTATGCGCACCCAACCAGAGTGACGGGAGGAGCACATTTCAGAAAACGTGCTCAGCTCGACGAGAAAATGCGATTTAAGCAATAAAATTAAAAATACACCCAAAACCTAAAGCAAACGTTGCAGGCGGTTATTTCTTCATGCGCAGTGGTCAACGCGGCACTCTCTAGCTGCCAAGAGCACTTTTTACCATGCGCACCCAACCAGAGTGACGGGAGGAGCACATTTCAGAAAACGTGCTCAGCTCGTCGAGAAAATGCGATTTAAGCAATAAAATTAAAAATGCACCTAAAACCTAAACCAAACGTTTCAGGTGGTTATTTCTTCATGCGCAGCAGTCAACGCGGCACTCTCTAGCTGCCAAGAGCACTTTTTACTATGTGCACCCAACCAGAGTGACGTGAGGAGCACGTTTGGGAAAACGTGCTCAGCTCGTCGAGAAAATGCGATTTAAGCAATAAAATTAAAAATGCACCTAAAACCTAATCCAAACGTTGCAGGTGGTTATTCCTTCATGCGCAATGGTCAACGCGGCACTCTCTAGCTGCCAAGAGCACTTTTTACTATGCGCACCCAACCAGAGTGACGGGAGGAGCACATTTCAGAAAACGTGCTCAGCTCGTCGAGAAAATGCAATTTAAGCAATCAAATTAAAAATGCACCTAAAACCTAAACCAAACGTTGCAGGTGGTTATTTCTTCATGCGCAGTGGTCAACGCGGCACTCTCTAGCTGCCAAGAGCACTTTTTACTATGCGCACCCAACAAGAGTGACGGGATGAGCACATTTCAGAAAACGTGCTCAGCTCGTCGAGAAAATGCGATTTAAGCAATAAAATTAAAAATGCACCTAAAACCTAAACCAAACTTGCAGGTGGTTATTTCTTCATGCGCAGTGGTCAACGCGGCACTCTCTAGCTGCCAAGAGCACTTTTTACTATGCGCACCCAACCAGAGTGACGGGAGGAGCACATTTCAGAAAACGTGCTCAGCTCGTCGAGAAAATGCGATTTAAGCAATAAAATTAAAAATGCACCTAAAACTTAAACCAAACGTTGCAGGTGGTTATTTCTTCATGCGCAGTGGTCAACGCGGCACTCTCTAGCTGCCAAGAGCACTTTTTACTATGCGCACCCAACCAGAGTGACGGGAGGAGCACATTTCAGAAAACGTGCTCAGCTCGTCGAGAAAATGCGATTTAAGCAATAAAATTAAAAATGCACCCAAAACCTAAACCAAACGTTGCAGGTGGTTATTTCTTCATGCGCAGTGGTCAACGCGGCACTCTCTAGCTGCCAAGAGCACTTTTTACTATGCGCACCGAACCAGAGTGACGGGAGGAGCACATTTCAGAAAACGTGCTCAGCTCGTCGAGAAAATGCGATTTAAGCAATAAAATTAAAAATGCACCTAAAACCTAAACCAAACGCTGCAGATGGTCATTTCTTCATGCGCAGTGGTCAACGCGGCACTCTCTAGCTGCCAAGACCACTTTTTACTATGCGCACCCAACCAGAGTGACGGGAGGAGCACATTTCAGAAAACGTGCTCAGCTCGTCGAGAAAATGCGATTTAAGCAATAAAATTAAAAATGCACCTAAAACCTAAACCAAACGTTGCAGATGGTCATTTCTTCATGCGCAGTGGTCAACGCGGCACTCTCTAGCTGCCAAGAGCACTTTTTACTATGCGCACCCAACAAGAGTGACGGGAGGAGCACATTTCAGAAAACGTGCTCAGCTCGTCGAGAAAATGCGATTTAAGCAATACAATTAAAAATGCACCCAAAACCTAAACCAAACGTTGCAGGTGGTTATTTCTTCATGCACAGTGGTCAACGCGGTACTCTCTAGCTGCCAAGAGCACTTTTTATTATGCGCACCCAACCAGAGTGACGGGAGGAGCACATTTCAGAAAATGTGCTCAGCTCGTCGAGAAAATGCGATTTAAGCAATAAAATTAGAAATGCACCCAAAACCTAAACCAAACGTTGCAGATGGTCATTTCTTCATGCGCAGTGGTCAACGCGGCACTCTCTAGCTGCCAAGAGCGCATTTTACTATGCGCACCCAACCAGAGTGACGGGAGGAGCACATTTCAGAAAACGTGCTCAGCTCGACGAAAAAATGCGATCTAAGCAATAAAATTAAAAATGCACCCAAAACCTAAACCAAACGTTGCAGGTGGTTATTTCTTCATGCGCAGTGGTCAACGCGGCACTCTCTAGCTGCCAAGAGCACTTTTTACTATGCGCACCCAACCAGAGTGACGGGAGCACATTTCAGAAAACGTGCTCAGCTCGTCGAGAAAATGCGATTTAAGCAATAAAATTAAAAATGCACCTAAAACCTAAACCAAACGTTGCAGGTGGTTATTTCTTCATGCGCAATGGTCAACGCGGCACTCTCTAGCTGCCAAGAGCACTTTTTACTATGCGCACCCAACCAGAGTGACGGGAGGAGCACATTTCAGAAAACGTGCTCAGCTCGTCGAGAAAATGCGATTTAAGCAATAAAATTAAAAATGCACCTAAAACCTAAACCAAACGTTGCAGGTGGTTATTTCTTCATGCGCAATGGTCAACGCGGCACTCTCTAGCTGCCAAGAGCACTTTTTACTATGCGCACCCAACCAGAGTGACGGGAGGAGCACATTTCAGAAAACGTGCTCAGCTCGTCGAGAAAATGCGATTTAAGCAATAAAATTAAAAATGCACCCAAAACCTAAACCAAACGTTGCAAGTGGTTATTTCTTCATGCGCAGTGGTCAACGCAAAACTCTCTAGCTGCCAAGAGCACTTTTTACTATGCGCACCCAACCAGAGTGACGGGAGGAGCACATTTCAGAAAACGTGCTCAGCTCGTCGAGAAAATGCGATTTAAGCAATAAAATTAAAAATGCACCCAAAACCTAAACCAAACGTTGCAAGTGGTTATTTCTTCATGCGCAGTGGTCAACGCGGCACTCTCTAGCTGCCAAGAGCACTTTTTACTATGCACACCCAACCAGAGTGACGGGAGGAGCACATTTCAGAAAACGTGCTCAGCTCGTCGAGAAAATGCGATTTAAGCAATAAAATTAAAAATGCACCTAAAACCTAAACCAAACGTTGCAGGTGGTTATTTCTTCATGTGCAGCCGTCAACGCGGCACTCTCTAGCTGCCAAGAGCACTTTTTACTATGCGCACCCAACCACAGTGACGGGAGGAGCACATTTCAGAAAACGTGCTCAGCTCGTCGAGAAAATGCGATTTAAGCAATAAAATTAAAAATGCACCTAAAACCTAAACCAAACGTTGCAGGTGGTTATTTCTTCATGCGCAGTGGTCAACGCGGCACTCTCTAGCTGCCAAGAGCACTTTTTACTATGCGCACCCAACCAGAGTGACGGGAGGAGCACATTTCAGAAAACGTGCTCAGCTCGTCGAGAATATGCGATTTAAGCAATAAAATTAAAAATGCACCTAAAACCTAAACCAAACGTTGCAGATGGTCATTTCTTCATGCGCAGTGGTCAACGCGGCACTCTCTAGCTGCCAAGAGCACTTTTTAATATGCGCACCCAACCAGAGTGACGGGAGGAGCACATTTCAGAAGACGTGCTCAGCTCATCCAGAAAATGCGATTTAAGCAATAAAATTAAAAATGCACCCAAAACCTAAACCAAACGTTGCAGGTGGTTATTTCTTCATGCGCAGTGGTCAACGCGGCACTCTCTAGCTGCCAAGAGCACTTTTTACTATGCGCACCCAACCAGAGTGACGGGAGGAGCACATTTCAGAAAACGTGCTCAGCTCGACGAGAAAATGCGATTTAAGCAATAAAATTAAAAATGCACCTAAAACCTAAACCAAACGTTGCAGGTGGTTATTTCTTCATGCGCAATGGTCAACGCGGCACTCTCTAGCTGCCAAGAGCACTTTTTACTATGCGCACCCAACCAGAGTGACGGGAGGAGCACATTTCAGAAAACGTGCTCAGCTCGTCGAGAAAATGCGATTTAAGCAATAAAATTAAAACTGCACCTAAAACCTAAACCAAACGTTGCAGATGGGCATTTCTTCATGCGCAGTGGTCAACGCGGCACTCTCTAGCTGCCAAGAGCACTTTTTACTATGCGCACCCAACCAGAGTGACGGGAGGAGCACATTTCAGAAAACGTGCTCAGCTCGTCCAGAAAATGCGATTTAAGCAATAAAATTAAAAATGCACCCAAAACCTAAACCGAACGTTGCAGGTGGTTATTTCTTCATGCGCAGTGGTCAACGCGGCACTCTCTAGCTGCCAAGAGCACATTTTATTATGCACATCCAACCAGAGTGACGGGAGGAGCACATTTCAGAAAACGTGCTCAGCTCGTCGAGAAAATGCGATTTAAGCAATAAAATTAAAAATGCACCCAAAACCTAAACCAAACGTTGCAGGTGGTTATTTCTTCATGCACAGTGGTCAACGCGGCACTCTCTAGCTGCCAAGAGCACTTTTTACTATGCGCACCCAACCAGAGTGACGGGAGGAGCACATTTCAGAAAACGTGCTCAGCTCGTCGAGAAAATGCGATTTAAGCAATAAAATTAAAAATGCACCTAAACCCTAAACCAAACGTTGCAGGTGGTTATTTCTTCATGCGCAGTGGTCAACGCGGCGCTCTCTAGCTGCCAAGAGCACTTTTTACTATGCGCACCCAACCAGAGTGACGGGAGGAACACATTTCAGAAAACGTGCTCAGCTCGTCGAGAAAATGCGATTTAAGCAATGAAATTAAAAATGCAGCTAAAACCTAAACCAAACGCTGCAGATGGTCATTTCTTCATGCGCAGTGGTCAACGCGGCACTCTCTAGCTGCCAAGAGCACTTTTTACTATGCGCACCCAACCAGAGTGACGGGAGGAGCACATTTCAGAAAACGTGCTCAGCTCGTTGAGAAAATGCAATTTAAGCAATAAAATTAAAAATGCACATAAAACCTAAACCAAACGTTGCAGGTGGTTATTTCTTCATGCGCAGTGGTCAACGCGGCACTCTCTTGCTGCCAAGAGCACTTTTTACTATGCGCACCCAACCGGAGTGACGGGAGGAGCACATTTCAGAAAACGTGCTCAGCTCGTCGAGAAAATGCGATTTAAGCAATAAAATTAGAAATGCACCTAAAACCTAAACCAAACGTTGCAGATGGTCATTTCTTCATGCACAGTGGTCAACGCGGCACTCTCTAGCTGCCAAGAGCACTTTTTACTATGCGCACCCAACCAGAGTGACGGGAGGAGCACATTTCAGAAAACGTGCTCAGCTCGTCGAGAAAATGCGATTTAAGCAATAAAATTAAAAATGCACCCAAAACCTAAACCAAACGTTGCAGGTGGTTATTTCTTCATGCGCAGTGGTCAACGCGGCACTCTCTAGCTGCCAAGAGCACTTTTTACTATGCGCACCCAACCAGAGTGACGGAAGGAGCACATTTCAGAAAACGTGCTAAGCTCGTCGAGAAAATGCAATTTAAGCAATAAAATTAAAAATGCACCTAAAACCTAAACCAAACGTTGCAGATGGTCATTTCTTCATGCGCAGTCGTCAACGCGGGACTCTCTACCTACCAAGAGCACTTTTTACTATGCGCACCCAACCAGAGTGACGGGAGGAGCACATTTCAGAAAACGTGCTCAGCTCGTCCAGAAAATGCGATTTAAGCAATAAAATTAAAAATGCACCCAAAACCTAAACCAAACGTTGCAGATGGTCATTTCTTCATGCGCAGTGGTCAACGCTGAACTCTCTAGCTGACAAGAGCACTTTTTACTATGCACACCCAACCAGAGTGACGGGAGGAGCACATTTCTGAAAACGTGCTCAGCTCGACGAGAAAATGCGATTTAAGCAATAAAATTAAAAATGCACCCAAAACCTAAACCAAACGTTGCAAATGGTCATTTCTTCATGCGCAGTGGTCAACGCGGCACTCTCTAGCTGCCAAGAGCACTTTTTACTATGCGCACCCAACCAGAGTGACGGAAGGAGCACATTTCAGAAAACGTGCTCAGCTCGTCGAGAAAATGCGATTTAAGCAATAAAATTAAAAATGCACCTAAAACCTAAACCAAACGTTGCAGATGGTCATTTCTTCATGCGCAGTGGTCAACGCGGCACTCTCTAGCTGCCAAGAGCACTTTTTACTATGCGCACCCAACCAGAGTGACGGGAGGAGCACATTTCAGAAAACGTGCTCAGCTCGTCCAGAAAATGCGATTTAAGCAATATAATTAAAAATGCACCCAAAACCTAAACCAAACGTTGCAGATGGTCATTTCTTCATGCGCAGTGGTCAACGCGGCACTCTCTAGCTGCCAAGAGCACTTTTTACTATGCACACCCAACCAGAGTGACGGGAGGAGCACATTTCAGAAAACGTGCTCAGCTCGTCGAGAAAATGCGATTTAAGCAATAAAAATAAAAATGCACCTAAAACCTAAACCAAACGTTGCAGGTGGTTATTTCTTCATGCGCAGTGGTCAACGCGGCACTCTCTAGCTGCCAAGAGCACTTTTTACTATGCGCACCCAACCAGAGTGACGGGAGGAGCATATTTCAGAAAACGTGCTCAGCTCGTCGAGAAAATGCGATTTAAGCAATAAAATTAAAAATGCACCTAAAACCTAAACCAAACGCTGCAGATGGTTATTTCTTCATGCGCAGTGGTCAACGCGGCACTCTCTAGCTGCCAAGAGCACTTTTTACTATGCGCACCCAACCAGAGTGACGGGAGGAGCACATTTCAGAAAACGTGCTCGGCTCGTCGAGAAAATGCGATTTAAGCAATAAAATTAAAAATGCACCTAAAACCTAAACCAAACGTTGCAGATGGTCATTTCTTCATGCGCAGTGGTCAACGCGGCACTCTCTAGCTGCCAAGAGCACTTTTTACTATGCGCACCCAACCAGAGTGACGGGAGGAGCACATTTCAGAAAACGTGCTCAGCTCGTCCAGAAAATGCGATTTAAGCAATAAAATTAAAAATGCACCTAAAACCTAAACCAAACGTTGCAGGTGGTTATTTCTTCATGCGCAGCAGTCAACGCGGCACTCTCTAGCTGCCAAGAGCACTTTTTACTATGCACACCCAACCAGAGTGACGGGAGGAGCACACTTCAGAAAACGTGCTCAGCTCGTCGAGAAAATGCGATTTAAGCAATAAAATTAAAAATGCACCTAAAACCTAAACCAAACGTTGCAGGTGGTTATTTCTTCATGCGCAGTGGTCAACGCGGCACTCTCTAGCTGCCAAGAGCACTTTTTACTATGCGCACCCAACCAGAGTGACGGAAAGGAGCACATTTCAGAAAACGTGCTCGGCTCGTCGAGAAAATGCGATTTAAGCAATAAAATGAAAAATGCACATAAAACCTAAACCAAACGTTGCAGGTGGTTATTTCTTCTTGCGCAGTGGTCAACGCGGCACTCTCTAGCTGCCAAGAGCACTTTTTACTATGCGCACCCAACCAGAGTGACGGGAGGAGCACATTTCAGAAAACGTGCTCAGCTCGTCGAGAAAATGCGATTTAAGCAATAAAATTAAAAATGCACCCAAAACCTAAACCAAACGTTGCAGGTGGTTATTTCTTCATGCGCAGTGGCCAACGCGGCACTCTCTAGCTGCCAAGAGCACTTTTTATTATGCGCACTCAACCAGAGTGACGGGAGGAGCACATTTCAGAAAACGTGCTCAGCTCGTCGAGAAAATTCGATTTAAGCAATAAAATTAAAAATGCACCTAAAACCTAAACCAAACGTTGCAGGTGGTTATTTCTTCATGTGCAGCAGTCAACGCGGCACTCTCTAGCTGCCAAGAGCACTTTTTACTATGCGCACCCGACCAGAGTGACGGGAGGAGCACATTTCAGAAAACGTGCTCAGCTCGTCGAGAAAATGCGATTTAAGCAATAAAATTAAAAATGCACCTAAAACCTAAACCAAACGTTGCAGATGGTCATTTCTTCATGCGCAGTGGTCAACGCGGCACTCTCTAGCTGCCAAGAGCACTTTTTACTATGCGCACCCAATCAGAGTGACGGGAGGAGCACATTTCAGAAAACGTGCTCAGCTCGTCGAGAAAATGCGATTTAAGCAATAAAATTAAAAATGCACCTAAAACCTAAACCAAACGTTGCAGGTGGTTATTTCTTCATGCGCAGCAGTCAACGCGGCACTCTCTAGCTGCCAAGAGCACTTTTCACTATGCACACCCAACCAGAGTGACGGGAGGAGCACATTTCAGAAAACGTGCTCAGCTTGTCGAAAAAATGCGATTTAAGCAATAAAATTAAAAATGCACCTAAAACCTAAACCAAACGTTGCAGATGGTCATTTCTTCATGCGCAGTGGTCAACGTGGCACTCTCTAGCTGCCAAGAGCACTTTTTACTATGCACACCCAACCAGAGTGACGGGAGGAGCACATTTCAGAAAACGTGCTCAGCTCGTCGAGAAAATGCGATTTAAGCAATAAAATTAAAAATGCACCTAAAACCTAAACCAAACGTTGCAGGTGGTTATTTCTTCATGCGCAGCAGTCAACGCGGAACTCTCTAGCTGCCAAGAGCACTTTTTACTATGCACACCCAACCAGAGTGACGGGAGGAGCACATTTCAGAAAACGTGCTCAGCTCGTCGAGAAAATGCGATTAAAGCAATAAAATTAAAAATGCACCTAAAACCTAAACCAAACGTTGCACGTGGTTATTTCTTCATGCGCAGCGGTCAACGCGGCACTCTCTAGCTGCCAAGAGCACTTTTTACTATGCGCACCCAACCAGAGTGACGGGAGGAGCACATTTCAGAAAACGTGCTCAGCTCGTCGAGAAAATGCGATTTAAGCAATAAAATTAAAAATGCACCTAAAACCTAAAACAAACGTTGCACGTGGTTATTTCTTCATGCGCAGTGGTCAACGCGGCACTCTCTAGCTGCCAAGAGCACTTTTTACTATGCGCACCCGACCAGAGTGACGGGAGGAGCACATTTCAGAAAACGTGCTCAGCTCGACGAGAAAATGCGATTCAAGCAATAAAATTAAAAATGCACCCAAAACGTAAACCAAACGTTGCAGGTGGTTATTTCTTCATGCGCAGTGGTCAACGCGGCACTCTCTAGCTGCCAAGAGCACTTTTTACTATGCGCACCCAACCAGAGTGACGGGAGGAGCACATTTCAGAAAACGTGCTCAGCTCGTCGAGAAAATGCGATTTAAGCAATAAAATTAAAAATGCACCTAAAACCTAAACCAAACGTTGCAGGTGGTTATTTCTTCATGCGCAGTGGTCAACGCGGCACTCTCTAGCTGCCAAGAGCACTTTTTACTATGCGCACCCAACCAGAGTGACGGGAGGAGCACATTTCAGAAAACGTGCTCAGCTCGTCGAGAAAATGCGATTTAAGCAATAAAATTAAAAATGCACCCAAAACTAAACCAAACTTTGCAGATGGTCATTTCTAAATGCGCAGTGGTCAACGCGGCACTCTCTAGCTGCCAAGAGCACTTTTTACCATGCGCAGCCAACCAGAGTGACGGGAGGAGCACATTTCAGAAAACGTGCTCAGCTCGACGAGAAAATGCGATTTAAGCAATAAAATTAAAAATACACCCAAAACCTAAACCAAACGTTGCAGGCGGTTATTTATTCATGCGCAGTGGTTAACGCGGCACTCTCTAGCTGACAAGAGCACTTTTTACCATGCGCACCCAACCAGAGTGACGGGAGGAGCACATTTCAGAAAACGTGCTCAGCTCGTCGAGAAAATGCAATTTAAGCAATAAAATTGAAAATGCTCCTAAAACCTAAACCAAACGTTGCAGGTGGTTATTTCTTCATGCGCAGCAGTCAACGCGGCAGTCTCTAGCTGCCAAGAGCACTTTTTACTATGTGCACCCAACCAGAGTGACGGGAGGAGCACGTTTCGGAAAACGTGCTCAGCTCGTCGACAAAATGAGATTTAAGCAATAAAAATAAAAATGCACCTAAAACCTAAAACAAACGTTGCACGTGGTTATTTCTTCATGCGCAGTGGTCAACGTGGCACTCTCTAGCTGCCAAGAGCACTTTTTACTATGCGCACCCAACCAGAGTGACGGGAGGAGCACATTTCAGAAAACGTGCTCAGCTCGTTGAGAAAATGCGATTTAAGCAATAAAATTAAAAATGCACCTAAAACCTAAACCAAACTTGCAGGTGGTTATTTCTTCATGTGCAGTGGTCAACGCGGCACTCTCTAGCTGCCAAGAGCACTTTTTACTATGCGCACCCAACCAGAGTGACGGGAGGAGCACATTTCAGAAAACGTGCTCAGCTCGTCGAGAAAATGCGATTTAAGCAATAAAATTAAAAATGCACCTAAAACCTAAACCAAACGTTGCAGGTGGTTATTTCTTCATGCGCAGTGGTCAACGCGGCACTCTCTAGCTGCCAAGAGCACTTTTTACTATGCGCACCCAACCAGAGTGACGGGAGGAGCACATTTCAGAAAACGTGCTCAGCTCGACGAGAAAATGCGATTTAAGCAATAAAATTAAAAATACACCCATAACCTAAAGCAAACGTTGCAGGCGGTTATTTCTTCATGCGCAGTGGTCAACGCGGCACTCTCTAGCTGCCAAGAGCACTTTTTACCATGCGCACCCAACCAGAGTGACGGGAGGAGCACATTTCAGAAAACGTGCTCAGCTCGTCGAGAAAATGCGATTTAAGCAATAAAATTAAAAATGCACCTAAAACCTAAACCAAACGTTTCAGGTGGTTATTTCTTCATGCGCAGCAGTCAACGCGGCACTCTCTAGCTGCCAAGAGCACTTTTTACTATGTGCACCCAACCAGAGTGACGGGAGGAGCACGTTTGGGAAAACGTGCTCAGCTCGTCGAGAAAATGCGATTTAAGCAATAAAATTAAAAATGCACCTAAAACCTAAACCAAACGTTGCAGGTGGTTATTCCTTCATGCGCAATGGTCAACGCGGCACTCTCTAGCTGCCAAGAGCACTTTTTACTATGCGCACCCAACCAGAGTGACGGGAGGAGCACATTTCAGAAAACGTGCTCAGCTCGTCGAGAAAATGCAATTTAAGCAATCAAATTAAAAATGCACCTAAAACCTAAACCAAACGTTGCAGGTGGTTATTTCTTCATGCGCAGTGGTCAACGCGGCACTCTCTAGCTGCCAAGAGCACTTTTTACTATGCGCACCCAACCAGAGTGACGGGAGGAGCACATTTCAGAAAACGTGCTCAGCTCGTCGAGAAAATGCGATTTAAGCAATAAAATTAAAAATGCACCTAAAACCTAAACCAAACTTGCAGGTGGTTATTTCTTCATGCGCAGTGGTCAACGCGGCACTCTCTAGCTGCCAAGAGCACTTTTTACTATGCGCACCCAACCAGAGTGACGGGAGGAGCACATTTCAGAAAACGTGCTCAGCTCGTCGAGAAAATGCGATTTAAGCAATAAAATTAAAAATGCACCCAAAACCTAAACCAAACGTTGCAGGTGGTTATTTCTTCATGCGCAGTGGTCAACGCGGCACTCTCTAGCTGCCAAGAGCACTTTTTACTATGCGCACCGAACCAGAGTGACGGGAGGAGCACATTTCAGAAAACGTGCTCAGCTCGTCGAGAAAATGCGATTTAAGCAATAAAATTAAAAATGCACCTAAAACCTAAACCAAACGCTGCAGATGGTCATTTCTTCATGCGCAGTGGTCAACGCGGCACTCTCTAGCTGCCAAGACCACTTTTTACTATGCGCACCCAACCAGAGTGACGGGAGGAGCACATTTCAGAAAACGTGCTCAGCTCGTCGAGAAAATGCGATTTAAGCAATAAAATTAAAAATGCACCTAAAACCTAAACCAAACGTTGCAGATGGTCATTTCTTCATGCGCAGTGGTCAACGCGGCACTCTCTAGCTGCCAAGAGCACTTTTTACTATGCGCACCCAACAAGAGTGACGGGAGGAGCACATTTCAGAAAACGTGCTCAGCTCGTCGAGAAAATGCGATTTAAGCAATACAATTAAAAATGCACCCAAAACCTAAACCAAACGTTGCAGGTGGTTATTTCTTCATGCGCAGTGGTCAACGCGGCACTCTCTAGCTGCCAAGAGCACTTTTTATTATGCGCACCCAACCAGAGTGACGGGAGGAGCACATTTCAGAAAATGTGCTCAGCTCGTCGAGAAAATGCGATTTAAGCAATAAAATTAGAAATGCACCCAAAACCTAAACCAAACGTTGCAGATGGTCATTTCTTCATGCGCAGTGGTCAACGCGGCACTCTCTAGCTGCCAAGAGCACATTTTACTATGCGCACCCAACCAGAGTGACGGGAGGAGCACATTTCAGAAAACGTGCTCAGCTCGACGAAAAAATGCGATCTAAGCAATAAAATTAAAAATGCACCCAAAACCTAAACCAAACGTTGCAGGTGGTTATTTCTTCATGCGCAGTGGTCAACGCGGCACTCTCTAGCTGCCAAGAGCACTTTTTACTATGCGCACCCAACCAGAGTGACGGGAGCACATTTCAGAAAACGTGCTCAGCTCGTCGAGAAAATGCAATTTAAGCAATAAAATTAAAAATGCACCCAAAACCTAAACCAAACGTTGCAGGTGGTTATTTCTTCATGCGCAGTGGTCAACGCGGCACTCTCTAGCTGCCAAGAGCACATTTTATTATGCACACCCAACCAGAGTGACGGGAGGAGCACATTTCAGAAAACGTGCTCAGCTCGTCGAGAAAATGCGATTTAAGCAATAAAATTAAAAATGCACCCAAAACCTAAACCAAACGTTGCAGGTGGTTATTTCTTCATGCACAGTGGTCAACGCGGCACTCTCTAGCTGCCAAGAGCACTTTTTACTATGCGCACCCAACCAGAGTGACGGGAGGAGCACATTTCAGAAAACGTGCTCAGCTCGTCGAGAAAATGCGATTTAAGCAATAAAATTAAAAATGCACCTAAACCCTAAACCAAACGTTGCAGGTGGTTATTTCTTCATGCGCAGTGGTCAACGCGGCGCTCTCTAGCTGCCAAGAGCACTTTTTACTATGCGCACCCAACCAGAGTGACGGGAGGAGCACATTTCAGAAAACGTGCTCAGCTCGTCCAGAAAATGCGATTTAAGCAATAAAATTAAAAATGCACCTAAAACCTAAACCAAACGTTGCAGGTGGTTATTTCTTCATGCGCAGTGGTCAACGCGGCACTCTCTAGCTGCCAAGAGCACTTTTTACTATCCGCACCCAACCAGAGTGACGGGAGGAGCACATTTCAGAAAACGTGCTCAGCTCGTCGAGAAAATGCGATTTAAGCAATAAAATTAAAAATGCATCTAAAACCTAAACCAAACGTTGCAGGTGGTTATTTCTTCATGCGCAGTGGTCAACGCGGCACTCTCTAGCTGCCAAGAGCACTTTTTACTATGCGCACCCAACCAGAGTGACGGGAGGAGCACATTTCAGAAAACGTCCTCAGCTCGTCGAGAAAATGCGATTTAAGCAATAAAATTAAAAATGCACCTAAAACCTAAACCAAACGTTGCAGGTGGTTATTTCTTCATGCGCAGTGGTCAACGCGGCACTCTCTAGCTGCCAAGAGCACATTTTATTATGCACACCCAACCAGAGTGACGGGAGGAGCACATTTCAGAAAACGTGCTCAGCTCGTCGAGAAAATGCGATTTAAGCAATAAAATTAAAAATGCACCTAAAACCTAAACCAAACGTTGCAGATGGTCATTTCTTCATGCGCAGTGGTCAACGCGGCACTCTCTAGCTGCCAAGAGCACTTTTTACTATGCGCACCCAACCAGAGTGACGGGAGGAGCACATTTCAGAAAACGTGCTCAGCTCGTCGAGAAAATGCGATTTAAGCAATAAAATTAAAAATGCACCTAAAACCTAAACCAAACGTTGCAGGTGGTTATTTATTCATGCGCAATGGTCAACGCGGCACTCTCTAGCTGCCAAGAGCACTTCTTACTATGCGCACCCAACCAGAGTGACGGGAGGAGCACATTTCAGAAAACGTGCTCAGCTCGTCGAGAAAATGCGATTTAAGCAATACAATTAAAAATGCACCTAAAACCTAAACCAAACGTTGCAGATGGGCATTTCTTCATGCGCAGTGGTCAACGCGGCACTCTCTAGCTGCCAAGAGCACTTTTTACTATGCGCACCCAACCAGAGTGACGGGAGGAGCACATTTCAGAAAACGTGCTCAGCTCGTCCAGAAAATGCGATTTAAGCAATAAAATTAAAAATGCACCTAAAACCTAAACCAAACGTTGCAGATGGTCATTTCTTCATGCGCAGTGGTCAACGCGGCACTCTCTAGCTGCCAAGAGCACTTTTTACTATGCGCATCCAACAAGAGTGACGGGAGGAGCACATTTCAGAAAACTTGCTCAGCTCGTCCAGAAAATGCGATTTAAGCAATAAAATTAAAAATGCACCCAAAACCTAAACCAAACGTTTCAGGTGGTTATTTCTTCATGCGCAGTGGTCAATGCGGCACTCTCTAGCTGCCAAGAGCACTTTTTACTATGCGCACCCAACCAGAGTGACGGGGAGGAGCACATTTCAGAAAACGTACTGAGCTCGTCGAGAAAATGCGATTTAAGCAATAAAATTAAAAATGCACCTAAAACCTAAAGCAAACGTTGCAGGTGGTTATTTCTTCATGCGCAGTGGTCAACACGGCACTCTCTAGCTGCCAAGAGCACTTTTTACTATGCGCACCCAACAAGAGTGACGGGAGGAACACATTTCAGAAAACGTGCTCAGCTCGTCGAGAAAATGCGATTTAAGCAATAACATTAAAAATGCACCCAAAACCTAAACCAAACGTTGCAGGTGGTTATTTCTTCATGCGCAGTGGTCAACGCGGCACTCTCTAGCTGCCAAGAGCACTTTTTACTATGCGCACCCAACCAGAGTGACGGGAGGAGCACATTTCAGAAAACGTGCTCAGCTCGTCGAGAAAATGCGATTTAAACATTAAAATTAAAAATGCACCCAAAACCTAAACCAAACGTTGCAGATGGTCATTTCTTCATGAGCAGTGGTCAACGCGGCACTCTCTAGCTGCCAAGAGAACTTTTTACTATGCGCACCCAACCAGAGTGACGGGAGGAGCACATTTCAGAAAACGTGCTCAGCTCGACGAGAAAATGCGATTTAAGCAATAAAATTAAAAATGCACCCAAAACCTAAACCAAACGTTGCAGGTGGTTATTTATTCATGCGCAATGGTCAACGCGGCACTCTCTAGCTGCCAAGAGCACTTTTTACTATGCGCACCCAACCAGAGTGACGGGAGGAGCACATTTCAGAAAACGTGCTCAGCTCGTCGAGAAAATGCGATTTAAGCAATAAAATTAAAAATGCACCTAAAACCTAAACCAAACGTTGCAGGTGGTTATTTCTTCATGCGCAGTGGTCAACGCGGCACTCTCTAGCTGCCAAGAGCACTTTTTACTATGCGCACCCAACCAGAGTGTCGGGAGGAGCACATTTCAGAAAACGTGCTCAGCTCGTCGAGAAAATGCGATTTAAGCAATAAAATTAAAAATGAACCTAATACCTAGCCAAACGTTGCAGGTGGTTATTTCTTCATGCGCAGTGGTCAACGCGGCACTCTCTAGCTGCCAAGAGCACTTTTTACTATGCACACCCAAACAGAGTGACGGGAGGAGCACATTCCAGAAAACGTGCTCAGCTCGTCGAGAAAATGCAATTTAAGTAATACAATTAAAAATGCACCCAAAACCTAAACCAAACGTTGCAGATGGTTATTTCTTCGTGCGCATTGGTCAACGCGGCACTCTCTAGCTGCCAAGAGCACTTTTTACTATGCACACCCAACCAGAGTGACGGGAGGAGCACATTTCAGAAAACGTGCTCAGCTCGTCGAGAAAATGCGATTTAAGCAATAAAATTAAAAATGCACCTAAAACCTAAACCAAACGCTGCAGATGGTCATTTCTTCATGCGCAGTGGTCAACGCGGCACTCTCTAGCTGCCAAGAGCACTTTTTACTATGCACACCCAACTAGAGTGACGGGAGGAGCACATTCCAGAAAACGTGCTCAGCTCGTCGAGAAAATGCGATTTAAGCAATAAAATTAAAAATGCACCCAAAACCTAAACCAAACGTTGCAGTTGGTTATTTCTTCATGCGCAGTGGTCAACGCGGCACTCTCTAACTGCCAAGAGCACTTTTTACTATGCGCACCCAACCAGAGTGACGGTAGGAGCACATTTCAGAAAACGTGCTCAGCTCGTCGAGAAAATGCGATTTAAGCAATACAATTAAAAATGCACCCAAAACCTAAACCAAACGTTGCAGGTGGTTATTTCTTCATGCGCAGTGGTCAACGCGGCACTCTCTAGCTGCCAAGAGCACTTTTTATTATGCGCACCCAACCAGAGTGACGGGAGGAGCACATTTCAGAAAATGTGCTCAGCTCGTCGAGAAAATGCGATTTAAGCAATAAAATTAGAAATGCACCCAAAACCTAAACCAAACGTTGCAGATGGTCATTTCTTCATGCGCAGTGGTCAACGCGGCACTCTCTAGCTGCCAAGAGCACATTTTACTATGCGCACCCAACCAGAGTGACGGGAGGAGCACATTTCAGAAAACGTGCTCAGCTCGACGAAAAAATGCGATCTAAGCAATAAAATTAAAAATGCACCCAAAACCTAAACCAAACGTTGCAGGTGGTTATTTCTTCATGCGCAGTGGTCAACGCGGCACTCTCTAGCTGCCAAGAGCACTTTTTACTATGCGCACCCAACCAGAGTGACGGGAGCACATTTCAGAAAACGTGCTCAGCTCGTCGAGAAAATGCAATTTAAGCAATAAAATTAAAAATGCACCCAAAACCTAAACCAAACGTTGCAGGTGGTTATTTCTTCATGCGCAGTGGTCAACGCGGCACTCTCTAGCTGCCAAGAGCACATTTTATTATGCACACCCAACCAGAGTGACGGGAGGAGCACATTTCAGAAAACGTGCTCAGCTCGTCGAGAAAATGCGATTTAAGCAATAAAATTAAAAATGCACCCAAAACCTAAACCAAACGTTGCAGGTGGTTATTTCTTCATGCACAGTGGTCAACGCGGCACTCTCTAGCTGCCAAGAGCACTTTTTACTATGCGCACCCAACCAGAGTGACGGGAGGAGCACATTTCAGAAAACGTGCTCAGCTCGTCGAGAAAATGCGATTTAAGCAATAAAATTAAAAATGCACCTAAACCCTAAACCAAACGTTGCAGGTGGTTATTTCTTCATGCGCAGTGGTCAACGCGGCGCTCTCTAGCTGCCAAGAGCACTTTTTACTATGCGCACCCAACCAGAGTGACGGGAGGAGCACATTTCAGAAAACGTGCTCAGCTCGTCCAGAAAATGCGATTTAAGCAATAAAATTAAAAATGCACCTAAAACCTAAACCAAACGTTGCAGGTGGTTATTTCTTCATGCGCAGTGGTCAACGCGGCACTCTCTAGCTGCCAAGAGCACTTTTTACTATCCGCACCCAACCAGAGTGACGGGAGGAGCACATTTCAGAAAACGTGCTCAGCTCGTCGAGAAAATGCGATTTAAGCAATAAAATTAAAAATGCATCTAAAACCTAAACCAAACGTTGCAGGTGGTTATTTCTTCATGCGCAGTGGTCAACGCGGCACTCTCTAGCTGCCAAGAGCACTTTTTACTATGCGCACCCAACCAGAGTGACGGGAGGAGCACATTTCAGAAAACGTCCTCAGCTCGTCGAGAAAATGCGATTTAAGCAATAAAATTAAAAATGCACCTAAAACCTAAACCAAACGTTGCAGGTGGTTATTTCTTCATGCGCAGTGGTCAACGCGGCACTCTCTAGCTGCCAAGAGCACATTTTATTATGCACACCCAACCAGAGTGACGGGAGGAGCACATTTCAGAAAACGTGCTCAGCTCGTCGAGAAAATGCGATTTAAGCAATAAAATTAAAAATGCACCTAAAACCTAAACCAAACGTTGCAGATGGTCATTTCTTCATGCGCAGTGGTCAACGCGGCACTCTCTAGCTGCCAAGAGCACTTTTTACTATGCGCACCCAACCAGAGTGACGGGAGGAGCACATTTCAGAAAACGTGCTCAGCTCGTCGAGAAAATGCGATTTAAGCAATAAAATTAAAAATGCACCTAAAACCTAAACCAAACGTTGCAGGTGGTTATTTATTCATGCGCAATGGTCAACGCGGCACTCTCTAGCTGCCAAGAGCACTTCTTACTATGCGCACCCAACCAGAGTGACGGGAGGAGCACATTTCAGAAAACGTGCTCAGCTCGTCGAGAAAATGCGATTTAAGCAATACAATTAAAAATGCACCTAAAACCTAAACCAAACGTTGCAGATGGGCATTTCTTCATGCGCAGTGGTCAACGCGGCACTCTCTAGCTGCCAAGAGCACTTTTTACTATGCGCACCCAACCAGAGTGACGGGAGGAGCACATTTCAGAAAACGTGCTCAGCTCGTCCAGAAAATGCGATTTAAGCAATAAAATTAAAAATGCACCTAAAACCTAAACCAAACGTTGCAGATGGTCATTTCTTCATGCGCAGTGGTCAACGCGGCACTCTCTAGCTGCCAAGAGCACTTTTTACTATGCGCATCCAACAAGAGTGACGGGAGGAGCACATTTCAGAAAACTTGCTCAGCTCGTCCAGAAAATGCGATTTAAGCAATAAAATTAAAAATGCACCCAAAACCTAAACCAAACGTTTCAGGTGGTTATTTCTTCATGCGCAGTGGTCAATGCGGCACTCTCTAGCTGCCAAGAGCACTTTTTACTATGCGCACCCAACCAGAGTGACGGGGAGGAGCACATTTCAGAAAACGTACTGAGCTCGTCGAGAAAATGCGATTTAAGCAATAAAATTAAAAATGCACCTAAAACCTAAAGCAAACGTTGCAGGTGGTTATTTCTTCATGCGCAGTGGTCAACACGGCACTCTCTAGCTGCCAAGAGCACTTTTTACTATGCGCACCCAACAAGAGTGACGGGAGGAACACATTTCAGAAAACGTGCTCAGCTCGTCGAGAAAATGCGATTTAAGCAATAACATTAAAAATGCACCCAAAACCTAAACCAAACGTTGCAGGTGGTTATTTCTTCATGCGCAGTGGTCAACGCGGCACTCTCTAGCTGCCAAGAGCACTTTTTACTATGCGCACCCAACCAGAGTGACGGGAGGAGCACATTTCAGAAAACGTGCTCAGCTCGTCGAGAAAATGCGATTTAAACATTAAAATTAAAAATGCACCCAAAACCTAAACCAAACGTTGCAGATGGTCATTTCTTCATGAGCAGTGGTCAACGCGGCACTCTCTAGCTGCCAAGAGAACTTTTTACTATGCGCACCCAACCAGAGTGACGGGAGGAGCACATTTCAGAAAACGTGCTCAGCTCGACGAGAAAATGCGATTTAAGCAATAAAATTAAAAATGCACCCAAAACCTAAACCAAACGTTGCAGGTGGTTATTTATTCATGCGCAATGGTCAACGCGGCACTCTCTAGCTGCCAAGAGCACTTTTTACTATGCGCACCCAACCAGAGTGACGGGAGGAGCACATTTCAGAAAACGTGCTCAGCTCGTCGAGAAAATGCGATTTAAGCAATAAAATTAAAAATGCACCTAAAACCTAAACCAAACGTTGCAGGTGGTTATTTCTTCATGCGCAGTGGTCAACGCGGCACTCTCTAGCTGCCAAGAGCACTTTTTACTATGCGCACCCAACCAGAGTGTCGGGAGGAGCACATTTCAGAAAACGTGCTCAGCTCGTCGAGAAAATGCGATTTAAGCAATAAAATTAAAAATGAACCTAATACCTAGCCAAACGTTGCAGGTGGTTATTTCTTCATGCGCAGTGGTCAACGCGGCACTCTCTAGCTGCCAAGAGCACTTTTTACTATGCACACCCAAACAGAGTGACGGGAGGAGCACATTCCAGAAAACGTGCTCAGCTCGTCGAGAAAATGCAATTTAAGTAATACAATTAAAAATGCACCCAAAACCTAAACCAAACGTTGCAGATGGTTATTTCTTCGTGCGCATTGGTCAACGCGGCACTCTCTAGCTGCCAAGAGCACTTTTTACTATGCACACCCAACCAGAGTGACGGGAGGAGCACATTTCAGAAAACGTGCTCAGCTCGTCGAGAAAATGCGATTTAAGCAATAAAATTAAAAATGCACCTAAAACCTAAACCAAACGCTGCAGATGGTCATTTCTTCATGCGCAGTGGTCAACGCGGCACTCTCTAGCTGCCAAGAGCACTTTTTACTATGCACACCCAACTAGAGTGACGGGAGGAGCACATTCCAGAAAACGTGCTCAGCTCGTCGAGAAAATGCGATTTAAGCAATAAAATTAAAAATGCACCCAAAACCTAAACCAAACGTTGCAGTTGGTTATTTCTTCATGCGCAGTGGTCAACGCGGCACTCTCTAACTGCCAAGAGCACTTTTTACTATGCGCACCCAACCAGAGTGACGGTAGGAGCACATTTCAGAAAACGTGCTCAGCTCGTCGAGAAAATGCGATTAAAGCAATAAAATTAAAAATGCACCTAAAACCTAAACCAAACGTTGCAGGTGGTTATTTCTTCATGCGCAGTGGTCAACGCGGCACTCTCTAGCTGCCAAGAGCACTTTTTACTATGCGCACCCAACCAGAGTGACGGGAGGAGCACATTTCAGAAAACGTGCACAGCTCGTCGAGAACATGCGATTTAAGCAATAAAATTAAAAATGCACCCAAAACCTAAACCAAACGTTGCAGGTGGTTATTTCTTCATGCGCAGTGGTCAATGTGGCACTCTCTAGCTGCCAAGAGCACTCTTTTTACTATGCGCACCCAACCAGAGTGACGGGAGGAGCACATTTCAGAAAACGTGCTCAGCTCGTCGAGAAAATGCGATTTAAGCAATAAAATTAAAAATGCACCTAAAACCTAAACCAAACGTTGCAGGTGGTTATTTCTTCATGCGCAGTGGTCAACGCGGCACTCTCTAGCTGCCAAGAGCACTTTTTACTATGCACACCCAAACAGAGTGACGGGAGGAGCACATTCCAGAAAACGTGCTCAGCTCGTCGAGAAAATGCAATTTAAGTAATACAATTAAAAATGCACCCAAAACCTAAACCAAACGTTGCAGATGGTTATTTCTTCGTGCGCATTGGTCAACGCGGCACTCTCTAGCTGCCAAGAGCACTTTTTACTATGCACACCCAACCAGAGTGACGGGAGGAGCACATTTCAGAAAACGTGCTCAGCTCGTCGAGAAAATGCGATTTAAGCAATAAAATTAAAAATGCACCTAAAACCTAAACCAAACGCTGCAGATGGTCATTTCTTCATGCGCAGTGGTCAACGCGGCACTCTCTAGCTGCCAAGAGCACTTTTTACTATGCACACCCAACTAGAGTGACGGGAGGAGCACATTCCAGAAAACGTGCTCAGCTCGTCGAGAAAATGCGATTTAAGCAATAAAATTAAAAATGCACCCAAAACCTAAACCAAACGTTGCAGTTGGTTATTTCTTCATGCGCAGTGGTCAACGCGGCACTCTCTAACTGCCAAGAGCACTTTTTACTATGCGCACCCAACCAGAGTGACGGTAGGAGCACATTTCAGAAAACGTGCTCAGCTCGTCGAGAAAATGCGATTAAAGCAATAAAATTAAAAATGCACCTAAAACCTAAACCAAACGTTGCAGGTGGTTATTTCTTCATGCGCAGTGGTCAACGCGGCACTCTCTAGCTGCCAAGAGCACTTTTTACTATGCGCACCCAACCAGAGTGACGGGAGGAGCACATTTCAGAAAACGTGCACAGCTCGTCGAGAACATGCGATTTAAGCAATAAAATTAAAAATGCACCCAAAACCTAAACCAAACGTTGCAGGTGGTTATTTCTTCATGCGCAGTGGTCAATGTGGCACTCTCTAGCTGCCAAGAGCACTCTTTTTACTATGCGCACCCAACCAGAGTGACGGGAGGAGCACATTTCAGAAAACGTGCTCAGCTCGTCGAGAAAATGCGATTTAAGCAATAAAATTAAAAATGCACCTAAAACCTAAACCAAACGTTGCAGGTGGTTATTTCTTCATGCGCAGTGGTCAACGCGGCACTCTCTAGCTGCCAAGAGCACTTTTTACTATGCACACCCAACCAGAGTGTCGGGAGGAGCACATTTCAGAAAACGTGCTCAGCTCGTCGAGAAAATGCGATTTAAGCAATAAAATTAAAAATGAACCTAAAACCTAGCCAAACGTTGCAGGTGGTTATTTCTTCATGCGCAGTGGTCAACGCGGCACTCTCTAGCTCCCAAGAGCACTTTTTACTATGCACACCCAACCAGAGTGACGGGAGGAGCACATTTCAGAAAACGTGCTCAGCTCGTCGAGAAAATGCGATTTAAGCAATAAAATTATAAATGCACCTAAAACCTAAACCAAACGTTACAGGTGGTTATTTCTTCATGCGCAGTGGTCAACGCGGCACTCTCTAGCTGCCAAGAGCACTTTTTAATATGCGCACCCAACCAGAGTGACGGGAGGAGCACATTTCAGAAAACGTGCTCAGCTCGTCGAGAATATGCGATTTAAGCAATAAAATTAAAAATGCACCTAAAACCTAAACCAAACGTTGCAGATGGTCATTTCTTCATGCGCAGTGGTCAACGCGGCACTCTCTAGCTGCCAAGAGCACTTTTTAATATGCGCACCCAACCAGAGTGACGGGAGGAGCACATTTCAGAAAACGTGCTCAGCTCATCCAGAAAATGCGATTTAAGCAATAAAATTAAAAATGCACCCAAAACCTAAACCAAACGTTGCAGGTGGTTATTTCTTCATGCGCAGTGGTCAACGCGGCACTCTCTAGCTGCCAAGAGCACTTTTTACTATGCGCACCCAACCAGAGTGACGGGAGGAGCACATTTCAGAAAACGTGCTCAGCTCGTCGAGAAAATGCGATTTAAGCAATAAAATTAAAAATGCACCTAAAACCTAAACCAAACGTTGCAGGTGGTTATTTCTTCATGCGCAGTGGTCAACGCGGCACTCTCTAGCTGCCAAGAGCACTTTTTACTATGCGCAAACAACAAGAGTGACGGGAGGAGCACATTTCAGAAAACGTGCTCAGCTCGTCGAGAAAATGCGATTTAAGCAATAAAATTAAAAATGCACCTAAAACCTAAACCAAACTTGCAGGTGGTTATTTCTTCATGTGCAGTGGTCAACGCGGCACTCTCTAGCTGCCAAGAGCACTTTTTACTATGCGCACCCAACCAGAGTGACGGGAGGAGCACATTTCAGAAAACGTGCTCAGCTCGTCGAGAAAATGCGATTTAAGCAATAAAATTAAAAATGCACCTAAAACCTAAACCAAACGTTGCAGGTGGTTATTTCTTCATGCGCAGTGGTCAACGCGGCACTCTCTAGCTGCCAAGAGCACTTTTTACTATGCGCACCCAACCAGAGTGACGGGAGGAGCACATTCCAGAAAACGTGCTCAGCTCGTTGAGAAAATGCGATTTAAGCAATAAAATTAAAAATGCACCCAAAACTAAACCAAACTTTGCAGATGGTCATTTCTAAATGCGCAGTGGTCAACGCGGCACTCTCTAGCTGCCAAGAGCACTTTTTACCATGCGCAGCCAACCAGAGTGACGGGAGGAGCACATTTCAGAAAACGTGCTCAGCTCGACGAGAAAATGCGATTTAAGCAATAAAATTAAAAATACACCCAAAACCTAAACCAAACGTTGCAGGCGGTTATTTATTCATGCGCAGTGGTTAACGCGGCACTCTCTAGCTGCCAAGAGCACTTTTTACCATGCGCACCCAACCAGAGTGACGGGAGGAGCACATTTCAGAAAACGTGCTCAGCTCGTCGAGAAAATGCGATTTAAGCAATAAAATTGAAAATGCACCTAAAACCTAAACCAAACGTTGCAGGTGGTTATTTCTTCATGCGCAGCAGTCAACGCGGCAGTCTCTAGCTGCCAAGAGCACTTTTTACTATGTGCACCCAACCAGAGTGACGGGAGGAGCACGTTTCGGAAAACGTGCTCAGCTCGTCGACAAAATGCGATTTAAGCAATAAAAATAAAAATGCACCTAAAACCTAAAACAAACGTTGCACGTGGTTATTTCTTCATGCGCAGTGGTCAACGTGGCACTCTCTAGCTGCCAAGAGCACTTTTTACTATGCGCACCCAACCAGAGTGACGGTAGGAGCACATTTCAGAAAACGTGCTCAGCTCGACGAGAAAATGCGATTTAAGCAATAAAATTAAAAATACACCCAAAACCTAAAGCAAACGTTGCAGGCGGTTATTTTTTCATGCGCAGTGGTCAACGCGGCACTCTCTAGCTGCCAAGAGCACTTTTTATTATGCGCACCCAACCAGAGTGACGGGAGGAGCACATTTCAGAAAATGTGCTCAGCTCGTCGAGAAAATGCGATTTAAGCAATAAAATTAGAAATGCACCCAAAACCTAAACCAAACGTTGCAGATGGTCATTTCTTCATGCGCAGTGGTCAACGCGGCACTCTCTAGCTGCCAAGAGCACATTTTACTATGCTCACCCAACCAGAGTGACGGGAGGAGCACATTTCAGAAAACGTGCTCAGCTCGACGAAAAAATGCGATCTAAGCAATAAAATTAAAAATGCACCCAAAACCTAAACCAAACGTTGCAGGTGGTTATTTCTTCATGCGCATTGGTCAACGCGGCACTCTCTAGCTGCCAAGAGCACTTTTTACTATGCGCACCCAATCAGAGTGACGGGAGCACATTTCAGAAAACGTGCTCAGCTCGTCGAGAAAATGCGATTTAAGCAATAAAATTAAAAATGCACCTAAAACCTAAACCAAACGTTGCAGGTGGTTATTTCTTCATGCGCAATGGTCAACGCGGCACTCTCTAGCTGCCAAGAGCACTTTTTACTATGCGCACCCAACCAGAGTGACGGGAGGAGCACATTTCAGAAAACGTGCTCAGCTCGTCGAGAAAATGCGATTTAAGCAATAAAATTAAAAATGCACCCAAAACCTAAACCAAACGTTGCAAGTGGTTATTTCTTCATGCGCAGTGGTCAACGCGGCACTCTCTAGCTGCCAAGAGCACTTTTTACTATGCACACCCAACCAGAGTGACGGGAGGAGCACATTTCAGAAAACGTGCTCAGCTCGTCGAGAAAATGCGATTTAAGCAATAAAATTAAAAATGCACCTAAAACCTAAACCAAACGTTGCAGGTGGTTATTTCTTCATGTGCAGCCGTCAACGCGGCACTCTCTAGCTGCCAAGAGCACTTTTTACTATGCGCACCCAACCAGAGTGACGGGAGGAGCACATTTCAGAAAACGTGCTCAGCTCGTCGAGAAAATGCGATTTAAGCAATAAAATTAAAAATGCACCTAAAACCTAAACCAAACGTTGCAGGTGGTTATTTCTTCATGCGCAGTGGTCAACGCGGCACTCTCTAGCTGCCAAGAGCACTTTTTACTATGCGCACCCAACCAGAGTGACGGGAGGAGCACATTTCAGAAAACGTGCTCAGCTCGTCGAGAATATGCGATTTAAGCAATAAAATTAAAAATGCACCTAAAACCTAAACCAAACGTTGCAGATGGTCATTTCTTCATGCGCAGTGGTCAACGCGGCACTCTCTAGCTGCCAAGAGCACTTTTTAATATGCGCACCCAACCAGAGTGACGGGAGGAGCACATTTCAGAAGACGTGCTCAGCTCATCCAGAAAATGCGATTTAAGCAATAAAATTAAAAATGCACCCAAAACCTAAACCAAACGTTGCAGGTGGTTATTTCTTCATGCGCAGTGGTCAACGCGGCACTCTCTAGCTGCCAAGAGCACTTTTTACTATGCGCACCCAACCAGAGTGACGGGAGGAGCACATTTCAGAAAACGTGCTCAGCTCGTCGAGAAAATGCGATTTAAGCAATAAAATTAAAAATGCACCTAAAACCTAAACCAAACGTTGCAGGTGGTTATTTCTTCATGCGCAGCAGTCAACGCGGCACTCTCTAGCTGCCAAGAGCACTTTTTACTATGTGCACCCAACCAGAGTGACGGGAGGAGCACGTTTCGGAAAACGTGCTCAGCTCGTCGAGAAAATGCGATTTAAGCAATAAAATTAAAAATGCACCTAAAACCTAAACCAAACGTTGCAGGTGGTTATTTCTTCATGCGCAGTGGTCAACGCGGCACTCTCTAGCTGCCAAGAGCACTTTTTACTATGCGCACCCAACCAGAGTGACGCGAGGAGCACATTTCAGAAAACGTGCTCAGCTCGTCGAGAAAATGCGATTTAAGCAATAAAATTAAAAATGCACCTAAAACCTAAACCAAACGCTGCAGATGGTCATTTCTTCATGCGCAGTGGTCAACGCGGCACTCTCTAGCTGCCAAGACCACTTTTTACTATGCGCACTCAACCAGAGTGACGGGAGGAGCACATTTCAGAAAACGTGCTCAGCTCGTCGAGAAAATGCGATTTAACCGATAAAATTAAAAATGCACCTAAAACCTAAACCAAACGTTGCAGATGGTCATTTCTTCATGCGCAGTGGTCAACGCGGAACTCTCTAGCTGCCAAGAGCACTTTTTACTATGCGCACCCAACAAGAGTGACGGGAGGAGCACATTTCAGAAAACGTGCTCAGCTCGTCGAGAAAATGCGATTTAAGCAATACAATTAAAAATGCACCCAAAACCTAAACCAAACGTTGCAGATGGTCATTTCTTCATGCGCAGTGGTCAACGCGGCACTCTCTAGCTGCCAAGAGCACTTTTTATTATGCGCACCCAACCAGAGTGACGGGAGGAGCACATTTCAGAAAACGTGCTCAGCTCGACGAGAAAATGCGATTTAAGCAATAAAATTAAAAATGCACCCAAAACCTAAACCAAACGTTGCAGGTGGTTATTTCTTCATGCGCAGTGGTCAACGCGGCACTCTCTAGCTGCCAAGAGCACTTTTTACTATGCGCACCCAACCAGAGTGACGGGAGGAGCACATTTCAGAAAACGTGCTCAGCTCGTCGAGAAAATGCGATTTAAGCAATAAAATTAAAAATGCACCTAAAACCTAAACCAAACGTTGCAGATGGTCATTTCTTCATGCGCAGTGGTCAACGCGGCACTCTCTAGCTGCCAAGAGCACTTTTTACTATGCGCACCCAACCAGAGTGACGGGAGGAGCACATTTCAGAAAACGTGCTCAGCTCGACGAGAAAATGCGATTTAAGCAATAAAATTAAAAATGCACCTAAAACCTAAACCAAACGTTGCAGGTGGTTATTTCTTCATGCGCAGTGGTCAACGCGGCACTCTCTAGCTGCCAAGAGCACTTTTTACTATGCGCACCCAACAAGAGTGACGGGAGGAGCACATTTCAGAAAACGTGCTCAGCTCGTCGAGAAAATGCGATTTAAGCAATAAAATTAAAAATGCACCTAAAACCTAAACCAAACTTGCAGGTGGTTATTTCTTCGTGTGCAGTGGTCAACGCGGCACTCTGTAGCTGCCAAGAGCACTTTTTACTATGCGCACCCAACCAGAGTGACGGGAGGAGCACATTTCAGAAAACGTGCTCAGCTCGCCGAGAAAATGCGATTTAAGCAATAAAATTAAAAATGCACCTAAAACCTAAACCAAACGTTGCAGGTGGTTATTTCTTCATGCGCAGTGGTCAACGCGGCACTCTCTAGCTGCCAAGAGCACTTTTTACTATGCTCACCCAACCAGAGTGACGGGAGGAGCACATTTCAGAAAACGTGCTCAGCTCGTCAAGAAAATGCGATTTAAGCAATAAAATTAAAAATGCACCCAAAACCTAAACCAAACGTTGCAGATGGTCATTTCTTCATGCGCAGTGGTCAACGCGGCACTCTCTAGCTGCCAAGAGTACTTTTTACTATGCGCACCCAACCAGAGTGACGGGAGGAGCACATTTCAGAAAACGTGTTCAGCTCGACGAGAAAATGCGATTTAAGCAATAAAATTAAAAATGCACCCAAAACCTAAACCAAACGTTGCAGGCGGTTATTTCTTCATGCGCAGTGGCCAACGCGGCACTCTCTAGCTGCCAAGAGCAGTTTTTACTATGCGCACCCAACCAGAGTGACGGGAGGAACACATTTCAGAAAACGTGCTCAGCTCGACGAGAAAATGCGATTTAAGCAATAAAATTAAAAATGCACCAAAAACCTAAACCAAATGTTGCAGGTGGTTATTTCTTCATGCGCAGTGGTCAACGCGGCACTCTCTAGCTGCCAAGAGCACTTTTTACTATGCGCACCCAACCAGAGTGACGGGAGGAGCACATTTCAGAAAACGTGCTCAGCTCGTCGAGAAAATGCGATTTAAGCAATAAAATTAAAAATGCACCCAAAACCTAAACCAAACGTTGCAGATGGTCATTTCTTCATGTGCAGTGGTCAACGCGGCACTCTCTAGCTGCCAAGAGCACTTTTTACTATGCGCACCCAACCAGAGTGACGGGAGGAGCACATTTCAGAAAACGTGCTCGACTCGTCGAGAAAATGCGATTTAAGCAATAAAATTAAAAATGCACATAAAACCTAAACCAAACGTTGCAGATGGTCATTTCTTCATGCGCAGTGGTCAACGCGGCACTCTCGAGCTGCCAAGAGCACTTTTTACTATGCACACCCAACCAGAGTGACGGGAGGAGCACATTTCAGAAAACGTGCTCAGCTTGTCCAGAAAGTGCGATTTAAGCAATAAAATTAAAAATGCACCCAAAACCTAAACCAAATGTTGCAGGTGGTTATTTCTTCATGCGCAGTGGTGAACGCGGCACTCTCTAGCTGCCAAGAGCGCTTTTTACTATGCGCACCCAACCAGAGTGACGGGAGAAGCACATTTCAGAAAACGTGCTCAGCTCGTCGAGAAAATGCGATTTAAGTAATAAAATTAAAAATGCACCTAAAACCTAAACCAAACGTTGGGGGTGGTTATTTCTTCATGTGCAGCAGTCAACGCGGCACTCTCTAGCTGCCAAGAGCACTTTTTACTATGCGCACCCAACCAGAGTGACGGGAGGAGCACATTTCAGAAAACGTGCTCAGCTCGTCGAGAAAATGCGATTTAAGCAATAAAATTAAAAATGCACCTAAAACCTAAACCAAACGTTGCAGGTGGTTATTTCTTCATGCGCAGCAGTCAACGCGGCACTCTCTAGCTGCCAAGAGCACTTTTTACTATGCACACCCAACCAGAGTGACGGGAGGAGCACACTTCAGAAAACGTGCTCAGCTCGTCGAGAAAATGCGATTTAAGCAATAAAATTAAAAATGCACCTAAAACCTAAACCAAACGTTGCAGGTGGTTATTTCTTCATGCGCAGCAGTCAACGCGGCACTCTCTAGCTGCCAAGAGCACTTTTTACTATGAGCACCCAACCAGAGTGACGGGAGGAGCACATTTCAGAAAACGTGCTCAGCTCGTCGAGAAAATGCGATTTAAGCAATAAAATTAAAAATGCACCTAAAACCTAAACCAAACGTTGCAGGTGGTTATTTCTTCATGCGCAGCGGTCAACGCGGCACTCTCTAGCTGCCAAGAGCACTTTTTACTATGCGCACACAACCAGAGTGACAGGAGGAGCACATTTCAGAAAACGTGCTCAGCTCGTCGAGAAAATGCGATTTAAGCAATAAAATTAAAAATGCACCTAAAACCTAAACCAAACGTTGCAGGTGGTTATTTCTTCATGCGCAGTGGTCAACGCGGCACTCTCTAGCTGCCAAGAGCACTTTTTACTATGCGCACCCAACCAGAGTGACGGAAAGGAGCACATTTCAGAAAACGTGCTCGGCTCGTCGAGAAAATGCGATTTAAGCAATAAAATGAAAAATGCACATAAAACCTAAACCAAACGTTGCAGGTGGTTATTTCTTCTTGCGCAGTGGTCAACGCGGCACTCTCTAGCTGCCAAGAGCACTTTTTACTATGCGCACCCAACCAGAGTGACGGGAGGAGCACATTTCAGAAAACGTGCTCAGCTCGTCGAGAAAATGCGATTTAAGCAATAAAATTAAAAATGCACCCAAAACCTAAACCAAACGTTGCAGGTGGTTATTTCTTCATGCGCAGTGGCCAACGCGGCACTCTCTAGCTGCCAAGAGCACTTTTTACTATGCGCACTCAACCAGAGTGACGGGAGGAGCACATTTCAGAAAACGTGCTCAGCTCGTCGAGAAAATTCGATTTAAGCAGTAAAATTAAAAATGCACCTAAAACCTAAACCAAACGTTGCAGGTGGTTATTTCTTCATGTGCAGCAGTCAACGCGGCACTCTCTAGCTGCCAAGAGCACTTTTTACTATGCGCAACCGACCAGAGTGACGGGAGGAGCACATTTCAGAAAACGTGCTCAGCTCGTCGAGAAAATGCGATTTAAGCAATAAAATTAAAAATGCACCTAAAACCTAAACCAAACGTTGCAGATGGTCATTTCTTCATGCGCAGTGGTCAACGCGGCACTCTCTAGCTGCCAAGAGCACTTTTTACTATGCGCACCCAACCAGAGTGACGGGAGGAGCACATTTCAGAAAACGTGCTCAGCTCGTCGAGAAAATGCGATTTAAGCAATAAAATTAAAAATGCACCTAAAACCTAAACCAAACGTTGCAGGTGGTTATTTCTTCATGCGCAGCAGTCAACGCGGCACTCTCTAGCTGCCAAGAGCACTTTTCACTATGCACACCCAACCAGAGTGACGGGAGGAGCACATTTCAGAAAACGTGCTCAGCTTGTCGAAAAAATGCGATTTAAGCAATAAAATTAAAAATGCACCTAAAACCTAAACCAAACGTTGCAGATGGTCATTTCTTCATGCGCAGTGGTCAACGTGGCACTCTCTAGCTGCCAAGAGCACTTTTTACTATGCGCACCCAACCAGAGTGACGGGAGGAGCACATTTCAGAAAACGTGCTCAGCTCGTCGAGAAAATGCGATTTAAGCAATAAAATTAAAAATGCACCTAAAACCTAAACCAAACGTTGCAGGTGGTTATTTCTTCATGCGCAGCAGTCAACGCGGAACTCTCTAGCTGCCAAGAGCACTTTTTACTATGCACACCCAACCAGAGTGACGGGAGGAGCACATTTCAGAAAACGTGCTCAGCTCGTCGAGAAAATGCGATTAAAGCAATAAAATTAAAAATGCACCTAAAACCTAAACCAAACGTTGCACGTGGTTATTTCTTCATGCGCAGCGGTCAACGCGGCACTCTCTAGCTGCCAAGAGCACTTTTTACTATGCGCACCCAACCAGAGTGACGGGAGGAGCACATTTCAGAAAACGTGCTCAGCTCGTCGAGAAAATGCGATTTAAGCAATAAAATTAAAAATGCACCTAAAACCTAAAACAAACGTTGCACGTGGTTATTTCTTCATGCGCAGTGGTCAACGCGGCACTCTCTAGCTGCCAAGAGCACTTTTTACTATGCGCACCCGACCAGAGTGACGGGAGGAGCACATTTCAGAAAACGTGCTCAGCTCGACGAGAAAATGCGATTTAAGCAATAAAATTAAAAATGCACCCAAAACGTAAACCAAACGTTGCAGGTGGTTATTTCTTCATGCGCAGTGGTCAACGCGGCACTCTCTAGCTGCCAAGAGCACTTTTAACTATGCGCACCCAACCAGAGTGACGGGAGGAGCACATTTCAGAAAACGTGCTCAGCTCGTCGAGAAAATGCGATTTAAGCTATAAAATTAAAAATGCACCTAAAACCTAAACCAAACGTTGCAGGTGGTTATTTCTTCATGCGCAATGGTCAACGCGGCACTCTCTAGCTGCCAAGAGCACTCTTTTTACTATGCACACCCAACCAGAGTGACGGGAGGAGCACATTTCAGAAAACGTGCACAGCTCGTCGAGAACATGCGATTTAAGCAATAAAATTAAAAATGCACCCAAAACCTAAACCAAACGTTGCAGGTGGTTATTTCTTCATGCGCAGTGGTCAATGTGGCACTCTCTAGCTGCCAAGAGCACTCTTTTTACTATGCGCACCCAACCAGAGTGACGGGAGGAGCACATTTCAGAAAACGTGCTCAGCTCGTCGAGAAAATGCGATTTAAGCAATAAAATTAAAAATGCACCTAAAACCTAAACCAAACGTTGCAGGTGGTTATTTCTTCATGCGCAGTGGTCAACGCGGCACTCTCTAGCTGCCAAGAGCACTTTTTACTATGCACACCCAACCAGAGTGTCGGGAGGAGCACATTTCAGAAAACGTGCTCAGCTCGTCGAGAAAATGCGATTTAAGCAATAAAATTAAAAATGAACCTAAAACCTAGCCAAACGTTGCAGGTGGTTATTTCTTCATGCGCAGTGGTCAACGCGGCACTCTCTAGCTCCCAAGAGCACTTTTTACTATGCACACCCAACCAGAGTGACGGGAGGAGCACATTTCAGAAAACGTGCTCAGCTCGTCGAGAAAATGCGATTTAAGCAATAAAATTATAAATGCACCTAAAACCTAAACCAAACGTTACAGGTGGTTATTTCTTCATGCGCAGTGGTCAACGCGGCACTCTAGCTGCCAAGAGCACTTTTTACTATGCGCACCCAAACAGAGTGACGGGAGGAGCACATTCCAGAAAACGTGCTCAGCTCGTCGAGAAAATGCGATTTAAGCAATAAAATTAAAAATGCACCCAAAACCTAAACCAAACGTTGCAGATGGTCATTTCTTCATGCGCAGTGGTCAACGCGGCACTCTCTAGCTGCCAAGAGCACTTTTTACTATGCACACCCAACCAGAGTGACGGGAGGAGCACATTTCAGAAAACGTGCTCACCTTGTCGAGAAAATGCGATTTAAGCAATAAAATTAAAAATGCACCCAAAACCTAAACCAAACGTTGCAGGTGGTTATTTCTTCATGCGCAGTGGTCAACGCGGCACTCTCTAGCTGCCAAGAGCACTTTTTACTATACACACCCAAACAGAGTGACGGGAGGAGCACATTCCAGAAAACGTGCTCAGCTCGTCGAGAAAATGCGATTTAAGCAATAAAATTAAAAATGCACCTAAAACCTAAACCAAACGTTGCAGATGGTCATTTCTTCATGCGCAGTGGTCAACGCGGCACTCTCTAGCTGCCAAGAGCACTTTTTAATATGCGCACCCAACCAGAGTGACGGGAGGAGCACATTTCAGAAAACGTGCTCAGCTCGTCGAGAATATGCGATTTAAGCAATAAAATTAAAAATGCACCTAAAACCTAAACCAAACGTTGCAGATGGTCATTTATTCATGCGCAGTGGTCAACGCGGCACTCTCTAGCTGCCAAGAGCACTTTTTAATATGCGCACCCAACCAGAGTGACGGGAGGAGCACATTTCAGAAAACGTGCTCAGCTCATCCAGAAAATGCGATTTAAGCAATAAAATTAAAAATGCACCCAAAACCTAAACCAAACGTTGCAGGTGGTTATTTCTTCATGCGCAGTGGTCAACGCGGCACTCTGTAGCTGCCAAGAGCACTTTTTACTATGCGCACCCAACCAGAGTGACGGGAGGAGCACATTTCAGAAAACGTGCTCAGCTCGTCGAGAAAATGCGATTTAAGCAATAAAATTAAAAATGCACCTAAAACCTAAACCAAACGTTGCAGGTGGTTATTTCTTCATGCGCAGTGGTCAACGCGGCACTCTCTAGCTGCCAAGAGCACTTTTTACTATGCGCACCCAACAAGAGTGACGGGAGGAGCACATTTCAGAAAACGTGCTCAGCTCGTCGAGAAAATGCGATTTAAGCAATAAAATTAAAAATGCACCTAAAACCTAAACCAAACTTGCAGGTGGTTATTTCTTCATGTGCAGTGGTCAACGCGGCACTCTCTAGCTGCCAAGAGCACTTTTTACTATGCGCACCCAACCAGAGTGACGGGAGGAGCACATTTCAGAAAACGTGCTCAGCTCGTCGAGAAAATGCGATTTAAGCAATAAAATTAAAAATGCACCTAAAACCTAAACCAAACGTTGCAGGTGGTTATTTCTTCATGCGCAGTGGTCAACGCGGCACTCTCTAGCTGCCAAGAGCACTTTTTACTATGCGCACCCAACCAGAGTGACGGGAGGAGCACATTTCAGAAAACGTGCTCAGCTCGTCGAGAAAATGCGATTTAAGCAATAAAATTAAAAATGCACCCAAAACTAAACCAAACTTTGCAGATGGTCATTTCTAAATGCGCAGTGGTCAACGCGGCACTCTCTAGCTGCCAAGAGCACTTTTTACCATGCGCAGCCAACCAGAGTGACGGGAGGAGCACATTTCAGAAAACGTGCTCAGCTCGACGAGAAAATGCGATTTAAGCAATAAAATTAAAAATACACCCAAAACCTAAACCAAACGTTGCAGGCGGTTATTTATTCATGCGCAGTGGTTAACGCGGCACTCTCTAGCTGCCAAGAGCACTTTTTACCATGCGCACCCAACCAGAGTGACGGGAGGAGCACATTTCAGAAAACGTGCTCAGCTCGTCGAGAAAATGCGATTTAAGCAATAAAATTGAAAATGCACCTAAAACCTAAACCAAACGTTGCAGGTGGTTATTTCTTCATGCGCAGCAGTCAACGCGGCAGTCTCTAGCTGCCAAGAGCACTTTTTACTATGTGCACCCAACCAGAGTGACGGGAGGAGCACGTTTCGGAAAACGTGCTCAGCTCGTCGACAAAATGCGATTTAAGCAATAAAAATAAAAATGCACCTAAAACCTAAAACAAACGTTGCAGGCGGTTATTTCTTCATGCGCAGTGGTCAACGCGGCACTCTCTAGCTGCCAAGAGCACTTTTTACCATGCGCACCCAACCAGAGTGACGGGAGGAGCACATTTCAGAAAACGTGCTCAGCTCGTCGAGAAAATGCGATTTAAGCAATAAAATTAAAAATGCACCTAAAACCTAAACCAAACGTTTCAGGTGGTTATTTCCTCATGCGCAGCAGTCAACGCGGCACTCTCTAGCTGCCAAGAGCACTTTTTACTATGTGCACCCAACCAGAGTGACGGGAGGAGCACGTTTGGGAAAACGTGCTCAGCTCGTCGAGAAAATGCGATTTAAGCAATAAAATTAAAAATGCACCTAAAACCTAAACCAAACGTTGCAGGTGGTTATTCCTTCATGCGCAATGGTCAACGCGGCACTCTCTAGCTGCCAAGAGAACTTTTTACTATGCGCACCCAACCAGAGTGACGGGAGGAGCACATTTCAGAAAACGTGCTCAGCTCGTCGAGAAAATGCAATTTAAGCAATCAAATTAAAAATGCACCTAAAACCTAAACCAAACGTTGCAGGTGGTTATTTCTTCATGCGCAGTGGTCAACGCGGCACTCTCTAGCTGCCAAGAGCACTTTTTACTATGCGCACCCAACAAGAGTGACGGGATGAGCACATTTCAGAAAACGTGCTCAGCTCGTCGAGAAAATCCGATTTAAGCAATAAAATTAAAAATGCACCTAAAACCTAAACCAAACTTGCAGGTGGTTATTTCTTCATGCGCAGTGGTCAACGCGGCACTCTCTAGCTGCCAAGAGCACTTTTTACTATGCGCACCCAACCAGAGTGACGGGAGGAGCACATTTCAGAAAACGTGCTCAGCTCGTCGAGAAAATGCGATTTAAGCAATAAAATTAAAAATGCACCTAAAACTTAAACCAAACGTTGCAGGTGGTTATTTCTTCATGCGCAGTGGTCAACGCGGCACTCTCTAGGTGCCAAGAGCACTTTTTACTATGCGCACCCAACAAGAGTGACGGGAGGAGCACATTTCAGAAAACGTGCTCAGCTCGTCGAGAAAATGCGATTTAAGCAATAAAATTAAAAATGCACCCAAAACCTAAACCAAACGTTGCAGGTGGTTATTTCTTCATGCGCAGTGGTCAACGCGGCACTCTCTAGCTGCCAAGAGCACTTTTTACTATGCACACCGAACCAGAGTGACGGGAGGAGCACATTTCAGAAAACGTGCTCAGCTCGTCGAGAAAATGCGATTTAAGCAATAAAATTAAAAATGCACCTAAAACCTAAACCAAACGTTGCAGGTGGTTATTTCTTCATGCGCAATGGTCAACGCGGCACTCTCTAGCTGCCAAGAGCACTTTTTACTATGCGCACCCAACCAGAGTGACGGGAGGAGCACATTTCAGAAAACGTGCTCAGCTCGTCGAGAAAATGCGATTTAAGCAATAAAATTAAAAATGCACCTAAAACCTAAACCAAACGTTGCAGATGGGCATTTCTTCATGCGCAGTGGTCAACGCGGCACTCTCTAGCTGCCAAGAGCACTTTTTACTATGCGCACCCAACCAGAGTGACGGGAGGAGCACATTTCAGAAAACGTGCTCAGCTCGTCCAGAAAATGCGATTTAAGCAATAAAATTAAAAATGCACCCAAAACCTAAACCGAACGTTGCAGGTGGTTATTTCTTCATGCGCAGTGGCCAACGTGGCACTCTCTAGCTGCCAAGAGCACATTTTATTATGCACACCCAACCAGAGTGACGGGAGGAGCACATTTCAGAAAACGTGCTCAGCTCGTCGAGAAAATGCAATTTAAGCAATAAAATTAAAAATGCACCCAAAACCTAAACCAAACGTTGCAGGTGGTTATTTCATCATGCACAGTGGTCAACGCGGCACTCTCTAGCTGCCAAGAGCACTTTTTACTATGCGCACCCAACCAGAGTGACGGGAGGAGCACATTTCAGAAAACGTGCTCAGCTCGTCGAGAAAATGCGATTTAAGCAATAAAATTAAAAATGCACCTAAACCCTAAACCAAACGTTGCAGGTGGTTATTTCTTCATGCGCAGTGGTCAACGCGGCGCTCTCTAGCTGCCAAGAGCACTTTTTACTATGCGCACCCAACCAGAGTGACGGGAGGAGCACATTTCAGAAAACGTGCTCAGCTCGTCCAGAAAATGCGATTTAAGCAATAAAATTAAAAATGCACCTAAAACCTAAACCAAACGTTGCAGATGGTCATTTCTTCATGCGCAGTGGTCAACGCGGCACTCTCTTGCTGCCAAGAGCACTTTTTACTATGCGCACCCAACCGGAGTGACGGGAGGAGCACATTTCAGAAAACGTGCTCAGCTCGTCGAGAAAATGCGATTTAAGCAATAAAATTAGAAATGCACCTAAAACCTAAACCAAACGTTGCAGATGGTCATTTCTTCATGCACAGTGGTCAACGCGGCACTCTCTAGCTGCCAAGAGCACTTTTTACTATGCGCACCCAACCAGAGTGACGGGAGGAGCACATTTCAGAAAACGTGCTCAGCTCGTCGAGAAAATGCGATTTAAGCAATAAAATTAAAAATGCACCCAAAACCTAAACCAAACGTTGCAGGTGGTTATTTCTTCATGCGCAGTGGTCAACGCGGCACTCTCTAGCTGCCAAGAGCACTTTTTACTATGCGCACCCAACCAGAGTGACGGAAGGAGCACATTTCAGAAAACGTGCTAAGCTCGTCGAGAAAATGCAATTTAAGCAATAAAATTAAAAATGCACCTAAAACCTAAACCAAACGTTGCAGATGGTCATTTCTTCATGCGCAGTCGTCAACGCGGGACTCTCTACCTACCAAGAGCACTTTTTACTATGCGCACCCAACCAGAGTGACAGGAGGAGCACATTTCAGAAAACGTGCTCAGCTCGTCCAGAAAATGCGATTTAAGCAATAAAATTAAAAATGCACCCAAAACCTAAACCAAACGTTGCAGATGGTCATTTCTTCATGCGCAGTGGTCAACGCGGCACTCTCTAGCTGCCAAGAGCACTTTTTACTATGCACACCCAACCAGAGTGACGGGAGGAGCACATTTCAGAAAACGTGCTCAGCTCGTCCAGAAAATGCGATTTAAGCAATAAAATTAAAAATGCACCTAAAACCTAAACCAAACGTTGCAAATGGTCATTTCTTCATGCGCAGTGGTCAACGCGGCACTCTCTAGCTGCCAAGAGCACTTTTTACTATGCGCACCCAACTAGAGTGACGGGAGGAGCACATTTCAGAAAACGTGGTCAGCTCGTCGAGAAAATGCGATTTAAGCAGTAAAATTAAAAATGCACCTAAAACATAAACCAAACGTTGCAGGTGGTTATTTCTTCATGCACAGCGGTCAACGCGGCACTATCTAGCTGCCAAGACCACTTTTTACTATGCGCACCCAACCAGAGTGACGGGAGGAGCACATTTCAGAAAACGTGCTCAGCTCGTCGAGAAAAAGCGATTTAAGCAATAAAATTAAAAATGCACCTAAAACCTAAACCAAACGTTGCAGGTGGTTATTTCTTCATGCGCAGTGGTCAACGCGGCACTCTCTAGCTGCCAAGAGCACTTTTTACTATGCGCACCCAACCAGAGTGACGGGAGGAGCACATTTCAGAAAACGTGCTCAGCTCGTCGAGAAAATGCAATTCAAGCAATAAAATTAAAAATGCACCTAAAACCTAAACCAAACGTTGCAAATGGTCATTTCTTCATGCGCAGTGGTCAACGCGGCACTCTCTAGCTGCCAAGAGCACTTTTTACTATGCGCACCCAACCAGAGTGACGGAAGGAGCACATTTCAGAAAACGTGCTCAGCTCGTCGAGAAAATGCGATTTAAGCAATAAAATTAAAAATGCACCTAAAACCTAAACCAAACGTTGCAGATGGTCATTTCTTCATGCGCAGTGGTCAACGCGGCACTCTCTACCTGCCAAGAGCACTTTTTACTATGCGCACCCAACCAGAGTGACGGGAGGAGCACATTTCAGAAAACGTGCTCAGCTCGTCGAGAATATGCGATTTAAGCAATAAAATTAAAAATGCACCTAAAACCTAAACCAAACGCTGCAGATGGTCATTTCTTCATGCGCAGTGGTCAACGCGGCACTCTCTAGCTGCCAAGAGCACTTTTTACTATGCGCACTCAACCAGAGTGACGGGAGGAGCACATTTCAGAAAACGTGCTCAGCTCGTCGAGAAAATGCGATTTAAGCAATAAAATTAAAAATGCACCCAAAACCTAAACCAAACGTTGCAGGTGGTTATTTCTTCATGCGCAGTGGTCAACGCGGCACTCTCTATCCGCCAAGAGCACTTTTTACTATGCGCACCCAACCAGAGTGACGGGAGGAGCACATTTCAGAAAACGTGCTCAGCTCGTCGAGAAAATGCGATTTAAGCAATAAAATTAAAAATGCACCTAAAACCTAAACCAAACGTTGCAGGTGGTTATTTCTTCATGCGCAGTGGTCAACGCGGCACTCTCTAGCTGCCAAGAGCACTTTTTACTATGCGCACCCAACCAGAGTGACGGGAGGAGCACATTTCAGAAAACGTGCTCAGCTCGACGAGAAAATGCGATTTAAGCAATAAAATTAAAAATGCACCCAAAACCTAAACCAAACATTGCACGTGGTTATTTCTTCATGCGCAGTGGTCAACGCGGCACTCTCTAGCTGCCAAGAGCACTTTTTACTATGCGCACCCAACCAGAGTGACGGGAGGAGCACATTTCAGAAAACGTGCTCAGCTCGTCGAGAAAATGCGATTTAAGCAATAAAATTAAAAATGCACCCAAAACCTAAACCAAACGATGCAGGTGGTTATTTCTTCATGCGCAGTGGTGAACGCGGCACTCTCTAGCTGCCAAGAGCGCTTTTTACTATGCGCACCCAACCAGAGTGACGGGAGAAGCACATTTCAGAAAACGTGCTCAGCTCGTCGAGAAAATGCGATTTAAGTAATAAAATTAAAAATGCACCTAAAACCTAAACCAAACGTTGGGGGTGGTTATTTCTTCATGTGCAGTGGTCAACGCGGCACTCTCTAGCTGCCAAGAGTACTTTTTACTATGCGCACCCAACCAGAGTGACGGGAGGAGCACATTTCAGAAAACGTGCTCAGCTCGTCGAGAAAATGCGATTTAAGCAATAAAATTAAAAATGCACCTAAAACCTAAACCAAACGTTGCACGTGGTTATTTCTTCATGCGCAGTGGTCAACGCGGCACTCTCTAGCTGCCAAGAGCACTTTTTACTATGCGCACCCAACCAGAGTGACGGGAGGAGCACATTTCAGAAAACGTGCTCAGCTCGTCGAGAAAATGCGATTTAAGCAATAAAATTAAAAATGCACCCAAAACCTAAACCAAACGATGCAGGTGGTTATTTCTTCATGCGCAGTGGTGAACGCGGCACTCTCTAGCTGCCAAGAGCGCTTTTTACTATGCGCACCCAACCAGAGTGACGGGAGAAGCACATTTCAGAAAACGTGCTCAGCTCGTCGAGAAAATGCGATTTAAGTAATAAAATTAAAAATGCACCTAAAACCTAAACCAAACGTTGGGGGTGGTTATTTCTTCATGTGCAGTGGTCAACGCGGCACTCTCTAGCTGCCAAGAGTACTTTTTACTATGCGCACCCAACCAGAGTGACGGGAGGAGCACATTTCAGAAAACGTGCTCAGCTCGTCGAGAAAATGCGATTTAAGCAATAAAATTAAAAATGCACCTAAAACCTAAACCAAACGTTGCAGGTGGTTATTTGTTCATGCGCAGCAGTCAACGCAGCACTCTCTAGCTGCCAAGAGCACTTTTCACTATGCACACCCAACCAGAGTGACGGGAGGAGCACATTTCAGAAAACGTGCTCAGCTTGTCGAAAAAATGCGATTTAAGCAATAAAATTAAAAATGCACCTAAAACCTAAACCAAACGTTGCAGATGGTCATTTCTTCATGCGCAGTGGTCAACGTGGCACTCTCTAGCTGCCAAGAGCACCTTTTACAATGCGCACCCAACCAGAGCGACGGGAGGAGCACATTTCAGAAAACGTGCTCAGCTCGTCGAGAAAATGCGATTTAAGCAATAAAATTAAAAATGCACCTAAAACCTAAACCAAACGTTGCAGGTGGTTATTTCTTCATGCGCAGCAGTCAACGCGGAACTCTCTAGCTGCCAAGAGCACTTTTTACTATGCACACCCAACCAGAGTGACGGGAGGAGCACATTTCAGAAAACGTGCTCAGCTCGTCGAGAAAATGCGATTAAAGCAATAAAATTAAAAATGCACCTAAAACCTAAACCAAACGTTGCACGTGGTTATTTCTTCATGCGCAGCGGTCAACGCGGCACTCTCTAGTTGCCAAGAGCACTTTTTACTATGCGCACCCAACCAGAGTGACGGGAGGAGCACATTTCAGAAAACGTGCTCAGCTCGTCGAGAAAATGCGATTTAAGCAATAAAATTAAAAATGCACCTAAAACCTAAAACAAACGTTGCACGTGGTTATTTCTTCATGCGCAGTTGTCAACGCGGCACTCTCTAGCTGCCAAGAGCACTTTTTACTATGCGCACCCGACCAGAGTGACGGGAGGAGCACATTTCAGAAAACGTGCTCAGCTCGACGAGAAAATGCGATTTAAGCAATAAAATTAAAAATGCACCCAAAACGTAAACCAAACGTTGCAGGTGGTTATTTCTTCATGCGCAGTGGTCAACGCGGCACTCTCTAGCTGCCAAGAGCACTTTTAACTATGCGCACCCAACCAGAGTGACGGGAGGAGCACATTTCAGAAAACGTGCTCAGCTCGTCGAGAAAATGCGATTTAAGCAATGAAATTAAAAATGCACCTAAAACCTAAACCAAACGTTGCAGGTGGTTATTTCTTCATGCGCAATGGTCAACGCGGCACTCTCTAGCTGCCAAGAGCACTTTTTACTATGCCCACCCAACCAGAGTGACGGGAGGAGCACATTTCAGAAAACGTGCTCAGCTCGTCGAGAAAATCCGATTTAAGCAATAAAATTAAAAATGCACCCAAAACCTAAACCAAACGTTGCAGGTGGTTATTTCTTCATGCGCAGTGGTCAATGCGGCACTCTCTAGCTGCCAAGAGCACTCTTTTTACTATGCACACCCAACCAGAGTGACGGGAGGAGCACATTTCAGAAAACGTGCTCAGCTCGTCGAGAAAATGCGATTTAAGCAATAAAATTAAAAATGAACCTAATACCTAGCCAAACGTTGCAGGTGGTTATTTCTTCATGCGCAGTGGTCAACGCGGCACTCTCTAGCTGCCAAGAGCACTTTTTACTATGCACACCCAAACAGAGTGACGGGAGGAGCACATTCCAGAAAACGTGCTCAGCTCGTCGAGAAAATGCAATTTAAGTAATACAATTAAAAATGCACCCAAAACCTAAACCAAACGTTGCAGATGGTTATTTCTTCGTGCGCATTGGTCAACGCGGCACTCTCTAGCTGCCAAGAGCACTTTTTACTATGCACACCCAACCAGAGTGACGGGAGGAGCACATTTCAGAAAACGTGCTCAGCTCGTCGAGAAAATGCGATTTAAGCAATAAAATTAAAAATGCACCTAAAACCTAAACCAAACGCTGCAGATGGTCATTTCTTCATGCGCAGTGGTCAACGCGGCACTCTCTAGCTGCCAAGAGCACTTTTTACTATGCACACCCAACTAGAGTGACGGGAGGAGCACATTCCAGAAAACGTGCTCAGCTCGTCGAGAAAATGCGATTTAAGCAATAAAATTAAAAATGCACCCAAAACCTAAACCAAACGTTGCAGTTGGTTATTTCTTCATGCGCAGTGGTCAACGCGGCACTCTCTAACTGCCAAGAGCACTTTTTACTATGCGCACCCAACCAGAGTGACGGGAGGAGCACATTTCAGAAAACGTGCTCAGCTCGTCGAGAAAATGCGATTAAAGCAATAAAATTAAAAATGCACCTAAAACCTAAACCAAACGTTGCAGGTGGTTATTTCTTCATGCGCAGTGGTCAACGCGGCACTCTCTAGCTGCCAAGAGCACTTTTTACTATGCGCACCCAACCAGAGTGACGGGAGGAGCACATTTCAGAAAACGTGCACAGCTCGTCGAGAACATGCGATTTAAGCAATAAAATTAAAAATGCACCCAAAACCTAAACCAAACGTTGCAGGTGGTTATTTCTTCATGCGCAGTGGTCAATGTGGCACTCTCTAGCTGCCAAGAGCACTCTTTTTACTATGCGCACCCAACCAGAGTGACGGGAGGAGCACATTTCAGAAAACGTGCTCAGCTCGTCGAGAAAATGCGATTTAAGCAATAAAATTAAAAATGCACCTAAAACCTAAACCAAACGTTGCAGGTGGTTATTTCTTCATGCGCAGTGGTCAACGCGGCACTCTCTAGCTGCCAAGAGCACTTTTTACTATGCGCACCGAACCAGAGTGACGGGAGGAGCACATTTCAGAAAACGTGCTCAGCTCGTCGAGAAAATGCGATTTAAGCAATAAAATTAAAAATGCACCTAAAACCTAAACCAAACGCTGCAGATGGTCATTTCTTCATGCGCAGTGGTCAACGCGGCACTCTCTAGCTGCCAAGACCACTTTTTACTATGCGCACCCAACCAGAGTGACGGGAGGAGCACATTTCAGAAAACGTGCTCAGCTCGTCGAGAAAATGCGATTTAAGCAATAAAATTAAAAATGCACCTAAAACCTAAACCAAACGTTGCAGATGGTCATTTCTTCATGCGCAGTGGTCAACGCGGCACTCTCTAGCTGCCAAGAGCACTTTTTACTATGCGCACCCAACAAGAGTGACGGGAGGAGCACATTTCAGAAAACGTGCTCAGCTCGTCGAGAAAATGCGATTTAAGCAATACAATTAAAAATGCACCCAAAACCTAAACCAAACGTTGCAGGTGGTTATTTCTTCATGCGCAGTGGTCAACGCGGCACTCTCTAGCTGCCAAGAGCACTTTTTATTATGCGCACCCAACCAGAGTGACGGGAGGAGCACATTTCAGAAAATGTGCTCAGCTCGTCGAGAAAATGCGATTTAAGCAATAAAATTAGAAATGCACCCAAAACCTAAACCAAACGTTGCAGATGGTCATTTCTTCATGCGCAGTGGTCAACGCGGCACTCTCTAGCTGCCAAGAGCACATTTTACTATGCGCACCCAACCAGAGTGACGGGAGGAGCACATTTCAGAAAACGTGCTCAGCTCGACGAAAAAATGCGATCTAAGCAATAAAATTAAAAATGCACCCAAAACCTAAACCAAACGTTGCAGGTGGTTATTTCTTCATGCGCAGTGGTCAACGCGGCACTCTCTAGCTGCCAAGAGCACTTTTTACTATGCGCACCCAACCAGAGTGACGGGAGCACATTTCAGAAAACGTGCTCAGCTCGTCGAGAAAATGCGATTTAAGCAATAAAATTAAAAATGCACCTAAAACCTAAACCAAACGTTGCAGGTGGTTATTTCTTCATGCGCAATGGTCAACGCGGCACTCTCTAGCTGCCAAGAGCACTTTTTACTATGCGCACCCAACCAGAGTGACGGGAGGAGCACATTTCAGAAAACGTGCTCAGCTCGTCGAGAAAATGCGATTTAAGCAATAAAATTAAAAATGCACCCAAAACCTAAACCAAACGTTGCAAGTGGTTATTTCTTCATGCGCAGTGGTCAACGCGAAACTCTCTAGCTGCCAAGAGCACTTTTTACGATGCGCACCCAACCAGAGTGACGGGAGGAGCACATTTCAGAAAACGTGCTCAGCTCGTCGAGAAAATGCGATTTAAGCAATAAAATTAAAAATGCACCCAAAACCTAAACCAAACGTTGCAAGTGGTTATTTCTTCATGCGCAGTGGTCAACGCGGCACTCTCTAGCTGCCAAGAGCACTTTTTACTATGCACACCCAACCAGAGTGACGGGAGGAGCACATTTCAGAAAACGTGCTCAGCTCGTCGAGAAAATGCGATTTAAGCAATAAAATTAAAAATGCACCTAAAACCTAAACCAAACGTTGCAGGTGGTTATTTCTTCATGTGCAGCCGTTAACGCGGCACTCTCTAGCTGCCAAGAGCACTTTTTACTATGCGCACCCAACCAGAGTGACGGGAGGAGCACATTTCAGAAAACGTGCTCAGCTCGTCGAGAAAATGCGATTTAAGCAATAAAATTAAAAATGCACCTAAAACCTAAACCAAACGTTGCAGGTGGTTATTTCTTCATGCGCAGTGGTCAACGCGGCACTCTCTAGCTGCCAAGAGCACTTTTTACTATGCGCACCCAACCAGAGTGACGGGAGGAGCACATTTCAGAAAACGTGCTCAGCTCGTCGAGAAAATGCGATTTAAGCAATAAAATTAAAAATGCACCTAAAACCTAAACCAAACGCTGCAGATGGTCATTTCTTCATGCGCAGTGGTCAACGCGGCACTCTCTAGCTGCCAAGACCACTTTTTACTATGCGCACTCAACCAGAGTGACGGGAGGAGCACATTTCAGAAAACGTGCTCAGCTCGTCGAGAAAATGCGATTTAACCGATAAAATTAAAAATGCACCTAAAACCTAAACCAAACGTTGCAAAATGGTCATTTCTTCATGCGCAGTGGTCAACGCGCAACTCTCTAGCTGCCAAGAGCACTTTTTACTATGCGCACCCAACAAGAGTGACGGGAGGAGCACATTTCAGAAAACGTGCTCAGCTCGTCGAGAAAATGCGATTTAAGCAATACAATTAAAAATGCACCCAAAACCTAAACCAAACGTTGCAGATGGTCATTTCTTCATGCGCAGTGGTCAACGCGGCACTCTCTAGCTGCCAAGAGCACTTTTTATTATGCGCACCCAACCAGAGTGACGGGAGGAGCACATTTCAGAAAACGTGCTCAGCTCGACGAGAAAATGCGATTTAAGCAATAAAATTAAAAATGCACCCAAAACCTAAACCAAACGTTGCAGGTGGTTATTTCTTCATGCGCAGTGGTCAACGCGGCACTCTCTAGCTGCCAAGAGCACTTTTTACTATGCGCACCCAACCAGAGTGACGGGAGGAGCACATTTCAGAAAACGTGCTCAGCTCGTCGAGAAAATGCGATTTAAGCAATAAAATTAAAAATGCACCTAAAACCTAAACCAAACGTTGCAGATGGTCATTTCTTCATGCGCAGTGGTCAACGCGGCACTCTCTAGCTGCCAAGAGCACTTTTTACTATGCGCACCCAACCAGAGTGACGGGAGGAGCACATTTCAGAAAACGTGCTCAGCTCGTCGAGAAAATGCGATTTAAGCAATAAAATTAAAAATGCACCTAAAACCTAAACCAAACGTTGCAGGTGGTTATTTCTTCATGCGCAGTGGTCAACGCGGCACTCTCTAGCTGCCAAGAGCACTTTTTACTATGCGCACCCAACCAGAGTGACGGGAGGAGCACATTTCAGAAAACGTGCTCAGCTCGTCGAGAATATGCGATTTAAGCAATAAAATTAAAAATGCACCTAAAACCTAAACCAAACGTTGCAGATGGTCATTTCTTCATGCGCAGTGGTCAACGCGGCACTCTCTAGCTGCCAAGAGCACTTTTTAATATGCGCACCCAACCAGAGTGACGGGAGGAGCACATTTCAGAAAACGTGCTCAGCTCATCCAGAAAATGCGATTTAAGCAATAAAATTAAAAATGCACCCAAAACCTAAACCAAACGTTGCAGGTGGTTATTTCTTCATGCGCAGTGGTCAACGCGGCACTCTCTAGCTGCCAAGAGCACTTTTTACTATGCGCACCCAACCAGAGTGACGGGAGGAGCACATTTCAGAAAACGTGCTCAGCTCGTCGAGAAAATGCGATTTAAGCAATAAAATTAAAAATGCACCTAAAACCTAAACCAAACGTTGCAGGTGGTTATTTCTTCATGCGCAGCAGTCAACGCGGCACTCTCTAGCTGCCAAGAGCACTTTTTACTATGTGCACCCAACCAGAGTGACGGGAGGAGCACGTTTCGGAAAACGTGCTCAGCTCGTCGAGAAAATGCGATTTAAGCAATAAAATTAAAAATGCACCCAAAACCTAAACCAAACGTTGCAGGTGGTTATTTCTTCATGCGCAGTGGTCAACGCGGCACTCTCTAGCTGCCAAGAGCACTTTTTACTATGCGCACCCAATCAGAGTGACGGGAGGAGCACATTTCAGAAAACCTGCTCAGCTCGTCGAGAAAATGCGATTTAAGCAATAAAATTAAAAATGCACCTAAAACCTAAACCAAACGTTGCAGGTGGTTATTTCTTCATGCGCAGCAGTCAACGCGGCACTCTCTAGCTGCCAAGAGCACTTTTTACTATGCGCACCCAACCAGAGTGACGGGAGGAGCACATTTCAGAAAATGTGCTCAGCTCGTCGAGAAAATGCGATTTAAGCAATAAAATTAAAAATGCACCTAAAACCTAAAACAAACGTTGCACGTGGTTATTTCTTCATGCGCAGTGGTCAACGCGGCACTCTCTAGCTTCCAAGAGCAGTTTTTACTATGCGCACCCAACCAGAGTGACGGGAGGAGCACATTTCAGAAAACGTGCTCAGCTCGACGAGAAAATGCGATTTAAGCAATAAAATTAAAAATGCACCAAAAACCTAAACCAAATGTTGCAGGTGGTTATTTCTTCATGCGCAGTGGTCAACGCGGCACTCTCTAGCTGCCAAGAGCACTTTTTACCATGCGCACCCAACCAGAGTGACGGGAGGAGCACATTTTAGAAAACGTGCTCAGCTCGTCGAGAAAATGCGATTTAAGCAATAAAATTAAAAATGCACCCAAAACCTAAACCAAACGTTGCAGATGGTCATTTCTTCATGCGCAGTGGTCAACGCGGCACTCTCTAGCTGCCAAGAGCACTTTTTACTATGCGCACCCAACCAGAGTGACGGGAGGAGCACATTTCAGAAAACGTGCTCGACTCGTCGAGAAAATGCGATTTAAGCAATAAAATTAAAAATGCACATAAAACCTAAACCAAACGTTGCAGATGGTCATTTCTTCATGCGCAGTGGTCAACGCGGCACTCTCGAGCTGCCAAGAGCACTTTTTACTATGCACACCCAACCAGAGTGACGGGAGGAGCACATTTCAGAAAACGTGCTCTGCTTGTCCAGAAAGTGCGATTTAAGCAATAAAATTAAAAATGCACCCAAAACCTAAACCAAACGTTGCAGGTGGTTATTTCTTCATGCGCAGTGGTCAACGCGGCACTCTCTAGCTGCCAAGAGCACTTTTTACTGTGCGCACCCAACCAGAGTGACGGGAGGAGCACATTTCAGAAAATGTGCTCAGCTCGTCGAGAAAATGCGATTTAAGCAATAAAATTAAAAATGCACCCAAAACCTAAACCAAACGTTGCAGATGGTCATTTCTTCATGCGCAGTGGTCAACGCGGCAGTCTCTAGCTGCCAAGAGCACTTTTTACTATGCGCACCCAACCAGAGTGACGGGAGGAGCACATTTCAGAAAACGTGCTCAGCTCGTCGAGAAAATGCGATTTAAGCAATAAAATTAAAAATGCACCTAGAACCTAAACCAAACGTTGCAGGTGGTTATTTCTTCATGCGCAGTGGCCAACGCGGCACTCTCTAGCTGCCAAGAGCACTTTTTACTATGCTCACCCAACCAGAGTGACGGGAGGAGCACATTTCAGAAAACGTGCTCAGCTCGTCGAGAAAATGCGATTTAAGCAATAAAATTAAAAATGCACCTAAAACCTAAACCAAACGTTGCAGGTGGTTATTTCTTCATGCGCAATGGTCAACGCGGCACTCTCTAGCTGCCAAGAGCACTTCTTACTATGTGCACCCAACCAGAGTGACGGGAGGAGCACATTTCAGAAAACGTGCTCAGCTCGTCGAGAAAATGCGATTTAAGCAATACAATTAAAAATGCACCTAAAACCTAAACCAAACGTTGCAGATGGGCATTTCTTCATGCGCAGTGGTCAACGCGGCACTCTCTAGCTGCCAAGAGCACTTTTTACTACGCGCACCCAACCAGAGTGACGGGAGGAGCACATTTCAGAAAACGTGCTCAGCTCGTCCAGAAAATGCGATTTAAGCAATAAAATTAAAAATGCACCCAAAACCTAAACCAAACGTTTCAGGTGGTTATTTCTTCATGCGCAGTGGTCAATGCGGCACTCTCTAGCTGCCAAGAGCACTTTTTACTATGCGCACCCAACCAGAGTGACGGGGAGGAGCACATTTCAGAAAACGTACTGAGCTCGTCGAGAAAATGCGATTTAAGTAATAAAATTAAAAATGCACCTAAAACCTAAAGCAAACGTTGCAGGTGGTTATTTCTTCATGCGCAGTGGTCAACACGGCACTCTCTAGCTGCCAAGAGCACTTTTTACTATGCGCACCCAACAAGAGTGACGGGAGGAGCACATTTAAGAAAACGTGCTCAGCTCGTCGAGAAAATGCGATTTAAGCAATAACATTAAAAATGCACCCAAAACCTAAACCAAACGTTGCAGGTGGTTATTTCTTCATGCGCAGTGGTCAACGCGGCACTCTCTAGCTGCCAAGAGCACTTTTTACTATGCGCACCCAACCAGAGTGACGGGAGGAGCACATTTCAGAAAACGTGCTCAGCTCGTCGAGAAAATGCGATTTAAACAATAAAATTAAAAATGCACCCAAAACCTAAACCAAACGTTGCAGATGGTCATTTCTTCATGAGCAGTGGTCAACGCGGCACTCTCTAGCTGCCAAGAGCACTTTTTACTATGCGCACCCAACCAGAGTGACGGGAGGAGCACATTTCAGAAAACGTGCTCAGCTCGACGAGAAAATGCGATTTAAGCAATAAAATTAAAAATGCACCTAAAACCTAAACCAAACGTTGCAGGTGGTTATTTCTTCATGCGCAATGGTCAACGCGGCACTCTCTAGCTGCCAAGAGCACTTTTTACTATGCGCACCCAACCAGAGTGACGGGAGGAGCACATTTCAGAAAACGTGCTCAGCTCGTCGAGAAAATGCGATTTAAGCAATAAAATTAAAAATGCACCTAAAACCTAAACCAAACGTTGCAGATGGGCATTTCTTCATGCGCAGTGGTCAACGCGGCACTCTCTAGCTGCCAAGAGCACTTTTTACTATGCGCACCCAACCAGAGTGACGGGAGGAGCACGTTTGGGAAAACGTGCTCAGCTCGTCGAGAAAATGCGATTTAAGCAATAAAATTAAAAATGCACCTAAAACCTAAACCAAACGTTGCAGGTGGTTATTCCTTCATGCGCAATGGTCAACGCGGCACTCTCTAGCTGCTAAGAGCACTTTTTGCTATGCGCACCCAACCAGAGTGACGGGAGGAGCACATTTCAGAAAACGTGCTCAGCTCGTCGAGAAAATGCAATTTAAGCAATAAAATTAAAAATGCACCTAAAACCTAAACCAAACGTTGCAGGTGGTTATTTCTTCATGCGCAGTGGTCAACGCGGCACTCTCTAGCTGCCAAGAGCACTTTTTACTATGCGCACCCAACAAGAGTGACGGGATGAGCACATTTCAGAAAACGTGCTCAGCTCGTCGAGAAAATGCGATTTAAGCAATAAAATTAAAAATGCACCTAAAACCTAAACCAAACTTGCAGGTGGTTATTTCTTCATGCGCAGTGGTCAACGCGGCACTCTCTAGCTGCCAAGAGCACTTTTTACTATGCGCACCCAACCAGAGTGACGGGAGGAGCACATTTCAGAAAACGTGCTCAGCTCGTCCAGAAAATGCGATTTAAGCAATAAAATTAAAAATGCACCTAAAACCTAAACCAAACGTTGCAGATGGTCATTTCTTCATGCGCAGTGGTCAACGCGGCACTCTCTAGCTGCCAAGAGCACTTTTTACTATGCGCATCCAACAAGAGTGACGGGAGGAGCACATTTCAGAAAACGTGCTCAGCTCGTCCAGAAAATGCGATTTAAGCAATAAAATTAAAAATGCACCCAAAACCTAAACCAAACGTTTCAGGTGGTTATTTCTTCATGCGCAGTGGTCAATGCGGCACTCTCTAGCTGCCAAGAGCACTTTTTACTATGCGCACCCAACCAGAGTGACGGGGAGGAGCACATTTCAGAAAACGTACTGAGCTCGTCGAGAAAATGCGATTTAAGTAATAAAATTAAAAATGCACCTAAAACCTAAAGCAAACGTTGCAGGTGGTTATTTCTTCATGCGCAGTGGTCAACACGGCACTCTCTAGCTGCCAAGAGCACTTTTTACTATGCGCACCCAACAAGAGTGACGGGAGGAGCACATTTAAGAAAACGTGCTCAGCTCGTCGAGAAAATGCGATTTAAGCAATAACATTAAAAATGCACCCAAAACCTAAACCAAACGTTGCAGGTGGTTATTTCTTCATGCGCAGTGGTCAACGCGGCACTCTCTAGCTGCCAAGAGCACTTTTTACTATGCGCACCCAACCAGAGTGACGGGAGGAGCACATTTCAGAAAACGTGCTCAGCTCGTCGAGAAAATGCGATTTAAGCAATAAAATTAAAAATGCACCTAAAACCTAAACCAAACGTTGCAGATGGGCATTTCTTCATGCGCAGTGGTCAACGCGGCACTCTCTAGCTGCCAAGAGCACTTTTTACTATGCGCACCCAACCAGAGTGACGGGAGGAGCACGTTTGTGAAAACGTGCTCAGCTCGTCGAGAAAATGCGATTTAAGCAATAAAATTAAAAATGCACCTAAAACCTAAACCAAACGTTGCAGGTGGTTATTCCTTCATGCGCAATGGTCAACGCGGCACTCTCTAGCTGCCAAGAGCACTTTTTGCTATGCGCACCCAACCAGAGTGACGGGAGGAGCACATTTCAGAAAACGTGCTCAGCTCGTCGAGAAAATGCAATTTAAGCAATAAAATTAAAAATGCACCTAAAACCTAAACCAAACGTTGCAGGTGGTTATTTCTTCATGCGCAGTGGTCAACGCGGCACTCTCTAGCTGCCAAGAGCACTTTTTACTATGCGCACCCAACAAGAGTGACGGGATGAGCACATTTCAGAAAACGTGCTCAGCTCGTCGAGAAAATGCGATTTAAGCAATAAAATTAAAAATGCACCTAAAACCTAAACCAAACTTGCAGGTGGTTATTTCTTCATGCGCAGTGGTCAACGCGGCACTCTCTAGCTGCCAAGAGCACTTTTTACTATGCGCACCCAACCAGAGTGACGGGAGGAGCACATTTCAGAAAACGTGCTCAGCTCGTCCAGAAAATGCGATTTAAGCAATAAAATTAAAAATGCACCTAAAACCTAAACCAAACGTTGCAGATGGTCATTTCTTCATGCGCAGTGGTCAACGCGGCACTCTCTAGCTGCCAAGAGCACTTTTTACTATGCGCATCCAACAAGAGTGACGGGAGGAGCACATTTCAGAAAACGTGCTCAGCTCGTCCAGAAAATGCGATTTAAGCAATAAAATTAAAAATGCACCCAAAACCTAAACCAAACGTTTCAGGTGGTTATTTCTTCATGCGCAGTGGTCAATGCGGCACTCTCTAGCTGCCAAGAGCACTTTTTACTATGCGCACCCAACCAGAGTGACGGGGAGGAGCACATTTCAGAAAACGTACTGAGCTCGTCGAGAAAATGCGATTTAAGTAATAAAATTAAAAATGCACCTAAAACCTAAAGCAAACGTTGCAGGTGGTTATTTCTTCATGCGCAGTGGTCAACACGGCACTCTCTAGCTGCCAAGAGCACTTTTTACTATGCGCACCCAACAAGAGTGACGGGAGGAGCACATTTAAGAAAACGTGCTCAGCTCGTCGAGAAAATGCGATTTAAGCAATAACATTAAAAATGCACCCAAAACCTAAACCAAACGTTGCAGGTGGTTATTTCTTCATGCGCAGTGGTCAACGCGGCACTCTCTAGCTGCCAAGAGCACTTTTTACTATGCGCACCCAACCAGAGTGACGGGAGGAGCACATTTCAGAAAACGTGCTCAGCTCGTCGAGAAAATGCGATTTAAGCAATAAAATTAAAAATGCACCTAAAACCTAAACCAAACGTTGCAGATGGGCATTTCTTCATGCGCAGTGGTCAACGCGGCACTCTCTAGCTGCCAAGAGCACTTTTTACTATGCGCACCCAACCAGAGTGACGGGAGGAGCACGTTTGTGAAAACGTGCTCAGCTCGTCGAGAAAATGCGATTTAAGCAATAAAATTAAAAATGCACCTAAAACCTAAACCAAACGTTGCAGGTGGTTATTCCTTCATGCGCAATGGTCAACGCGGCACTCTCTAGCTGCCAAGAGCACTTTTTGCTATGCGCACCCAACCAGAGTGACGGGAGGAGCACATTTCAGAAAACGTGCTCAGCTCGTCGAGAAAATGCAATTTAAGCAATAAAATTAAAAATGCACCTAAAACCTAAACCAAACGTTGCAGGTGGTTATTTCTTCATGCGCAGTGGTCAACGCGGCACTCTCTAGCTGCCAAGAGCACTTTTTACTATGCGCACCCAACAAGAGTGACGGGATGAGCACATTTCAGAAAACGTGCTCAGCTCGTCGAGAAAATGCGATTTAAGCAATAAAATTAAAAATGCACCTAAAACCTAAACCAAACTTGCAGGTGGTTATTTCTTCATGCGCAGTGGTCAACGCGGCACTCTCTAGCTGCCAAGAGCACTTTTTACTATGCGCACCCAACCAGAGTGACGGGAGGAGCACATTTCAGAAAACGTGCTCAGCTCGTCCAGAAAATGCGATTTAAGCAATAAAATTAAAAATGCACCTAAAACCTAAACCAAACGTTGCAGATGGTCATTTCTTCATGCGCAGTGGTCAACGCGGCACTCTCTAGCTGCCAAGAGCACTTTTTACTATGCGCATCCAACAAGAGTGACGGGAGGAGCACATTTCAGAAAACGTGCTCAGCTCGTCCAGAAAATGCGATTTAAGCAATAAAATTAAAAATGCACCCAAAACCTAAACCAAACGTTTCAGGTGGTTATTTCTTCATGCGCAGTGGTCAATGCGGCACTCTCTAGCTGCCAAGAGCACTTTTTACTATGCGCACCCAACCAGAGTGACGGGGAGGAGCACATTTCAGAAAACGTACTGAGCTCGTCGAGAAAATGCGATTTAAGTAATAAAATTAAAAATGCACCTAAAACCTAAAGCAAACGTTGCAGGTGGTTATTTCTTCATGCGCAGTGGTCAACACGGCACTCTCTAGCTGCCAAGAGCACTTTTTACTATGCGCACCCAACAAGAGTGACGGGAGGAGCACATTTAAGAAAACGTGCTCAGCTCGTCGAGAAAATGCGATTTAAGCAATAACATTAAAAATGCACCCAAAACCTAAACCAAACGTTGCAGGTGGTTATTTCTTCATGCGCAGTGGTCAACGCGGCACTCTCTAGCTGCCAAGAGCACTTTTTACTATGCGCACCCAACCAGAGTGACGGGAGGAGCACATTTCAGAAAACGTGCTCAGCTCGTCGAGAAAATGCGATTTAAACAATAAAATTAAAAATGCACCCAAAACCTAAACCAAACGTTGCAGATGGTCATTTCTTCATGAGCAGTGGTCAACGCGGCACTCTCTAGCTGCCAAGAGCACTTTTTACTATGCGCACCCAACCAGAGTGACGGGAGGAGCACATTTCAGAAAACGTGCTCAGCTCGTCGAGAAAATGCGATTTAAGCAATACAATTAAAAATGCACCCAAAACCTAAACCAAACGTTGCAGGTGGTTATTTCTTCATGCGCAGTGGTCAACGCGGCACTCTCTAGCTGCCAAGAGCACTTTTTATTATGCGCACCCAACCAGAGTGACGGGAGGAGCACATTTCAGAAAATGTGCTCAGCTCGTCGAGAAAATGCGATTTAAGCAATAAAATTAGAAATGCACCCAAAACCTAAGCCAAACGTTGCAGATGGTCATTTCTTCATGCGCAGTGGTCAACGCGGCACTCTCTAGCTGCCAAGAGCACATTTTACTATGCGCACCCAACCAGAGTGACGGGAGGAGCACATTTCAGAAAACGTGCTCAGCTCGACGAAAAAATGCGATCTAAGCAATAAAATTAAAAATGCACCCAAAACCTAAACCAAACGTTGCAGGTGGTTATTTCTTCATGCGCAGTGGTCAACGCGGCACTCTCTAGCTGCCAAGAGCACTTTTTACTATGCGCACCCAACCAGAGTGACGGGAGCACATTTCAGAAAACGTGCTCAGCTCGTCGAGAAAATGCGATTTAAGCAATAAAATTAAAAATGCACCTAAAACCTAAACCAAACGTTGCAGGTGGTTATTTCTTCATGCGCAATGGTCAACGCGGCACTCTCTAGCTGCCAAGAGCACTTTTTACTATGCGCACCCAACCAGAGTGACGGGAGGAGCACATTTCAGAAAACTTGCTCAGCTCGTCGAGAAAATGCAATTTAAGCAATAAAATTAAAAATGCACCTAAAACCTAAACCAAACGTTGCAGGTGGTTATTTCTTCATGCGCAATGGTCAACGCGGCACTCTCTAGCTGCCAAGAGCACTTTTTACTATGCGCACCCAACCAGAGTGACGGGAGGAGCACATTTCAGAAAACGTGCTCAGCTCGTCGAGAAAATGCGATTTAAGCAATAAAATTAAAAATGCACCCAAAACCTAAACCAAACGTTGCAAGTGGTTATTTCTTCATGCGCAGTGGTCAACGCGAAACTCTCTAGCTGCCAAGAGCACTTTTTACTATGCGCACCCAACCAGAGTGACGGGAGGAGCACATTTCAGAAAACGTGCTCAGCTCGTGGAGAAAATGCGATTTAAGCAATAAAATTAAAAATGCACCCAAAACCTAAACCAAACGTTGCAAGTGGTTATTTCTTCATGCGCAGTGGTCAACGCGGCACTCTCTAGCTGCCAAGAGCACTTTTTACTATGCACACCCAACCAGAGTGACGGGAGGAGCACATTTCAGAAAACGTGCTCAGCTCGTCGAGAAAATGCGATTTAAGCAATAAAATTAAAAATGCACCTAAAACCTAAACCAAACGTTGCAGGTGGTTATTTCTTCATGCGCAGTGGTCAACGCGGCACTCTCTAGCTGCCAAGAGCACTTTTTACTATGCGCACCCAACCAGAGTGACGGGAGGAGCACATTTCAGAAAACGTGCTCAGCTCGTCGAGAATATGCGATTTAAGCAATAAAATTAAAAATGCACCTAAAACCTAAACCAAACGTTGCAGATGGTCATTTCTTCATGCGCAGTGGTCAACGCGGCACTCTCTAGCTGCCAAGAGCACTTTTTAATATGCGCACCCAACCAGAGTGACGGGAGGAGCACATTTCAGAAAACGTGCTCAGCTCATCCAGAAAATGCGATTTAAGCAATAAAATTAAAAATGCACCCAAAACCTAAACCAAACGTTGCAGGTGGTTATTTCTTCATGCGCAGTGGTCAACGCGGCACTCTCTAGCTGCCAAGAGCACTTTTTACTATGCGCACCCAACCAGAGTGACGGGAGGAGCACATTTCAGAAAACGTGCTCAGCTCGTCGAGAAAATGCGATTTAAGCAATAAAATTAAAAATGCACCTAAAACCTAAACCAAACGTTGCAGGTGGTTATTTCTTCATGCGCAGCAGTCAACGCGGCACTCTCTAGCTGCCAAGAGCACTTTTTACTATGTGCACCCAACCAGAGTGACGGGAGGAGCACGTTTCGGAAAACGTGCTCAGCTCGTCGAGAAAATGCGATTTAAGCAATAAAATTAAAAATGCACCTAAAACCTAAACCAAACGTTGCAGGTGGTTATTTCTTCATGCGCAGTGGTCAACGCGGCACTCTCTAGCTGCCAAGAGCACTTTTTACTATGCGCACCCAACCAGAGTGACGGGAGGAGCACATTTCAGAAAACGTGCTCAGCTCGTCGAGAAAATGCGATTTAAGCAATAAAATTAAAAATGCACCTAAAACCTAAACCAAACGCTGCAGATGGTCATTTCTTCATGCGCAGTGGTCAACGCGGCACTCTCTAGCTGCCAAGACCACTTTTTACTATGCGCACTCAACCAGAGTGACGGGAGGAGCACATTTCAGAAAACGTGCTCAGCTCGTCGAGAAAATGCGATTTAACCGATAAAATTAAAAATGCACCTAAAACCTAAACCAAACGTTGCAGATGGTCATTTCTTCATGCGCAGTGGTCAACGCGGAACTCTCTAGCTGCCAAGAGCACTTTTTACTATGCGCACCCAACAAGAGTGACGGGAGGAGCACATTTCAGAAAACGTGCTCAGCTCGTCGAGAAAATGCGATTTAAGCAATACAATTAAAAATGCACCCAAAACCTAAACCAAACGTTGCAGATGGTCATTTCTTCATGCGCAGTGGTCAACGCGGCACTCTCTAGCTGCCAAGAGCACTTTTTATTATGCGCACCCAACCAGAGTGACGGGAGGAGCACATTTCAGAAAACGTGCTCAGCTCGACGAGAAAATGCGATTTAAGCAATAAAATTAAAAATGCACCCAAAACCTAAACCAAACGTTGCAGGTGGTTATTTCTTCATGCGCAGTGGTCAACGCGGCACTCTCTAGCTGCCAAGAGCACTTTTTACTATGCGCACCCAACCAGAGTGACGGGAGGAGCACATTTCAGAACACGTGCTCAGCTCGTCGAGAAAATGCGATTTAAGCAATAAAATTAAAAATGCACATAAAACCTAAACCAAACGTTGCAGATGGTCATTTCTTCATGCGCAGTGGTCAACGCGGCACTCTCGAGCTGCCAAGAGCACTTTTTACTATGCACACCCAACCAGAGTGACGGGAGGAGCACATTTCAGAAAACGTGCTCTGCTTGTCCAGAAAGTGCGATTTAAGCAATAAAATTAAAAATGCACCCAAAACCTAAACCAAACGTTGCAGGTGGTTATTTCTTCATGCGCAGTGGTCAACGCGGCACTCTCTAGCTGCCAAGAGCACTTTTTACTGTGCGCACCCAACCAGAGTGACGGGAGGAGCACATTTCAGAAAATGTGCTCAGCTCGTCGAGAAAATGCGATTTAAGCAATAAAATTAAAAATGCACCCAAAACCTAAACCAAACGTTGCAGATGGTCATTTCTTCATGCGCAGTGGTCAACGCGGCAGTCTCTAGCTGCCAAGAGCACTTTTTACTATGCGCACCCAACCAGAGTGACGGGAGGAGCACATTTCAGAAAACGTGCTCAGCTCGTCGAGAAAATGCGATTTAAGCAATAAAATTAAAAATGCACCTAGAACCTAAACCAAACGTTGCAGGTGGTTATTTCTTCATGCGCAGTGGCCAACGCGGCACTCTCTAGCTGCCAAGAGCACTTTTTACTATGCTCACCCAACCAGAGTGACGGGAGGAGCACATTTCAGAAAACGTGCTCAGCTCGTCGAGAAAATGCGATTTAAGCAATAAAATTAAAAATGCACCTAAAACCTAAACCAAACGTTGCAGGTGGTTATTTCTTCATGCGCAATGGTCAACGCGGCACTCTCTAGCTGCCAAGAGCACTTCTTACTATGTGCACCCAACCAGAGTGACGGGAGGAGCACATTTCAGAAAACGTGCTCAGCTCGTCGAGAAAATGCGATTTAAGCAATACAATTAAAAATGCACCTAAAACCTAAACCAAACGTTGCAGATGGGCATTTCTTCATGCGCAGTGGTCAACGCGGCACTCTCTAGCTGCCAAGAGCACTTTTTACTACGCGCACCCAACCAGAGTGACGGGAGGAGCACATTTCAGAAAACGTGCTCAGCTCGTCCAGAAAATGCGATTTAAGCAATAAAATTAAAAATGCACCTAAAACCTAAACCAAACGTTGCAGATGGTCATTTCTTCATGCGCAGTGGTCAACGCGGCACTCTCTAGCTGCCAAGAGCACTTTTTACTATGCGCATCCAACAAGAGTGACGGGAGGAGCACATTTCAGAAAACGTGCTCAGCTCGTCCAGAAAATGCGATTTAAGCAATAAAATTAAAAATGCACCCAAAACCTAAACCAAACGTTTCAGGTGGTTATTTCTTCATGCGCAGTGGTCAATGCGGCACTCTCTAGCTGCCAAGAGCACTTTTTACTATGCGCACCCAACCAGAGTGACGGGGAGGAGCACATTTCAGAAAACGTACTGAGCTCGTCGAGAAAATGCGATTTAAGTAATAAAATTAAAAATGCACCTAAAACCTAAAGCAAACGTTGCAGGTGGTTATTTCTTCATGCGCAGTGGTCAACACGGCACTCTCTAGCTGCCAAGAGCACTTTTTACTATGCGCACCCAACAAGAGTGACGGGAGGAGCACATTTAAGAAAACGTGCTCAGCTCGTCGAGAAAATGCGATTTAAGCAATAACATTAAAAATGCACCCAAAACCTAAACCAAACGTTGCAGGTGGTTATTTCTTCATGCGCAGTGGTCAACGCGGCACTCTCTAGCTGCCAAGAGCACTTTTTACTATGCGCACCCAACCAGAGTGACGGGAGGAGCACATTTCAGAAAACGTGCTCAGCTCGTCGAGAAAATGCGATTTAAACAATAAAATTAAAAATGCACCCAAAACCTAAACCAAACGTTGCAGATGGTCATTTCTTCATGAGCAGTGGTCAACGCGGCACTCTCTAGCTGCCAAGAGCACTTTTTACTATGCGCACCCAACCAGAGTGACGGGAGGAGCACATTTCAGAAAACGTGCTCAGCTCGACGAGAAAATGCGATTTAAGCAATAAAATTAAAAATGCACCTAAAACCTAAACCAAACGTTGCAGGTGGTTATTTCTTCATGCGCAATGGTCAACGCGGCACTCTCTAGCTGCCAAGAGCACTTTTTACTATGCGCACCCAACCAGAGTGACGGGAGGAGCACATTTCAGAAAACGTGCTCAGCTCGTCGAGAAAATGCGATTTAAGCAATAAAATTAAAAATGCACCTAAAACCTAAACCAAACGTTGCAGATGGGCATTTCTTCATGCGCAGTGGTCAACGCGGCACTCTCTAGCTGCCAAGAGCACTTTTTACTATGCGCACCCAACCAGAGTGACGGGAGGAGCACGTTTGGGAAAACGTGCTCAGCTCGTCGAGAAAATGCGATTTAAGCAATAAAATTAAAAATGCACCTAAAACCTAAACCAAACGTTGCAGGTGGTTATTCCTTCATGCGCAATGGTCAACGCGGCACTCTCTAGCTGCCAAGAGCACTTTTTGCTATGCGCACCCAACCAGAGTGACGGGAGGAGCACATTTCAGAAAACGTGCTCAGCTCGTCGAGAAAATGCAATTTAAGCAATAAAATTAAAAATGCACCTAAAACCTAAACCAAACGTTGCAGGTGGTTATTTCTTCATGCGCAGTGGTCAACGCGGCACTCTCTAGCTGCCAAGAGCACTTTTTACTATGCGCACCCAACAAGAGTGACGGGATGAGCACATTTCAGAAAACGTGCTCAGCTCGTCGAGAAAATGCGATTTAAGCAATAAAATTAAAAATGCACCTAAAACCTAAACCAAACTTGCAGGTGGTTATTTCTTCATGCGCAGTGGTCAACGCGGCACTCTCTAGCTGCCAAGAGCACTTTTTACTATGCGCACCCAACCAGAGTGACGGGAGGAGCACATTTCAGAAAACGTGCTCAGCTCGTCCAGAAAATGCGATTTAAGCAATAAAATTAAAAATGCACCTAAAACCTAAACCAAACGTTGCAGATGGTCATTTCTTCATGCGCAGTGGTCAACGCGGCACTCTCTAGCTGCCAAGAGCACTTTTTACTATGCGCATCCAACAAGAGTGACGGGAGGAGCACATTTCAGAAAACGTGCTCAGCTCGTCCAGAAAATGCGATTTAAGCAATAAAATTAAAAATGCACCCAAAACCTAAACCAAACGTTTCAGGTGGTTATTTCTTCATGCGCAGTGGTCAATGCGGCACTCTCTAGCTGCCAAGAGCACTTTTTACTATGCGCACCCAACCAGAGTGACGGGGAGGAGCACATTTCAGAAAACGTACTGAGCTCGTCGAGAAAATGCGATTTAAGTAATAAAATTAAAAATGCACCTAAAACCTAAAGCAAACGTTGCAGGTGGTTATTTCTTCATGCGCAGTGGTCAACACGGCACTCTCTAGCTGCCAAGAGCACTTTTTACTATGCGCACCCAACAAGAGTGACGGGAGGAGCACATTTAAGAAAACGTGCTCAGCTCGTCGAGAAAATGCGATTTAAGCAATAACATTAAAAATGCACCCAAAACCTAAACCAAACGTTGCAGGTGGTTATTTCTTCATGCGCAGTGGTCAACGCGGCACTCTCTAGCTGCCAAGAACACTTTTTACTATGCGCACCCAACCAGAGTGACGGGAGGAGCACATTTCAGAAAACGTGCTCAGCTCGTCGAGAAAATGCGATTTAAACAATAAAATTAAAAATGCACCCAAAACCTAAACCAAACGTTGCAGATGGTCATTTCTTCATGAGCAGTGGTCAACGCGGCACTCTCTAGCTGCCAAGAGCACTTTTTACTATGCGCACCCAACCAGAGTGACGGGAGGAGCACATTTCAGAAAACGTGCTCAGCTCGACGAGAAAATGCGATTTAAGCAATAAAATTAAAAATGCACCTAAAACCTAAACCAAACGTTGCAGGTGGTTATTTCTTCATGCGCAATGGTCAACGCGGCACTCTCTAGCTGCCAAGAGCACTTTTTACTATGCGCACCCAACCAGAGTGACGGGAGGAGCACATTTCAGAAAACGTGCTCAGCTCGTCGAGAAAATGCGATTTAAGCAATAAAATTAAAAATGCACCTAAAACCTAAACCAAACGTTGCAGATGGGCATTTCTTCATGCGCAGTGGTCAACGCGGCACTCTCTAGCTGCCAAGAGCACTTTTTACTATGCGCACCCAACCAGAGTGACGGGAGGAGCACGTTTGTGAAAACGTGCTCAGCTCGTCGAGAAAATGCGATTTAAGCAATAAAATTAAAAATGCACCTAAAACCTAAACCAAACGTTGCAGGTGGTTATTCCTTCATGCGCAATGGTCAACGCGGCACTCTCTAGCTGCCAAGAGCACTTTTTGCTATGCGCACCCAACCAGAGTGACGGGAGGAGCACATTTCAGAAAACGTGCTCAGCTCGTCGAGAAAATGCAATTTAAGCAATAAAATTAAAAATGCACCTAAAACCTAAACCAAACGTTGCAGGTGGTTATTTCTTCATGCGCAGTGGTCAACGCGGCACTCTCTAGCTGCCAAGAGCACTTTTTACTATGCGCACCCAACAAGAGTGACGGGATGAGCACATTTCAGAAAACGTGCTCAGCTCGTCGAGAAAATGCGATTTAAGCAATAAAATTAAAAATGCACCTAAAACCTAAACCAAACTTGCAGGTGGTTATTTCTTCATGCGCAGTGGTCAACGCGGCACTCTCTAGCTGCCAAGAGCACTTTTTACTATGCGCACCCAACCAGAGTGACGGGAGGAGCACATTTCAGAAAACGTGCTCAGCTCGTCCAGAAAATGCGATTTAAGCAATAAAATTAAAAATGCACCTAAAACCTAAACCAAACGTTGCAGATGGTCATTTCTTCATGCGCAGTGGTCAACGCGGCACTCTCTAGCTGCCAAGAGCACTTTTTACTATGCGCATCCAACAAGAGTGACGGGAGGAGCACATTTCAGAAAACGTGCTCAGCTCGTCCAGAAAATGCGATTTAAGCAATAAAATTAAAAATGCACCCAAAACCTAAACCAAACGTTTCAGGTGGTTATTTCTTCATGCGCAGTGGTCAATGCGGCACTCTCTAGCTGCCAAGAGCACTTTTTACTATGCGCACCCAACCAGAGTGACGGGGAGGAGCACATTTCAGAAAACGTACTGAGCTCGTCGAGAAAATGCGATTTAAGTAATAAAATTAAAAATGCACCTAAAACCTAAAGCAAACGTTGCAGGTGGTTATTTCTTCATGCGCAGTGGTCAACACGGCACTCTCTAGCTGCCAAGAGCACTTTTTACTATGCGCACCCAACAAGAGTGACGGGAGGAGCACATTTAAGAAAACGTGCTCAGCTCGTCGAGAAAATGCGATTTAAGCAATAACATTAAAAATGCACCCAAAACCTAAACCAAACGTTGCAGGTGGTTATTTCTTCATGCGCAGTGGTCAACGCGGCACTCTCTAGCTGCCAAGAGCACTTTTTACTATGCGCACCCAACCAGAGTGACGGGAGGAGCACATTTCAGAAAACGTGCTCAGCTCGTCGAGAAAATGCGATTTAAACAATAAAATTAAAAATGCACCCAAAACCTAAACCAAACGTTGCAGATGGTCATTTCTTCATGAGCAGTGGTCAACGCGGCACTCTCTAGCTGCCAAGAGCACTTTTTACTATGCGCACCCAACCAGAGTGACGGGAGGAGCACATTTCAGAAAACGTGCTCAGCTCGTCGAGAAAATGCGATTTAAGCAATACAATTAAAAATGCACCCAAAACCTAAACCAAACGTTGCAGGTGGTTATTTCTTCATGCGCAGTGGTCAACGCGGCACTCTCTAGCTGCCAAGAGCACTTTTTATTATGCGCACCCAACCAGAGTGACGGGAGGAGCACATTTCAGAAAATGTGCTCAGCTCGTCGAGAAAATGCGATTTAAGCAATAAAATTAGAAATGCACCCAAAACCTAAACCAAACGTTGCAGATGGTCATTTCTTCATGCGCAGTGGTCAACGCGGCACTCTCTAGCTGCCAAGAGCACATTTTACTATGCGCACCCAACCAGAGTGACGGGAGGAGCACATTTCAGAAAACGTGCTCAGCTCGACGAAAAAATGCGATCTAAGCAATAAAATTAAAAATGCACCCAAAACCTAAACCAAACGTTGCAGGTGGTTATTTCTTCATGCGCAGTGGTCAACGCGGCACTCTCTAGCTGCCAAGAGCACTTTTTACTATGCGCACCCAACCAGAGTGACGGGAGCACATTTCAGAAAACGTGCTCAGCTCGTCGAGAAAATGCGATTTAAGCAATAAAATTAAAAATGCACCTAAAACCTAAACCAAACGTTGCAGGTGGTTATTTCTTCATGCGCAATGGTCAACGCGGCACTCTCTAGCTGCCAAGAGCACTTTTTACTATGCGCACCCAACCAGAGTGACGGGAGGAGCACATTTCAGAAAACTTGCTCAGCTCGTCGAGAAAATGCAATTTAAGCAATAAAATTAAAAATGCACCTAAAACCTAAACCAAACGTTGCAGGTGGTTATTTCTTCATGCGCAATGGTCAACGCGGCACTCTCTAGCTGCCAAGAGCACTTTTTACTATGCGCACCCAACCAGAGTGACGGGAGGAGCACATTTCAGAAAACGTGCTCAGCTCGTCGAGAAAATGCGATTTAAGCAATAAAATTAAAAATGCACCCAAAACCTAAACCAAACGTTGCAAGTGGTTATTTCTTCATGCGCAGTGGTCAACGCGAAACTCTCTAGCTGCCAAGAGCACTTTTTACTATGCGCACCCAACCAGAGTGACGGGAGGAGCACATTTCAGAAAACGTGCTCAGCTCGTGGAGAAAATGCGATTTAAGCAATAAAATTAAAAATGCACCCAAAACCTAAACCAAACGTTGCAAGTGGTTATTTCTTCATGCGCAGTGGTCAACGCGGCACTCTCTAGCTGCCAAGAGCACTTTTTACTATGCACACCCAACCAGAGTGACGGGAGGAGCACATTTCAGAAAACGTGCTCAGCTCGTCGAGAAAATGCGATTTAAGCAATAAAATTAAAAATGCACCTAAAACCTAAACCAAACGTTGCAGGTGGTTATTTCTTCATGCGCAGTGGTCAACGCGGCACTCTCTAGCTGCCAAGAGCACTTTTTACTATGCGCACCCAACCAGAGTGACGGGAGGAGCACATTTCAGAAAACGTGCTCAGCTCGTCGAGAATATGCGATTTAAGCAATAAAATTAAAAATGCACCTAAAACCTAAACCAAACGTTGCAGATGGTCATTTCTTCATGCGCAGTGGTCAACGCGGCACTCTCTAGCTGCCAAGAGCACTTTTTAATATGCGCACCCAACCAGAGTGACGGGAGGAGCACATTTCAGAAAACGTGCTCAGCTCATCCAGAAAATGCGATTTAAGCAATAAAATTAAAAATGCACCCAAAACCTAAACCAAACGTTGCAGGTGGTTATTTCTTCATGCGCAGTGGTCAACGCGGCACTCTCTAGCTGCCAAGAGCACTTTTTACTATGCGCACCCAACCAGAGTGACGGGAGGAGCACATTTCAGAAAACGTGCTCAGCTCGTCGAGAAAATGCGATTTAAGCAATAAAATTAAAAATGCACCTAAAACCTAAACCAAACGTTGCAGGTGGTTATTTCTTCATGCGCAGCAGTCAACGCGGCACTCTCTAGCTGCCAAGAGCACTTTTTACTATGTGCACCCAACCAGAGTGACGGGAGGAGCACGTTTCGGAAAACGTGCTCAGCTCGTCGAGAAAATGCGATTTAAGCAATAAAATTAAAAATGCACCTAAAACCTAAACCAAACGTTGCAGGTGGTTATTTCTTCATGCGCAGTGGTCAACGCGGCACTCTCTAGCTGCCAAGAGCACTTTTTACTATGCGCACCCAACCAGAGTGACGGGAGGAGCACATTTCAGAAAACGTGCTCAGCTCGTCGAGAAAATGCGATTTAAGCAATAAAATTAAAAATGCACCTAAAACCTAAACCAAACGCTGCAGATGGTCATTTCTTCATGCGCAGTGGTCAACGCGGCACTCTCTAGCTGCCAAGACCACTTTTTACTATGCGCACTCAACCAGAGTGACGGGAGGAGCACATTTCAGAAAACGTGCTCAGCTCGTCGAGAAAATGCGATTTAACCGATAAAATTAAAAATGCACCTAAAACCTAAACCAAACGTTGCAGATGGTCATTTCTTCATGCGCAGTGGTCAACGCGGAACTCTCTAGCTGCCAAGAGCACTTTTTACTATGCGCACCCAACAAGAGTGACGGGAGGAGCACATTTCAGAAAACGTGCTCAGCTCGTCGAGAAAATGCGATTTAAGCAATACAATTAAAAATGCACCCAAAACCTAAACCAAACGTTGCAGATGGTCATTTCTTCATGCGCAGTGGTCAACGCGGCACTCTCTAGCTGCCAAGAGCACTTTTTATTATGCGCACCCAACCAGAGTGACGGGAGGAGCACATTTCAGAAAACGTGCTCAGCTCGACGAGAAAATGCGATTTAAGCAATAAAATTAAAAATGCACCCAAAACCTAAACCAAACGTTGCAGGTGGTTATTTCTTCATGCGCAGTGGTCAACGCGGCACTCTCTAGCTGCCAAGAGCACTTTTTACTATGCGCACCCAACCAGAGTGACGGGAGGAGCACATTTCAGAACACGTGCTCAGCTCGTCGAGAAAATGCGATTTAAGCAATCAAATTAAAAATGCACCTAAAACCTAAAACAAACGTTGCACGTGGTTATTTCTTTATGCGCAGTGGTCAACGCGGCACTCTCTAGCTGCCAAGAGCACTTTTTACTATGCACACCCAACCAGAGTGACGGGAGGAGCACATTTCTGAAAACGTGCTCAGCTCGACGAGAAAATGCGATTTAAGCAATAAAATTAAAAATGCACCCAAAACCTAAAACAAACGTTGCACGTGGTTATTTCTTCATGCGCAGTGTTCAACGCGGCACTCTCTAGCTGCCAAGAGCACTTTTTACTATGCGCACCCAACCAGAGTGACGGGAGGAGCACATTTCAGAAAACGTGCTCAGCTCGTGGAGAAAATGCGATTTAAGCAATAAAATTAAAAATGCACCTAAAACCTAAACCAAACGTTGCGGGTGGTTATTTCTTCATGCGCAGCAGTCAACGCGGCACTCTCTAGCTGCCAAGAGCACTTTTTAATATGCGCACCCAACCAGAGTGACGGGAGGAGCACATTTCAGAAAACGTGCTCAGCTCGTCGAGAATATGCGATTTAAGCAATAAAATTAAAAATGCACCCAAAACCTAAACCAAACGTTGCAGGTGGTTATTTCTTCATGCGCAATGGTCAACGCGGCACTCTCTAGCTGCCAAGAGCACTTTTTACTATGCGCACCCAACCAGAGTGACGGGAGGAGCACATTTCAGAAAACATGCTCAGCTCGTCGAGAAAATGCCATTTAAGCAATAAAATTAAAAATGCACCTAAAACGTAAACCAAACGTTGCAGATGGTCATTTCTTCATGCGCAGTGGTCAACGCGGCACTCTCTAGCTGCCAAGAGCACTTTTTACTATGCGCACCCAACCAGAGTGACGGGAGGAGCACATTTCAGAAAACGTGCTCAGCTCGTCGAGAAAATGCGATTTAAGCAATACAATTAAAAATGCACCTAAAACCTAAACCAAACGTTGCAGATGGTCATTTCTTCATGCGCAGTGGTCAACGCGGCACTCTCTAGCTGCCAAGAGCACTTTTTACTATGCGCACCCAACCAGAGTGACGGGAGGAGCACATTTCAGAAAACGTGCTCAGCTTGTCGAGAAAATGCGATTTAAGCAATAAAATTAAAAATGCACCTAAAACCTAAACCAAACGTTGCAGATGGTCATTTCTTCATGCGCAGTGGTCAACGCGGCACTCTCTAGCTGCCAAGAGCACTTTTTACTATGCGCACCCAACAAGAGTGACGGGAGGAGCACATTTCAGAAAACGTGCTCAGCTCGTCGAGAAAATGCGATTTAAGCAATAAAATTAAAAATGCACCTAAAACCTAAACCAAACTTGCAGGTGGTTATTTCTTCGTGTGCAGTGGTCAACGCGGCACTCTGTAGCTGCCAAGAGCACTTTTTACTATGCGCACCCAACCAGAGTGACGGGAGGAGCACATTTCAGAAAACGTGCTCAGCTCGCCGAGAAAATGCGATTTAAGCAATAAAATTAAAAATGCACCTAAAACCTCAACCAAACGTTGCAGGTGGTTATTTCTTCATGCGCAGTGGTCAACGCGGCACTCTCTAGCTGCCAAGAGCACTTTTTACTATGCTCACCCAACCAGAGTGACGGGAGGAGCACATTTCAGAAAACGTGCTCAGCTCGTCAAGAAAATGCGATTTAAGCAATAAAATTAAAAATGCACCCAAAACATAAACCAAACGTTGCAGATGGTCATTTCTTCATGCGCAGTGGTCAACGCGGCGCTCTCTAGCTGCCAAGAGTACTTTTTACTATGCGCACCCAACCAGAGTGACGGGAGGAGCACATTTCAGAAAACGTGTTCAGCTCGACGAGAAAATGCGATTTAAGCAATAAAATTAAAAATGCACCCAAAACCTAAACCAAACGTTGCAGGCGGTTATTTCTTCATGCGCAGTGGCCAACGCGGCACTCTGTAGCTGCCAAGAGCACTTTTTACTATGCGCACCCAACCAGAGTGACGGGAGGAGCACATTTCAGAAAACCTGCTCAGCTCGTCGAGAAAATGCGATTTAAGCAATAAAATTAAAAATGCACCTAAAACCTAAACCAAACGTTGCAGGTGGTTATTTCTTCATGCGCAGCAGTCAACGCGGCACTCTCTAGCTGTCAAGAGCACTTTTTACTATGCGCACCCAACCAGAGTGACGGGAGGAGCACATTTCAGAAAACGTGCTCAGCTCGTCGAGAAAATGCGATTTAAGCAATAAAATTAAAAATGCACCTAAAACCTAAAACAAACGTTGCACGTGGTTATTTCTTCATGCGCAGTGGTCAACGCGGCACTCTCTAGCTGCCAAGAGCACTTTTTACTATGCGCACCCAACCAGAGTGACGGGAGGAGCACATTTCAGAAAACGTGCTCGACTCGTCGAGAAAATGCGATTTAAGCAATAAAATTAAAAATGCACATAAAACCTAAACCAAACGTTGCAGATGTTCATTTCTTCATGCGCAGTGGTCAACGCGGCACTCTCGAGCTGCCAAGAGCACTTTTTACTATGCACACCCAACCAGAGTGACTGGAGGAGCACATTTCAGAAAACGTGCTCAGCTTGTCCAGAAAGTGCGATTTAAGCAATAAAATTAAAAATGCACCCAAAACCTAAACCAAACGTTGCAGGTGGTTATTTCTTCATGCGCAGTGGTCAACGCGGCACTCTCTAGCTGCCAAGAGCACTTTTTACTATGCGCACCCAACCAGAGTGACGGGAGGAGCACATTTCAGAAAATGTGCTCAGCTCGTCGAGAAAATGCGATTTAAGCAATAAAATTAAAAATGCACCCAAAACCTAAACCAAACGTTGCAGATGGTCATTTCTTCATGCGCAGTGGTCAACGCGGCAGTCTCTAGCTGCCAAGAGCACTTTTTACTATGCGCATCCAACAAGAGTGACGGGAGGAGCACATTTCAGAAAACGTGCTCAGCTCGTCCAGAAAATGCGATTTAAGCAATAAAATTAAAAATGCACCCAAAACCTAAACCAAACGTTTCAGGTGGTTATTTCTTCATGCGCAGTGGTCAATGCGGCACTCTCTAGCTGCCAAGAGCACTTTTTACTATGCGCACCCAACCAGAGTGACGGGGAGGAGCACATTTCAGAAAACGTACTGAGCTCGTCGAGAAAATGCGATTTAAGTAATAAAATTAAAAATGCACCTAAAACCTAAAGCAAACGTTGCAGGTGGTTATTTCTTCATGCGCAGTGGTCAACACGGCACTCTCTAGCTGCCAAGAGCACTTTTTACTATGCGCACCCAACAAGAGTGACGGGAGGAGCACATTTAAGAAAACGTGCTCAGCTCGTCGAGAAAATGCGATTTAAGCAATAACATTACAAATGCACCCAAAACCTAAACCAAACGTTGCAGGTGGTTATTTCTTCATGCGCAGTGGTCAACGCGGCACTCTCTAGCTGCCAAGAGCACTTTTTACTATGCACACCCAACCAGAGTGACGGGAGGAGCACATTTCAGAAAACGTGCTCAGCTCGGCGAGAAAATGCGATTTAAACAATAAAATTAAAAATGCACCCAAAACCTAAACCAAACGTTGCAGATGGTCATTTCTTCATGAGCAGTGGTCAACGCGGCACTCTCTAGCTGCCAAGAGCACTTTTTACTATGCGCACCCAACCAGAGTGACGGGAGGAGCACATTTCAGAAAACGTGCTCAGCTCGACGAGAAAATGCGATTTAAGCAATACAATTAAAAATGCACCTAAAACCTAAACCAAACGTTGCAGGTGGTTATTTCTTCATGCGCAATGGTCAACGCGGCACTCTCTAGCTGCCAAGAGCACTTTTTACTATGCGCACCCAACCAGAGTGACGGGAGGAGCACATTTCAGAAAACGTGCTCAGCTCGTCGAGAAAATGCGATTTAAGCAATAAAATTAAAAATGCACCTAAAACCTAAACCAAACGTTGCAGATGGGCATTTCTTCATGCGCAGTGGTCAACGCGGCACTCTCTAGCTGCCAAGAGCACTTTTTACTATGCGCACCCAACCAGAGTGACGGGAGGAGCACATTTCAGAAAACGTGCTCAGCTCGTCCAGAAAATGCGATTTAAGCAATAAAATTAAAAATGCACCCAAAACCTAAACCGAACGTTGCAGGTGGTTATTTCTTCATGCGCAGTGGTCAACGCGGCACTCTCTAGCTGCCAAGAGCACATTTTATTATGCACACCCAACCAGAGTGACGGGAGGAGCACATTTCAGAAAACGTGCTCAGCTCGTCGAGAAAATGCGATTTAAGCAATAAAATTAAAAATGCACCCAAAACCTAAACCAAACGTTGCAGGTGGTTATTTCTTCATGCACAGTGGTCAACGCGGCACTCTCTAGCTGCCAAGAGCACTTTTTACTATGCGCACCCAACCAGAGTGACGGGAGGAGCACATTTCAGAAAACGTGCTCAGCTCGTCGAGAAAATGCGATTTAAGCAATAAAATTAAAAATGCACCCAAAACCTAAACCAAACGTTGCAGATGGTCATTTCTTCATGCGCAGTGGTCAACGCGGCGCTCTCTAGCTGCCAAGAGCACTTTTTACTATGCGCACCCAACCAGAGTGACGGGAGGAGCACATTTCAGAAAACGTGCTCAGCTCGTCCAGAAAATGCGATTTAAGCAATAAAATTAAAAATGCACCTAAAACCTAAACCAAACGTTGCAGGTGGTTATTTCTTCATGCGCAGTGGTCAACGCGGCACTCTCTAGCTGCCAAGAGCACTTTTTACTATCCGCACCCAACCAGAGTGACGGGAGGAGCACATTTCAGAAAACGTGCTCAGCTCGTCGAGAAAATGCGATTTAAGCAATAAAATTAAAAATGCATCTAAAACCTAAACCAAACGTTGCAGGTGGTTATTTCTTCATGCGCAGTGGTCAACGCGGCACTCTCTAGCTGCCAAGAGCACTTTTTACTATGCGCACCCAACCAGAGTGACGGGAGGAGCACATTTCAGAAAACGTGCTCAGCTCGTCGAGAAAATGCGATTTAAGCAATAAAATTAAAAATGCACCTAAAACCTAAACCAAACGTTGCAGGTGGTTATTTATTCATGCGCAATGGTCAACGCGGCACTCTCTAGCTGCCAAGAGCACTTCTTACTATGCGCACCCAACCAGAGTGACGGGAGGAGCACATTTCAGAAAACGTGCTCAGCTCGTCGAGAAAATGCGATTTAAGCAATACAATTAAAAATGCACCTAAAACCTAAACCAAACGTTGCAGATGGGCATTTCTTCATGCGCAGTGGTCAACGCGGCACTCTCTAGCTGCCAAGAGCACTTTTTACTATGCGCACCCAACCAGAGTGACGGGAGGAGCACATTTCAGAAAACGTGCTCAGCTCGTCCAGAAAATGCGATTTAGGCAATAAAATTAAAAATGCACCTAAAACCTAAAGCAAACGTTGCAGGTGGTTATTTCTTCATGCGCAGTGGTCAACGCGGCACTCTCTAGCTGCCAAGAGCACTTTTTACTATGCGCACCCAACCAGAGTGACGGGAGGAGCACATTTCAGAAAACGTGCTCAGCTCGTCGAGAAAATGCGATTTAAGCAATAAAATTAAAAATGCACCTAAAACCTAAACCGAACGTTGCAGATGGTCATTTCTTCATGCGCAGTGGTCAACGTGGCACTCTCTAGCTGCCAAGAGCACTTTTTACTATGCGGACCCAACCAGAGTGACGGGAGGAGCACATTTCAGAAAACGTGCTCAGCTCGTCGAGAAAATGCGATTTAAGCAATAAAATTAAAAATGCACCTAAAACCTAAACCAAACGTTGCAGGTGGTTATTTCTTCATGCGCAGCGGTCAACGCGGCACTCTCTAGCTGCCAAGAGCACTTTTTACTATGCGCACCCAACCAGAGTGACGGGAGGAGCACATTTCAGAAAACGTGCTCAGCTCGTCGAGAAAATGCGATTTAAGCAATAAAATTAAAAATGCACCTAAAACCTAAACCAAACGTTGCAGGTGGTTATTTCTTCATGCGCAGCGGTCAACGCGGCACTCTCTAGCTGCCAAGAGCACTTTTTACTATGCGCACACAACCAGAGTGACAGGAGGAGCACATTTCAGAAAACGTGCTCAGCTCGTCGAGAAAATGCGATTTAAGCAATAAAATTAAAAATGCACCTAAAACCTAAACCAAACTTTGCAGGTGGTTATTTCTTCATGCGCAGTGGTCAACGCGGCACTCTCTAGTTGCCAAGAGCACTTTTTACTATGCGCACCCAACCAGAGTGACGGAAAGGAGCACATTTCAGAAAACGTGCTCGGCTCGTCGAGAAAATGCGATTTAAGCAATAAAATTAAAAATGCACATAAAACCTAAACCAAACGTTGCAGGTGGTTATTTCTTCTTGCGCAGTGGTCAACGCGGCACTCTCTAGCTGCCAAGAGCACTTTTTACTATGCGCACCCAACCAGAGTGACGGGAGGAGCACATTTCAGAAAACGTGCTCAGCTCGTCGAGAAAATGCGATTTAAGCAATAAAATTAAAAATGCACCCAAAACCTAAACCAAACGTTGCAGGTGGTTATTTCTTCATGCGCAGTGGCCAACGCGGCACTCTCTAGCTGCCAAGAGCACTTTTTACTATGCGCACTCAACCAGAGTGACAGGAGGAGCACATTTCAGAAAACGTGCTCAGCTCGTCGAGAAAATTCGATTTAAGCAATAAAATTAAAAATGCACCTAAAACCTAAACCAAACGTTGCAGGTGGTTATTTCTTCATGTGCAGCAGTCAACGCAGCACTCTCTAGCTGCCAAGAGCACTTTTTACTATGCGCACCCGACCAGAGTGACGGGAGGAGCACATTTCAGAAAACGTGCTCAGCTCGTCGAGAAAATGCGATTTAAGCAATAAAATTAAAAATGCACCTAAAACCTAAACCAAACGTTGCAGATGGTCATTTCTTCATGCGCAGTGGTCAACGCGGCACACTCTAGCTGCCAAGAGCACTTTTTACTATGCGCACCCAACCAGAGTGACGGGAGGAGCACATTTCAGAAAACGTGCTCAGCTCGTCGAGAAAATGCGATTTAAGCAATAAAATTAAAAATGCACCTAAAACCTAAACCAAACGTTGCAGGTGGTTATTTCTTCATGCGCAGCAGTCAACGCGGCACTCTCTAGCTGCCAAGAGCACTTTTCACTATGCACACCCAACCAGAGTGACGGGAGGAGCACATTTCAGAAAACGTGCTCAGCTTGTCGAGAAAATGCGATTTAAGCAATAAAATTAAAAATGCACCTAAAACCTAAACCAAACGTTGCAGATGGTCATTTCTTCATGCGCAGTGGTCAACGTGGCACTCTCTAGCTGCCAAGAGCACTTTTTACTATGCGCACCCAACCATGCGCACCCAACCAGAGTGACGGGAGGAGCACATTTCAGAAAACGTGCTCAGCTTGTCGAGAAAATGCGATTTAAGCAATAAAATTAAAAATGCACCTAAAACCTAAACCAAACGTTGCAGGTGGTTATTTCTTCATGCGCAGCAGTCAACGCGGCACTCTCTAGCTGCCAAGAGCACTTTTTACTATGCACACCCAACCAGAGTGACGGGAGGAGCACATTTCAGAAAACGTGCTCAGCTCGTCGAGAAAATGCGATTTAAGCAATAAAATTAAAAATGCACCTAAAACCTAAACCAAACGTTGCAGATGGTCATTTCTTCATGCGCAGTGGCCAACGCGGCACTCTCTAGCTGCCAAGAGCACTTTTTACTATGCGCACCCAACCAGAGTGACGGGAGGAGCACATTTCAGAAAACGTGCTCAGCTCGTCGAGAAAATGCGATTTAAGCAATAAAATTAAAAATGCACCTAAAACCTAAACCAAACGTTGCAGGTGGTTATTTCTTCTTGTGCAGTGGTCAACGCGGCACTCTCTAGCTGCCAAGAGCACTTTTTACTATGCGCACCCAACCAGAGTGACGGGAGGAGCACATTTCAGAAAACGTGCTCAGCTCGTCGAGAAAATGCGATTTAAGCAATAAAATTAAAAATGCACCTAAAACCTAAACCAAACGTTGCAGATGGTTATTTCTTCATGCGCAGCAGTCAACGCGGCACTCTCTAGCTGCCAAGAGCACTTTTTACTATGCGCACCCAACCAGAGTGACGGGAGGAGCACATTTCAGAAAACGTGCTCAGCTCGTCGAGAAAATGCGATTTAAGCAATAAAATTAAAAATGCACCTAAAACCTAAACCAAACATTGCAGATGGTCATTTCTTCATGCGCAGTGGTCAACGCGGCACTCTCTAGCTGCCAAGAGCACTTTTTACTAAGCGCACCCAACCAGAGTGACGGGAGGAGCACATTTCAGAAAACGTGCTCAGCTCGTCGAGAAAATGCGATTTAAGCAATAAAATTAAAAATGCACCTAAAACCTAAAACAAACGTTGCACGTGGTTATTTCTTCATGCGCAGTGGTCAACGCGGCACTCTCTAGCTGCCAAGAGCACTTTTTACTATGCGCACCCAACCAGAGTGACGGGAGGAGCACATTTCAGAAAACGTGCACAGCTCGTCGAGAACATGCGATTAAAGCAATAAAATTAAAAATGCACCCAAAACCTAAACCAAACGTTGCAGGTGGTTATTTCTTCATGCGCAGTGGTCAACGCGGCACTCTCTAGCTGCCAAGAGCACACTTTTTACTATGCGCACCCAACCAGAGTGACGGGAGGAGCACATTTCAGAAAACGTGCTCAGCTCGTCGAGAAAATGCGATTTAAGCAATAAAATTAAAAATGCACCTAAAACCTAAACCAAACGTTGCAGGTGGTTATTTCTTCATGCGCAGTGGTCAACGCGGCACTCTCTAGCTGCCAAGAGCACTTTTTACTATGCGCACCCAACCAGAGTGACGGGAGGAGCACATTTCAGAAAACGTGCTCAGCTCGTCGAGAAAATGCGATTTAAGCAATAAAATTAAAAATGCACCTAAAACCTAAACCAAACGTTGCAGGTGGTTATTTCTTCATGTGCAGTGGTCAACGCGGCACTCTCTAGCTGCCAAGAGCACTTTTTACTATGCGCACCCAACCAGAGTGACGGGAGGAGCACATTTCAGAAAACGTGCTCAGCTCGTCGAGAAAATGCGATTTAAGCAATAAAATTTAAAATGCACCCAAAACCTAAACCAAACGTTGCAGATGGTCATTTCTTCATGCGCAGTGGTCAACGCGGCACTCTCTAGCTGCCAAGAGCACTTTTTACTATGCGCACCCAACCAGAGTGACGGGAGGAGCACATTTCAGAAAACGTGCTCAGCTCGACGAGAAAATGCGATTTAAGCAATAAAATAAAAAAATGCACCCAAAACCTAAACTAAACGTTGCAGGCGGTTATTTCTTCATGCGCAGTTGTCAACGCGGCACTCTCTAGCTGCCAAGAGCACTTTTTACTATGCGCACCCAACCAGAGTGACGGGAGGAGCACATTTCAGAAAACGTGCTCAGCTCGTCGAGAAAATGCGATTTAAGCAATAAAATTAAAAATGCACCTAAAACCTAAACCAAACGTTGCAGGTGGTTATTTCTTCATGCGCAGCAGTCAACGCGGCACTCTCTAGCTGCCAAGAGCACTTTTTACTATGCGCACCCAACCAGAGTGACGGGAGGAGCACCTTTCAGAAAACGTGCTCAGCTCGTCGAGAAAATGCGATTTAAGCAATCAAATTAAAAATGCACCTAAAACCTAAAACAAACGTTGCACGTGGTTATTTCTTCATGCGCAGTGATCAACGCGGCACTCTCTAGCTGCCAAGAGCACTTTTTACTATGCGCACCCAACCAGAGTGACGGGAGGAGCACATTTCAGAAAACGTGCTCAGCTAGTCGAGAAAATGCGATTTAAGCAATAAAATTAAAAATGCACCCAAAACCTAAACCAAACGTTGCAGATGGTAATTTCTTCATGCGCAGTGGTCAACGCGGCACTCTCTAAGCTGCCAAGAGCACTTTTTACTATGCGCACCCAACCAGAGTGACGGGAGGAGCACATTTCAGAAAACGTGCTCAGCTCGACGAGAAAATGCGATTTAAGCAATAAAATTAAAAATGCACCCACAACCTAAAACAAACGTTGCACGTGGTTATTTCTTCATGCGCAGAGGTCAACGCGGCACTCTCTAGCTGCCAAGAGCACTTTTTACTATGCGCACCCAACCAGAGTGACGGGAGGAACACATTTCAGAAAACGTGCTCAGCTCGTCGAGAAAATGCGATTTAAGCAATAAAATTAAAAATGCACCTAAAACCTAAACCAAACGTTGCGGGTGGTTATTTCTTCATGCGCAGTGGTCAACGCGGCACTCTCTAGCTGCCAAGAGCACTTTTTACTATGCGCACCCAACCAGAGTGACGGGAGGAGCACATTCCAGAAAACGTGCTCAGCTCGTCGAGAAAATGCGATTTAAGCAATAAAATTAAAAATGCACCTAAAACCTAAACCAAACGTTGCAGGTGGTTATTTCTTCATGCGCAGTGGTCAACGCGGCACTCTCTAGCTGCCAAGAGCACTTTTTACTATGCACACCCAAACAGAGTGACGGGAGGAGCACATTCCAGAAAACGTGCTCAGCTCGTCGAGAAAATGCAATTTAAGCAATAAAATTAAAAATGCACCCAAAACCTAAACCAAACGTTGCAGATGGTCATTTCTTCGTGCACATTGGTCAACGCGGCACGCTCTAGCTGCCAAGAGCACTTTTTACTATGCACACCCAACCAGAGTGACGCGAGGAGCACATTTCAGAAAACGTGCTCAGCTCGTCGAGAAAATGCGATTTAAGCAATAAAATTAAAAATGCACCTAAAACCTAAACCAAACGTTGCAGATGGTCATTTCTTCATGCGCAGTGGTCAACGCGGCACTCTCTAGCTGCCAAGAGCACTTTTTACTATGCGCACCCAACCAGAGTGACGGGAGGAGCACATTTCAGAAAACGTGCTCAGCTCGACGAGAAAATGCGATTTAAGCAATAAAATTAAAAATGCACCCAAAACCTAAACTAAACGTTGCAGGCGGTTATTTCTTCATGCGCAGTGGTCAACGCGGCACTCTCTAGCTGCCAAGACCACTTTTTACTATGCGCACCCAACCAGAGTGACGGGAGGAGCACATTTCAGAAAACGTGCTCAGCTCGTCGAGAAAATGCAATTTAAGCAATAAAATTAAAAATGCACCTAAAACCTAAACCAAACGTCGCAGGTGGTTATTTCTTCATGCGCAGCAGTCAACGCGGCACTCTCTAGCTGCCAAGAGCACTTTTTACTATGCGCACCCAACCAGAGTGACGGGAGGAGCACATTTCAGAAAACGTGCTCAGCTCGTCGAGAAAATGCGATTTAAGCAATCAAATTAAAAATGCACCTAAAACCTAAAACAAACGTTGCACGTGGTTATTTCTTCATGCGCAGTGATCAACGCGGCACTCTCTAGCTGCCAAGAGCACTTTTTACTATGTGCACCCAACCAGAGTGACGTGAGGAGCACATTTCAGAAAACGTGCTCAGCTCGTCGAGAAAATGCGATTTAAGCAATAAAATTAAAAATGCACCCAAAACCTAAACCAAACGTTGCAGATGGTCATTTCTTCATGCGCAGTGGTCAACGCGGCACTCTCGAGCTGCCAAGAGCACTTTTTACTATGCACACCCAACCAGAGTGACGGGAGGAGCACATTTCAGAAAACGTGCTCAGCTTGTCCAGAAAAAGCGATTTAAGCAATAAAATTAAAAATGCACCCAAAACCTAAACCAAACGTTGCAGGTGGTTATTTCTTCATGCGCAGTGGTCAACGCGGCACTCTCTAGCTGCCAAGAGCACTTTTTACTATGCACACGCAAACAGAGTGACGGGAGGAGCACATTCCAGAAAACGTGCTCAGCTCGTCGAGAAAATGCAATTTAAGCAATAAAATTAAAAATGCACCCAAAACCTAAACCAAACGTTGCAGATGGTCATTTCTTCGTGCACATTGGTCAACGCGGCACTCTCTAGCTGCCAAGAGCACTTTTTACTATGCACACCCAACCAGAGTGACGCGAGGAGCACATTTCAGAAAACGTGCTCAGCTCGTCGAGAAAATGCGATTTAAGCAATAAAATTAAAAATGCACCTAAAACCTAAACCAAACGCTGCAGATGGTCATTTCTTCACGCGCAGTGGTCAACGCGGCACTCTCTAGCTGCCAAGAGCACTTTTTACTATGCACACCCAACCAGAGTGACGGGAGGAGCACATTCCAGAAAACGTGCTCAGCTCGTCGAGAAAATGCGATTTAAGCAATAAAATTAAAAATGCACCCAAAACCTAAACCAAACGTTGCAGATGGTCATTTCTTCATGCGCAGTGGTCAACGCGGCACTCTCTAGCTGCCAAGAGCACTTTTTACTATGCACACCCAACCAGAGTGACGGGAGGAGCATATTTCAGAAAACGTGCTCAGCTCGTCGAGAAAATGCGATTTAAGCAATAAAATTAAAAATGCACCTAAAACCTAAACCAAACGCTGCAGATGGTTATTTCTTCATGCGCAGTGGTCAACGCGGCACTCTCGAGCTGCCAAGAGCACTTTTTACTATGCGCACCCAACCAGAGTGACGGGAGGAGCACATTTCAGAAAACGTGCTCAGCTCGTCGAGAAAATGCGATTTAAGCAATAAAATTAAAAATGCACCCAAAACCTAAACCAAACGTTGCAGGTGGTTATTTCTTCATGCGCAGTGGTCAACGCGGCACTCTCTAGCTGCCAAGAGCACTTTTTACTATGCGCACCCAACCAGAGTGACGGGAGGAGCACATTCCAGAAAACGTGCTCAGCTCGTCGAGAAAATGCGATTTAAGCAATAAAATTAAAAATGCACCTAAAACCTAAACCAAACGTTGCAGGTGGTTATTTCTTCATGCGCAGTGGTCAACGCGGCACTCTCTAGCTGCCAAGAGCACTTTTTACTATGCACACCCAAACAGAGTGACGGGAGGAGCACATTCCAGAAAACGTGCTCAGCTCGTCGAGAAAATGCAATTTAAGCAATAAAATTAAAAATGCACCCAAAACCTAAACCAAACGTTGCAGATGGTCATTTCTTCGTGCACATTGGTCAACGCGGCACGCTCTAGCTGCCAAGAGCACTTTTTACTATGCACACCCAACCAGAGTGACGCGAGGAGCACATTTCAGAAAACGTGCTCAGCTCGTCGAGAAAATGCGATTTAAGCAATAAAATTAAAAATGCACCTAAAACCTAAACCAAACGTTGCAGATGGTCATTTCTTCATGCGCAGTGGTCAACGCGGCACTCTCTAGCTGCCAAGAGCACTTTTTACTATGCGCACCCAACCAGAGTGACGGGAGGAGCACATTTCAGAAAACGTGCTCAGCTCGACGAGAAAATGCGATTTAAGCAATAAAATTAAAAATGCACCCAAAACCTAAACTAAACGTTGCAGGCGGTTATTTCTTCATGCGCAGTGGTCAACGCGGCACTCTCTAGCTGCCAAGACCACTTTTTACTATGCGCACCCAACCAGAGTGACGGGAGGAGCACATTTCAGAAAACGTGCTCAGCTCGTCGAGAAAATGCAATTTAAGCAATAAAATTAAAAATGCACCTAAAACCTAAACCAAACGTCGCAGGTGGTTATTTCTTCATGCGCAGCAGTCAACGCGGCACTCTCTAGCTGCCAAGAGCACTTTTTACTATGCGCACCCAACCAGAGTGACGGGAGGAGCACATTTCAGAAAACGTGCTCAGCTCGTCGAGAAAATGCGATTTAAGCAATCAAATTAAAAATGCACCTAAAACCTAAAACAAACGTTGCACGTGGTTATTTCTTCATGCGCAGTGATCAACGCGGCACTCTCTAGCTGCCAAGAGCACTTTTTACTATGCGCACCCAACCAGAGTGACGTGAGGAGCACATTTCAGAAAACGTGCTCAGCTCGTCGAGAAAATGCGATTTAAGCAATAAAATTAAAAATGCACCCAAAACCTAAACCAAACGTTGCAGATGGTCATTTCTTCATGCGCAGTGGTCAACGCGGCACTCTCTAGCTGCCAAGAGCACTTTTTACTATGCGCACCCAACAAGAGTGACGGGAGGAGCACATTTCAGAAAACGTGCTCAGCTCGTCGAGAAAATGCGATTTAAGCAATAAAATAAAAAATGCACCCACAACCTAAAACAAACGTTGCACGTGGTTATTTCTTCATGCGCAGTGGTCAACGCGGCACTCTCTAGCTGCCAAGAGCACTTTTTACTATGCGCACCCAACCAGAGTGACGGGAGGAGCACATTTCAGAAAACGTGCTCAGCTCGTCGAGAAAATGCGACTTAAGCAATAAAATTAAAAATGCACCCAAAACCTAAACCAAACGTTGCAGATGGTCATTTCTTCATGCGCAGTGGTCAACGCGGCACTCTCTAGCTGCCAAGAGCACTTTTTACTATGCGCACCCAACCAGAGTAACGGGAGGAGAACATTTCAGAAAACGTGCTCAGCTCGTCGAGAAAATGCGATTTAAGCAATAAAATTAAAAATGCACCCAAAACCTAAACCAAACGTTGCAGGTGGTTTTTGCTTCATGCGCAGTGGTCAACGCGGCACTCTCTAGCTGCCAAGAGCACTTTTTACTATGCACAACAACCAGAGTGACGGGAGGAGCACATTTCAGAAAACGTGCTCAGCTCGTCGAGAAAATGCGATTTAAGCAATAAAATTAAAAATGCACCTAAAACCTAAATCAAACGTTGCAGGTGGTTATTTCTTCATGCGCAGTGGTCAACGCGGCACTCTCTAGCTGCCAAGAGCACTTTTTACTATGCGCACCCAACCAGAGTGACGGGAGGAGCACATTTCAGAAAACGTGCTCGGCTCGTCGAGAAAATGCGATTTAAGCAATAAAATTAAAAATGCACATAAAACCTAAACCAAACGTTGCAGATGGTCATTTCTTCATGCGCAGTGGTCAACGCGGCACTCTCGAGCTGCCAAGAGCACTTTTTACTATGCACACCCAACCAGAGTGACGGGAGGAGCACATTTCAGAAAACGTGCTCAGCTTGTCCAGAAAAAGCGATTTAAGCAATAAAATTAAAAATGCACCCAAAACCTAAACCAAACGTTGCAGGTGGTTATTTCTTCATGCGCAGTGGTCAACGCGGCACTCTCTAGCTGCCAAGAGCACTTTTTACTATGCACACGCAAACAGAGTGACGGGAGGAGCACATTCCAGAAAACGTGCTCAGCTCGTCGAGAAAATGCAATTTAAGCAATAAAATTAAAAATGCACCCAAAACCTAAACCAAACGTTGCAGATGGTCATTTCTTCGTGCACATTGGTCAACGCGGCACTCTCTAGCTGCCAAGAGCACTTTTTACTATGCACACCCAACCAGAGTGACGCGAGGAGCACATTTCAGAAAACGTGCTCAGCTCGTCGAGAAAATGCGATTTAAGCAATAAAATTAAAAATGCACCTAAAACCTAAACCAAACGCTGCAGATGGTCATTTCTTCACGCGCAGTGGTCAACGCGGCACTCTCTAGCTGCCAAGAGCACTTTTTACTATGCACACCCAACCAGAGTGACGGGAGGAGCACATTCCAGAAAACGTGCTCAGCTCGTCGAGAAAATGCGATTTAAGCAATAAAATTAAAAATGCACCCAAAACCTAAACCAAACGTTGCAGATGGTCATTTCTTCATGCGCAGTGGTCAACGCGGCACTCTCTAGCTGCCAAGAGCACTTTTTACTATGCACACCCAACCAGAGTGACGGGAGGAGCACATTTCAGAAAACGTGCTCAGCTCGTCGAGAAAATGCGATTTAAGCAATAAAATTAAAAATGCACCTAAAACCTAAACCAAACGTAGCAGATGGTCATTTCTTCATGCGCAGTGGTCAAAGCGGCACTCTCTAGCTGCCAAGAGCACTTTTTACAATGCGCACCCAACCAGAGTGACGGGAGGAGCACGTTTCGGAAAACGTGCTCAGCTCGTCGAGAAAATGCGATTTAAGCAATAAAAATAAAAATGCACCTAAAACCTAAAACAAACGTTGCACGTGGTTATTTCTTCATGCGCAGTGGTCAACGTGGCACTCTCTAGCTGCCAAGAGCACTTTTTACTATGCGCACCCAACCAAAGTGACGGGAGGAGCACATTTCAGAAAACGTGCTCAGCTCGTCGAGAAAATGCGATTTAAGCAATAAAATTAAAAATGCACCTAAAACCTAAACCAAACGTTGCAGGTGGTTATTTCTTCATGCGCAGTGGTCAACGCGGCACTCTCTAGCTGCCAAGAGCACTTTTTACTATGCGCACCCAACCAGAGTGACGGGAGGAGCACATTTCAGAAAACGTGCTCAGCTCGTCCAGAAAATGCGATTTAAGCAATAAAATTAAAAATGCACCCAAAACCTAAACCAAACGTTGCAGGTGGTTATTTCTTCATGCGCAGTGGTCAACGCGGCACTCTCTAGCTGCCAAGAGCACTTTTTACTATGCGCACGCAACCAGAGTGACGGGAGGAGTACATTTCAGAAAACGTGCTCAGCTCGTCGAGAAAATGCGATTTAAGCAATAAAATTAAAAATGCACCTAAAACCTAAAACAAACGTTGCACGTGGTTATTTCTTCATGCGCAGTGGTCAACGTGGCACTCTCTAGCTGCCAAGAGCACTTTTTACTATGCGCACCCAACCAGAGTGACGGGAGGAGCACATTTCAGAAAACGTGCTCAGCTCGTCGAGAAAATGCGATTTAAACAATAAAATTAAAAATGCACCTAAAACCTAAACCAAACGTTGCAGGTGGTTATTTCTTCATGCGCAGCGGTCAACGCGGCACTATCTAGCTGCCAAGAGCACTTTTTACTATGCGCACCCAACCAGAGTGACGGGAGGAGCACATTTCAGAAAACGTGCTCAGCTCGTCGAGAAAATGCGATTTAAGCAATAAAATTAAAAATGCACCTAAAACCTAAACCAAACGTTGCAGGTGGTTATTTCTTCATGCGCAGTGGTAAACGCGGCACTCTCTAGCTGCCAAGAGCACTTTTTACTATGCGCAGCCAACCAGAGTGACGGGAGGAGCACATTTCAGAAAACGTGCTCAGCTCGACGAGAAAATGCGATTTAAGCAATAAAATTAAAAATGCACCTAAAACCTAAACCAAACGTTGCAGGTGGTTATTTCTTCGTGCGCAGCAGTCAACGCGGCACTCTCTAGCTGCCAAGAGCACTTTTTACTGTGTGCACCCAACCAGAGTGACGGGAGGAGCACGTTTCGGAAAACGTGCTCAGCTCGTCGAGAAAATGCGATTTAAGCAATAAAAATAAAAATGCACCTAAAACCTAAAACAAACGTTGCACGTGGTTATTTCTTCATGCGCAGTGGTCAACGTGGCACTCTCTAGCTGCCAAGAGCACTTTTTACTATGCGCACCCAACCAGAGTGACGGGAGGAGCACATTTCAGAAAACGTGCTCAGCTCGTCGAGAAAATGCGATTTAAGCAATAAAATTAAAATTGCACCTAAAACCTAAACCAAACTTGCAGGTGGTTATTTCTTCATGCGCAGTGGTCAACGTGGCACTCTCTAGCTGCCAAGAGCACTTTTTACTATGCGCACCCAACCAGAGTGACGGGAGGAGCACATTTCAGAAAACGTGCTCAGCTCGTCCAGAAAATGCGATTTAAGCAATAAAATTAAAAATGCACCCAAAACCTAAACCAAACGTTGCAGATGGTCATTTCTTCATGCGCAGTGGTAAACGCGGCACTCTCTAGCTGCCAAGAGCACTTTTTACTATGCGCAGCCAACCAGAGTGACGGGAGGAGCACATTTCAGAAAACGTGCTCAGCTCGTCGAGAAAATGCGATTTAAGCAATAAAATTAAAAATGCACCCAAAACCTAAACCAAACGTTGCAGGTGGTTATTTCTTCATGCGCAGTGGCCAACGCGGCACTCTCTAGCTGCCAAGAGCACTTTTTACTATGCGCACCCAACCAGAGTGACGGGAGGAGCAGATTTCAGAAAACGTGCTCAGCTCGTCGAGAAAATGCGATTTAAGCAATAAAATTAAAAATGCACCTAAAACCTAAACCAAACGTTGCAGGTGGTTATTTCTTCTTGGGCAGTGGTCAACGCGGCACTCTCTAGCTGCCAAGAGCACTTTTTACTATGCTCACCCAACCAGAGTGACGGGAGGAGCACATTTCAGAAAACGTGCTCAGCTCGTCGAGAAAATGCGATTTAAGCAATAAAATTAAAAATGCACCTAAAACCTAAACCAAACGTTGCAGGTGGTTATTTCTTCATGCGCAGTGGTCAACGCGGCACTCTCTAGCTGCCAAGAGCACTTTTTACTATGCGCACCCAACCAGAGTGACGAGTGGAGAACATTTCAGAAAACGTGCTCAGCTCGTCGAGAAAATGCGATTTAAGCAATAAAATTAAAAATGCACCCAAAACCTAAACCAAACGTTGCAGATGGTCATTTCTTCATGCGCAGTGGTCAACGCGGCACTCTCTAGCTGCCAAGAGCACTTTTTACTATGCGCACCCAACCAGAGTGACGGGAGGAGCACATTTCAGAAAACGTGCTCAGCTCGTCGAGAAAATGCTATTTAAGCAATAAAATTAAAAATGCACCTAAAACCTAAACCTAACGTTGCAGGTGGTTATTTCTTCATGCGCAGTGGTCAACGCGGCACTCTCTAGCTGCCAAGAGCACTTATCACTATGCGTACCCAACCAGAGTGACGGGAGGAGCACATTTCAGAAAACGTGCTCAGCTCGTCGAGAAAATGCGATTTAAGCAATAAAATTAAAAATGCACCTAAAACCTAAACCAAACGTTGCAGATGGGCATTTCTTCATGCGCAGTGGTCAACGCGGCACTCTCTAGCTGCCAAGAGCACTTTTTACTATGCGCACCCAACCAGAGTGACGGGAGGAGCACATTTCAGAAAACGTGCTCAGCTCGTCGAGAAAATGCGATTTAAGCAATAAAATTAAAAATGCACCTAAAACCTAAACCAAACGTTGCAAATGGTCATTTCTTCATGCGCAGTGGTCAACGCGGCACTCTCTAGCTGCCAAGAGCACTTTTTACTATGCGCACCCAACCAGAGTGACGGGAGGAGCACATTTCAGAAAACGTGATCAGCTCGTCGAGAAAATGCGATTTAAGCAATAAAATTAAAAATGCACCTAAAACCTAAACCAAACGTTGCAGATGGTCATTTCTTCATGCGCAGTGGTCAACGCGGCACTCTCTACCTGCCAAGAGCACTTTTTACTATGCGCACCCAACCAGAGTGACGGGAGGAGCACATTTCAGAAAACGTGCTCAGGTCGTCGAGAAAATGCGATTTAAGCAATAAAATTAAAAATGCACCTAAAACCTAAACCAAACGTTGCAGATGGTCATTTCTTCATGCGCAGTGGTCAACGCGGCACTCTCTAGCTGCCAAGAGCACTTTTTACTATGCGCACCCAACCAGAGTGACGGGAGGAGCACATTTCAGAAAACGTGCTCAGCTCGTCCAGAAAATGCGATTTAAGCAATAAAATTAAAAATGCACCCAAAACCTAAACCAAACGTTGCAGGTGGTTATTTATTCATGCGCAGTGGTCAACGCGGCACTCTCTAGCTGCCAAGAGCACTTTTTACTATGCGCACCCAACCAGAGTGACGGGAGGAGCACATTTCAGAAAACGTGCTCAGCTCGTCGAGAAAATGCGATTTAAGCAATAAAATTAAAAATGCACCTAAAACCTAAACCAAACGTTGCAGGTGGTTATTTCTTCATGCGCAGTGGTCAACGCGGCACTCTCTAGCTGCAGAGAGCACTTTTTACTATGCGCACCCAACCAGAGTGACGGGAGGAGCACATTTCAGAAAACGTGCTCAGCTCGTCGAGAAAATGCGATTTAAGCAATAAAATTAAAATTGCACCTAAAACCTAAACCAAACTTGCAGGTGGTTATTTCTTCATGTGCAGTGGTCAACGCGGCACTCTCTAGCTGCCAAGAGCACTTTTTACTATGCGCACCCAACCAGAGTGACGGGAGGAGCACATTTCAGAAAACGTGCTCAGCTCGTCGAGAAAATGCGATTTAAGCAATAAAATTAAAAATGCACCTAAAACCTAAACCAAACGTTGCAGGTGGTTATTTCTTCATGCGCAGTGGTCAACGCGGCACTCTCTAGCTGCCAAGAGCACGTTTTACTATGCGCACCCAACCAGAGTGACGGGAGGAGCACATTTCAGAAAACGTGCTCAGCTCGTCGAGAAAATGCGATTCAAGCAATAAAATTAAAAATGCACCCAAAACCTAAACCAAACGTTGCAGGTGGTTATTTCTTCATGCGCAGTGGTCAACGCGGCACTCTCTAGCTGCCAAGAGCACTTTTTACTATGCGCACCCAACCAGAGTGACGGGAGGAGCACATTTCAGAAAACGTGCTCAGCTCGTCGAGAAAATGCGATTTAAGCAATAAAATTAAAAATGCACCTAAAACCTAAATCAAACGTTTGGGGTGGTTATTTCTTCATGTGCAGCAGTCAACGCGGCACTCTCTAGCTGCCAAGAGCACTTTTTACTATGCGCACCCGACCAGAGTGACGGGAGCAGCACATTTCAGAAAACGTGCTCAGCTCGTCGAGGAAATGCGATTTAAGCAATAAAATTAAAAATGCACCTAAAACCTAAACCAAACGTTGCAGGTGGTTATTTCTTCATGCGCAGTGGTCAACGCGGCACTCTCTAGCTGCCAAGAGCACTTTTTACTATGCGCACCCAACCAGAGTGACGGGAGGAGCACATTTCAGAAAACGTGCTCAGCTCGTCGAGAAAATGCGATTTAAGCAATAAAATTAAAAATGCACCTAAAACCTAAACCAAACGTTGCAGATGGGCATTTCTTCATGCGCAGTGGTCAACGCGGCACTCTCTAGCTGCCAAGAGCACTTTTTACTATGCGCACCCAACCAGAGTGACGGGAGGAGCACATTTCAGAAAACGTGCTCAGCTCGTCGAGAAAATGCGATTTAAGCAATAAAATTAAAAATGCACCTAAAACCTAAACCAAACGTTGGAAATGGTCATTTCTTCATGCGCAGTGGTCAACGCGGCACTCTCTAGCTGCCAAGAGCACTTTTTACTATGCGCACCCAACCAGAGTGACGGGAGGAGCACATTTCAGAAAACGTGATCAGCTCGTCGAGAAAATGCGATTTAAGCAATAAAATTAAAAATGCACCTAAAACCTAAACCAAACGTTGCAGATGGTCATTTCTTCATGCGCAGTGGTCAACGCGGCACTCTCTAGCTGCCAAGAGCACTTTTTACTATGCGCACCCAACCAGAGTGACGGGAGGAGCACATTTCAGAAAACGTGCTCAGGTCGTCGAGAAAATGCGATTTAAGCAATAAAATTAAAAATGCACCTAAAACCTAAACCAAACGTTGCAGATGGTCATTTCTTCATGCGCAGTGGTCAACGCGGCACTCTCTAGCTGTCAAGAGCACTTTTTACTATGCGCACCCAACCAGAGTGACGGGAGGAGCACATTTCAGAAAACGTGCTCAGCTCGTCCAGAAAATGCGATTTAAGCAATAAAATTAAAAATGCACCCAAAACCTAAACCAAACGTTGCAGGTGGTTATTTATTCATGCGCAGTGGTCAACGCGGCACTCTCTAGCTGCCAAGAGCACTTTTTACTATGCGCACCCAACCAGAGTGACGGGAGGAGCACATTTCAGAAAACGTGCTCAGCTCGTCGAGAAAATGCGATTTAAGCAATATAATTAAAAATGCACCTAAAACCTAAACCAAACGTTGCAGGTGGTTATTTCTTCATGCGCAGTGGTCAACGCGGCACTCTCTAGCTGCCAAGAGCACTTTTTACTATGCGCACCCAACCAGAGTGACGGGAGGAGCACATTTCAGAAAACGTGCTCAGCTCGTCGAGAAAATGCAATTTAAGCAATAAAATTAAAAATGCACCTAAAACCTAAACCAACTTGCAGGTGGTTATTTCTTCATGTGCAGTGGTCAACGCGGCACTCTCTAGCTGCCAAGAGCACTTTTTACTATGCGCACCCAACCAGAGTGACGGGAGGAGCACATTTCAGAAAACGTGCTCAGCTCGTCGAGAAAATACGATTTAAGCACTAAAATTAAAAATGCACCTAAAACCTAAACCAAACGTTGCAGGTGGTTATTTTTTTCATGCGCAGTGGTCAACGCGGCACTCTCTAGCTGCCAAGAGCACTTTTTACTATGCGCACCCAACCAGAGTGACGGGAGGAGCACATTTCAGAAAACGTGCTCAGCTCGTCGAGAAAATGCGATTTAAGCAATAAAATTAAAAATGCACCCAAAACCTAAACCAAACGTTGCAGATGGTCATTTTTTCATGCGCAGTGGTCAACGCGGCACTCTCTAGCTGCCAAGAGCACTTTTTACTATGCGCACCCAACCAGAGTGACGGGAGGACCACATTTCAGAAAACGTGCTCAGCTCGTCCAGAAAATGCGATTTAAGCAATACAATTAAAAATGCACCCAAAACCTAAACCAAACGTTGCAGGTGGTTATTTCTTCATGCGCAGTGGTCAACGCGGCACTCTCTAGCTGCCAAGAGCACTTTTTACTATGCGCACCCAACCAGAGTGACGGGAGGAGCACATTTCAGAAAACGTGCTCAGCTCGTCGAGAAAATGCGATTTAAGCAATAAAATTAAAAATGCACCCAAAACCTAAACCAAACGTTGCAGATGGTCATTTTTTCATGCGCAGTGGTCAACGCGGCACTCTCTAGCTGCCAAGAGCACTTTTTACTATGCGCACCCAACCAGAGTGACGGGAGGAGCACATTTCAGAAAACGTGCTCAGCTCGTCCAGAAAATGCGATTTAAGCAATAAAATTAAAAATGCACCCAAAACCTAAACCAAACGTTGCAGGTGGTTATTTCTTGATGTGCAGTGGTCAACGCGGCACTCTCTAGCTGCCAAGAGCACTTTTTACTATGCGCACCCAACCAGAGTGACGGGAGGAGCACATTTCAGAAAACGTGCTCAGCTCGTCGAGAAAATGCGATTTAAGCAATACAATTAAAAATGCACCTAAAACCTAAACCAAACGTTGCAGGTGGTTATTCCTTCATGCGCAGTGGTCAACGCGGCACTCTCTAGCTGCCAAGAGCACTTTTTACTATGCGCACCCAACCAGAGTGACGGGAGGAGCACATTTCAGAAAACGTGCTCAGCTCGTCGAGAAAATGCGATTTAAGCAATAAAATTAAAAATGCACCCAAAACCTAAACCAAACGTTGCAGGTGGTTATTTCTTCATGCGCAGTGGTCAACGCGGCACTCTCTAGCTGCCAAGAGCACTTTTTACTATGCACACCCAAACAGAGTGACGGGAGGAGCACATTCCAGAAAACGTGCTCAGCTCCTCGAGAAAATGCAATTTAGGCAATAAAATTAAAAATGCACCCAAAACCTAAACCAAACGTTGCATGTGGTTATTTCTTCATGCGCAGTGGTCAACGCGGCACTCTCTAGCTGCCAAGAGCACTTTTTACTATGCGCACCCAACCAGAGTGACGGGAGGAGCACATTTCAGAAAACGTGCTCAGCTCGTCGAGAAAATGCGATTTAAGCAATAAAATTAAAAATGCACCCAAAACCTAAACCAAACGTTGCAGATGGTCATTTCTTCATGCGCAGTGGTCAACGCGGCACTCTCTAGCTGCCAAGAGCACTTTTTACTATGCGCACCCAACCAGAGTGACGGGAGGAGCACATTTCAGAAAACGTGCTCAGCTCGTCGAGAAAATGCGATTTAAGCAATAAAAATAAAAATGCACCTAAAACCTAAACCAAACGTTGCAGGTGGTTATTTCTTCTTGGGCAGTGGTCAACGCGGCACTCTCTAGCTGCCAAGAGCACTTTTTACTATGCGCACCCAACCAGAGTGACGGGAGGAGCACATTTCAGAAAACGTGCTCAGCTCGTCGAGAAAATGCGATTTAAGCAATAAAATTAAAAATGCACATAAAACCTAAACCAAACGTTGCAGGTGGTTATTTCTTCATGCGCAGTGGTCAACGCGGCACTCTCTAGCTGCCAAGAGCACTTTTTACTATGCGCACCCAACCAGAGTGACGAGTGGAGCACATTTCAGAAAACGTGCTCAGCTTGTCCAGAAAATGCGATTTAAGCAATAAAATTAAAAATGCACCCAAAACCTAAACCAAACGTTGCAGGTGGTTATTTCTTCATGCGCAGTGGTCAACGCGGCACTCTCTAGCTGCCAAGAGCACTTTTTACTATGCGCACCCAACCAGAGTGACGGGAGGAGCACATATCAGAAAATGTGCTCAGCTCGTCGAGAAAATGCGATTTAAGCAATAAAATTAAAAATGCACCCAAAACCTAAACCAAACGTTGCAGATGGTCATTTCTTCATGCGCAGTGGTCAACGCGGCACTCTCTAGCTGCCAAGAGCACTTTTTACTATGCGCACCCAACCAGAGTGACGGGAGGAGCACATTTCAGAAAACGTGCTCAGCTCGTCGAGAAAATGCGATTTAAGCAATAAAATTAAAAATGCACCCAAAACCTAAACCAAACGTTGCAGGTGGTTATTTCTTCATGCGCAGTGGCCAACGCGGCACTCTCTAGCTGCCAAGAGCACTTTTTACTATGCGCACCCAACCAGAGTGACGGGAGGAGCAGATTTCAGAAAACGTGCTCAGCTCGTCGAGAAAATGCGATTTAAGCAATAAAATTAAAAATGCACCTAAAACCTAAGCCAAACGTTGCAGGTGGTTATTTCTTCTTGGGCAGTGGTCAACGCGGCACTCTCTAGCTGCCAAGAGCACTTTTTACTATGCGCACCCAACCAGAGTGACGGGAGGAGCACATTTCAGAAAACGTGCTCAGCTCGTCGAGAAAATGCGATTTAAGCAATAAAATTAAAAATGCACCTAAAACCTAAACCAAACGTTGCAGGTGGTTATTTCTTCATGCGCAGTGGTCAACGCGGCACTCTCTAGCTGCCAAGAGCACTTTTTACTATGCGCACCCAACCAGAGTGACGAGTGGAGCACATTTCAGAAAACGTGCTCAGCTCGTCGAGAAAATGCGATTTAAGCAATAAAATTAAAAATGCACCCAAAACCTAAACCAAACGTTGCAGATGGTCATTTCTTCATGCGCAGTGGTCAACGCGGCACTCTCTAGCTGCCAAGAGCACTTTTTACTATGCACACCCAACCAGAGTGACGGGAGGAGCACATTTCTGAAAACGTGCTCAGTTCGACGAGAAAATGCGACTTAAGCAATAAAATTAAAAATGCACCCAAAACCTAAAACAAACGTTGCACGTGGTTATTTTTTCATGCGCAGTGGTCAACGCGGCACTCTCTAGCTGCCAAGAGCACTTTTTACTATGCGCACCCAACCAGAGTGACGGGAGGAGCACATTTCAGAAAACGTGCTCAGCTCGTCGAGAAAATGCGATTTAAGCAATAAAATTAAAAATGCACCCAAAACCTAAACCAAACGTTTCAGATGGTCATTTCTTCATGCACAGTGGTCAACGCGGCACTCTATAGCTGCCAAGAGCACTTTTTACTATGCGCACCCAACCAGAGTGACGGGAGGAGCACATTTCAGAAAACGTGCTCAGCTCGACGAGAAAATGCGTATTAAGCAATAAAATTAAAAATGCACCCAAAACCTTAACCAAACGTTGCAGGTGGGTATTTCGTCATGCGCAGCAGTCAACGCGGCACTCTCTAGCTGCCAAGAGCACTTTTTACTATGCGCACCCAACCAGAGTGACGGGAGGAGCACATTTCAGAAAACGTGCTCAGCTCGTCGAGAAAATGCGAGTTAAGCATTAAAATTAAAAATGCACCTAAAACCTAAAACAAACGTTGCACGTGGTTATTTCTTCATGCGCAGTGGTCAACGCGGCACTCTCTAGCTGCCAAGAGCACTTTTTACTATGCGCACCCAACCAGAGTGACGAGAGCACATTTCAGAAAACGTGCTCAGCTCGTCGAGAAAATGCGATTTAAGCAATAAAATTAAAAATGCACCTAAAACCTAAACCAAACGTTGCAGGTGGTTATTTCTTCATGCGCAGTGGTCAACGCGGCACTCTCTAGCTGCCAAGAGCACTTTTTACTATGCGCACCCAACCAGAGTGACGGGAGGAGCACATTTCAGAAAACGTGCTCAGCTCGTCGAGAAAATGCGATTTAAGCAATAAAATTAAAAATGCACCTAAAACCTAAACCAAACGTTTCAGATGGTCATTTCTTCATGCACAGTGGTCAACGCGGCACTCTATAGCTGCCAAGAGCACTTTTTACTATGCGCACCCAACCAGAGTGACGGGAGGAGCACATTTCAGAAAACGTGCTCAGCTCGACGAGAAAATGCGTATTAAGCAATAAAATTAAAAATGCACCCAAAACCTTAACCAAACGTTGCAGGTGGGTATTTCGTCATGCGCAGCAGTCAACGCGGCACTCTCTAGCTGCCAAGAGCACTTTTTACTATGCGCACCCAACCAGAGTGACGGGAGGAGCACATTTCAGAAAACGTGCTCAGCTCGTCGAGAAAATGCGAGTTAAGCATTAAAATTAAAAATGCACCTAAAACCTAAAACAAACGTTGCACGTGGTTATTTCTTCATGCGCAGTGGTCAACGCGGCACTCTCTAGCTGCCAAGAGCACTTTTTACTATGCGCACCCAACCAGAGTGACGAGAGCACATTTCAGAAAACGTGCTCAGCTCGTCGAGAAAATGCGATTTAAGCAATAAAATTAAAAATGCACCTAAAACCTAAACCAAACGTTGCAGGTGGTTATTTCTTCATGCGCAGTGGTCAACGCGGCACTCTCTAGCTGCCAAGAGCACTTTTTACTATGCGCACCCAACCAGAGTGACGGGAGGAGCACATTTCAGAAAACGTGCTCAGCTCGTCGAGAAAATGCGATTTAAGCAATAAAATTAAAAATGCACCTAAAACCTAAACCAAACGTTGCAGGTGGTTATTTCTTCATGCGCAGTGGTCAACGCGGCACTCTCTAGCTGCCAAGAGCACTTTTTACTATGCGCACCCAACCAGAGTGACGGGAGGAGCACATTTCAGCAAACGTGCTCAGCTCGTCCAGAAAATGCGATTTAAGCAATAAAATTAAAAATGCACCTAAAACCTAAACCAAACGTTGCAGGTGGTTATTTCTTCATGCGCAGTGGTCAACGCGGCACTCTTTAGCTGCCAAGAGCACTTTTTACTATGCACACCCAACAAGAGTGACGGGAGGAGCACATTTAAGAAAACGTGCTCAGCTCGTCGAGAAAATTCGATTTAAGCAATAAAATTAAAAATGCACCCAAAACCTAAACCAAACGTTGCAGGTGGTTATTTCTTCATGCGCAGTGGTCAACGCGGCACTCTCTAGCTGCCAAGAGCACTTTTTACTATGCGCACCCAACCAGAGTGACGGGAGGAGCACATTTCAGAAAACGTGCTCAGCTCGTCGAGAAAATGCGATTTAAGCAATAAAATTAAAAATGCACCCAAAACCTAAACCAAACGTTGCAGATGGTCATTTCTTCATGCGCAGTGGTCAACGCGGCACTCTCTAGCTGCCAAGAGCACTTTTTACTATGCGCACCCGACCAGAGTGACGGGAGGAGCACATTTCAGAAAACTTGCTCAGCTCGACGAGAAAATGCGATTAAAGCAATAAAATTAAAAATGCACCCAAAACCTAAACCAAACGTTGCAGGTGGTTATTTCTTCATGCGCAGTGGTCAACGCGGCACTCTCTAGCTGCCAAGAGCACTTTTTACTATGCGCACCCAACCAGAGTGACGAGAGCACATTTCAGAAAACGTGCTCAGCTTGTCGAGAAAATGCGATTTAAGCAATAAAATTAAAAATGCACCTAAAACCTAAACCAAACGTTGCAGGTGGTTATTTCTTCATGCGCAATGGTCAACGCAGCACTCTCTAGCTGCCAAGAGCACTTTTTACTATGTGCACCCAACCAGAGTGACGGGAGGAGCACATTTCAGAAAACGTGCTCAGCTCGTCGAGAAAATGCGATTTAAGCAATAAAATTAAAAATGCACCTAAAACCTAAACCAAACGTTGCAGATGGTCATTTCTTCATGCGCAGTGGTCAACGCGGCACTCTCTAGCTGACAAGAGCACTTTTTACTATGCGTACCCAACCAGAGTGACGGGAGGGGCACATTTCAGAAAACGTGCTCAGCTCGTAAAGAAAATGCGATTTAAGCAATAAAATTAAAAATGCACCCAAAACCTAAACCAAACGTTGCAGGTGGTTATTTCTTCATGCGCAGTGGTCAACGCGGCACTCTCTAGCTGCCAAGAGCACTTTTTACTATACGCACCCAACCAGAGTGACGGGAGGAGCACATTTCAGAAAACGTGCTCAGCTCGTCGAGAAAATGCGATTTAAGCAATAAAATTAAAAATGCACCTAACACCTAAACCAAACGCTGCAGATGGTCATTCCTTCATGCGCAGTGGTCAACGCGGCACTCTCTAGCTGCCAAGAGCACTTTTTACTATGCGCACCCAACCAGAGTGACGGGAGGAGCACATTTCAGAAAACGTGCTCAGCTCGTCGAGAAAATGCGATTTAAGCAATAAAATTAAAAATGCACCCAAAACCTAAACCAAACGTTGCAGGTGGTTATTTCTTCATGCGCAGTGGTCAACGCGGCACCCTCTAGCTGCCAAGAGCACTCTTTTTACTATGCGCACCCAACCAGAGTGACGGGAGGAGCACATTTCAGAAAACGTGCTCAGCTCGTCGAGAAAATGCGATTTAAGCAATAAAATTAAAAATGCACCTAAAACCTAAACCAAACGTTGCAGGTGGGGTTATTTCTTCATGCGCAGTGGTCAACGCGGCACTCTCTAGCTGCCAAGAGCACTTTTTACTATGCGCACCCAACCAGAGTGACGGGATGAGCACATTTCAGAAAACGTGCTCAGCTCGTCGAGAAAATGCGATTTAAGCAATAAAATTAAAACTCACCCAAAACCTAAACCAAACGTTGCAGGTGGTTATTTCTTCATGCGCAGTGGTCAACGCGGCACTCTCTAGCTGCCAAGAGCACTTTTTACTATGCGCACCCAACCAGAGTGACGGGAGGAGCATATTTCAGAAAACGTGCTCAGCTCGTCGAGAAAATGCGATTCAAGCAATAAAATTAAAAATGCACCTAAAACCTAAACCAAACGTTCGGGGTGGTTATTTCTTCATGTGCAGCAGTCAACGCGGCACTCTCTAGCTGCCAAGAGCACTTTTTACTATGCGCACCCGACCAGAGTGACGGGAGGAGCACATTTCAGAAAACGTGCTCAGCTCGTCGAGAAAATGCGATTTAAGCAATAAAATTTAAAATGCACCCAAAACCTAAACCAAACGTTGCAGATGGTCATTTCTTCATGCGCAGTGGTCAACGCGGCACTCTCTAGCTGCCAAGAGCACTTTTTACTATGCGCACCCAACCAGAGTGACGGGAGGAGCACATTTCAGAAAACATGCTCAGCTCGTCGAGAAAATGCGATTTAAGCAATAAAATTAAAAATGCACCTAAAACCTAAACCAAACGTTGCAGATGGTCATTTCTTCATGCGCAGTGGTCAACGCGGCACTCTCTACCTGCCAAGAGCACTTTTTACTATGCGCACCCAACCAGAGTGACGGGAGGAGCACATTTTAGAAAACGTGCTCAGCTCGTCGAGAAAATGCGATTTAAGCAATAAAATTAAAAATGCACCTAAAACCTAAACCAAACGCTGCAGATGGTCATTTCTTCATGCGCAGTGGTCAACGCGGCACTCTGTAGCTGCCAAGAGCACTTTTTACTATGCGCACCCAACCAGAGTGACGGGAGGAGCACATTTCAGAAAACGTGCACAGCTCGTCGAGAACATGCGATTAAAGCAATAAAATTTAAAATGCACCCAAAACCTAAACCAAACGTTGCAGATGGTCATTTCTTCATGCGCAGTGGTCAACGCGGCACTCTCTACCTGCCAAGAGCACTTTTTACTATGCGCACCCAACCAGAGTGACGGGAGGAGCACATTTCAGAAAACGTGCTCAGCTCGTCGAGAAAATGCGATTTAAGCAATGAAATTAAAAATGCACCTAAAACCTAAACCAAACGTTACAGGTGGTTATTTCTTCATGCGCAGTGGTCAACGCGGCACTCTAGCTGCCAAGAGCACTTTTTACTTTGCGCACCCAACCAGAGTGACGGGAGGAGCACATTTCAGAAAACGTGCTCAGCTCGTCGAGAAAATGCGATTTAAGCAATAAAATTAAAAATGAACCTAATACCTAGCCAAACGTTGCAGGTGGTTATTTCTTCATGCGCAGTGGTCAACGCGGCACTCTCTAGCTGCCAAGAGCACTTTTTACTATGCACACCCAAACAGAGTGACGGGAGGAGCACATTCCAGAAAACGTGCTCAGCTCGTCGAGAAAATGCAATTTAAGTAATACAATTAAAAATGCACCCAAAACCTAAACCAAACGTTGCAGATGGTTATTTCTTCGTGTGCATTGGTCAACGCGGCACTCTCTAGCTGCCAAGAGCACTTTTTACTATGCACACCCAACCAGAGTGACGGGAGGAGCACATTTCAGAAAACGTGCTCAGCTCGTCGAGAAAATGCGATTTAAGCAATAAAATTAAAAATGCACCTAAAACCTAAACCAAACGCTGCAGATGGTCATTTCTTCATGCGCAGTGGTCAACGCGGCACTCTCTAGCTGCCAAGAGCACTTTTTACTATGCACACCCAACTAGAGTGACGGGAGGAGCACATTCCAGAAAACGTGCTCAGCTCGTCGAGAAAATGCGATTTAAGCAATAAAATTAAAAATGCACCCAAAACCTAAACCAAACGTTGCAGTTGGTTATTTCTTCATGCGCAGTGGTCAAAGCGGCACTCTCTAACTGCCAAGAGCACTTTTTACTATGCGCACCCAACCAGAGTGACGGGAGGAGCACATTTCAGAAAACGTGCTCAGCTCGTCGAGAAAATGCGATTAAAGCAATAAAATTAAAAATGCACCTAAAACCTAAACCAAACGTTGCAGGTGGTTATTTCTTCATGCGCAGTGGTCAACGCGGCACTCTCTAGCTGCCAAGAGCACTTTTTACTATGCGCACCCAACCAGAGTGACGGGAGGAGCACATTTCAGAAAACGTGCACAGCTCGTCGAGAACATGCGATTTAAGCAATAAAATTAAAAATGCACCCAAAACCTAAACCAAACGTTGCAGGTGGTTATTTCTTCATGCGCAGTGGTCAATGTGGCACTCTCTAGCTGCCAAGAGCACTCTTTTTACTATGCGCACCCAACCAGAGTGACGGGAGGAGCACATTTCAGAAAACGTGCTCAGCTCGTCGAGAAAATGCGATTTAAGCAATAAAATTAAAAATGCACCTAAAACCTAAACCAAACGTTGCAGGTGGTTATTTCTTCATGCGCAGTGGTCAACGCGGCACTCTCTAGCTGCCAAGAGCACTTTTTACTATGCACACCCAACCAGAGTGTCGGGAGGAGCACATTTCAGAAAACGTGCTCAGCTCGTCGAGAAAATGCAATTTAAGCAATAAAATTAAAAATGAACCTAAAACCTAGCCAAACGTTGCAGGTGGTTATTTCTTCATGCGCAGTGGTCAACGCGGCACTCTCTAGCTCCCAAGAGCACTTTTTACTATGCACACCCAACCAGAGTGACGGGAGGAGCACATTTCAGAAAACGTGCTCAGCTCGTCGAGAAAATGCGATTTAAGCAATAAAATTATAAATGCACCTAAAACCTAAACCAAACGTTACAGGTGGTTATTTCTTCATGCGCAGTGGTCAACGCGGCACTCTAGCTGCCAAGAGCACTTTTTACTATGCGCACCCAAACAGAGTGACGGGAGGAGCACATTCCAGAAAACGTGCTCAGCTCGTCGAGAAAATGCGATTTAAGCAATAAAATTAAAAATGCACCCAAAACCTAAACCAAACGTTGCAGATGGTCATTTCTTCATGCGCAGTGGTCAACGCGGCACTCTCTAGCTGCCAAGAGCACTTTTTACTATGCACACCCAACCAGAGTGACGGGAGGAGCACATTTCAGAAAACGTGCTCACCTTGTCGAGAAAATGCGATTTAAGCAATAAAATTAAAAATGCACCCAAAACCTAAACCAAACGTTGCAGGTGGTTATTTCTTCATGCGCAATGGTCAACGCGGCACTCTCTAGCTGCCAAGAGCACTTTTTACTATACACACCCAAACAGAGTGACGGGAGGAGCACATTCCAGAAAACGTGCTCAGCTCGTCGAGAAAATGCGATTTAAGCAATAAAATTAAAAATGCACCTAAAACCTAAACCAAACTTTGCAGATGGTCATTTCTTCATGCGCAGTGGTCAACGCGGCACACTCTAGCTGCCAAGAGCACTTTTTAATATGCGCACCCAACCAGAGTGACGGGAGGAGCACATTTCAGAAAACGTGCTCAGCTCGTCGAGAATATGCGATTTAAGCAATAAAATTAAAAATGCACCTAAAACCTAAACCAAACTTTGCAGATGGTCATTTCTTCATGCGCAGTGGTCAACGCGGCACACTCTAGCTGCCAAGAGCACTTTTTAATATGCGCACCCAACCAGAGTGACGGGAGGAGCACATTTCAGAAAACGTGCTCAGCTCGTCGAGAATATGCGATTTAAGCAATAAAATTAAAAATGCACCTAAAACCTAAACCAAACGTTGCAGATGGTCATTTCTTCATGCGCAGTGGTCAACGCGGCACTCTCTAGCTGCCAAGAGCACTTTTTAATATGCGCACCCAACCAGAGTGACGGGAGGAGCACATTTCAGAAAACGTGCTCAGCTCATCCAGAAAATGCGATTTAAGCAATAAAATTAAAAATGCACCCAAAACCTAAACCAAACGTTGCAGGTGGTTATTTCTTCATGCGCAGTGGTCAACGCGGCACTCTCTAGCTGCCAAGAGCACTTTTTACTATGCGCACCCAACCAGAGTGACGGGAGGAGCACATTTCAGAAAACGTGCTCAGCTCGTCGAGAAAATGCGATTTAAGCAATAAAATTAAAAATGCACCTAAAACCTAAACCAAACGTTGCAGGTGGTTATTTCTTCATGCGCAGTGGTCAACGCGGCACTCTCTAGCTGCCAAGAGCACTTTTTACTATGCGCAACCAACAAGAGTGACGGGAGGAGCACATTTCAGAAAACGTGCTCAGCTCGTCGAGAAAATGCGATTTAAGCAATAAAATTAAAAATGCACCTAAAACAAAAACCAAACTTGCAGGTGGTTATTTCTTCATGTGCAGTGGTCAACGCGGCACTCTCTAGCTGCCAAGAGCACTTTTTACTATGCGCACCCAACCAGAGTGACGGGA